>NC_140997.1:106663533-107199327 GCF_052327205.1 Somniosus microcephalus
CCCCTCTCCTTCCTCCCCCTCCCCCTTCCTCCCCCCCCTCTCCCCTTCCCTTCCCCCTCACCCCCTCTCCCCCTCCCTCTCCCCCCTCCCCTCCCTTCCCCCCTTTCCCCTTCCCCCCTCCCCCTTCTCTTCCCCCCTTCCCCCCCCTTCCCCCCCCTTCCCCCCTTTCCATCCCCCTCCCTTCCCCCCCTTCACCCCCAGTCGCGCTCTCTCTTCCCCCCAGTCGCGCTCTCTCTTCCCCCCCCAGTCGCGCGCTCTCTTCCCTCCAGTCGCGCTCTCTCTCTCTCTTCCAACAACAACGTGCCCTCCAAAATCCCTCGGCACTGCCGGGCACTTCAGCTAGTTCTATATATAACCACCCCTGAACCCCTAGATTAGAATCATGCCTGTATCTCACTCCTGGGTAGATCTGTTATTCTATATATAAACACCCGAACCCCTGGGTTAGATTCCAGCATGTATCTCACCCCCGGGTATCTATTATCCTATATATCAATCCCCCGAACCCGTCGATTACATTCCAGCCTGTAACTCGCTCCTGGGTATCTGTTATCCTATATATAAATCCCCCGAACCCGTCGATTACATTCCAGCCTGTAACTCACTCCTGGGTATCTGTTATTCTATATATAATCCCCCCGAAACTCTGGATTAGATTACAGCATGTTACCCACTCCCGGATATTTGTTATTCTATATATAAACCCCTCTACCTCTGGATTAGATTCCAGCATGTATCTCACCTTCGGGTATCTGTTATCCTATATATAAAACCCCCGAACCCCTCGATTTAATTCCAGACTGTAATTCACTCCCGTGTATCTGTTATTCTCTGTATAAATCCCCCAACCACTGAATTAGATTATAGAGTCATAGGGGGGAGAAATTGGACTATAGCCCTGTCTGGGGCGCCAGCCTCACCAAGGCGCTAAAAGTAGCCCGCCCACCGGAAATTGAGTGGTTGCGCCCCCAAAGGGAAGCACGGCGCTACTGGAGGTGCCCCGCATCCCTCTTGGGGTGCTGCGAGTGAATATCGTGGCGCAACGTGCCGCAGCGCCACACGCTGCAGCACGTCGCGCTGAGGTATTGCAGGCCTTCCTCCCCTTCTTAAAGGGGAGGCGCCTCGTGCAGTGCGATCTGGGGCCCAGCTGGGCCCCCGAGGATCAGGAGTGCAGGCAAAAGAGCCCGGCTCTTGGAACGCAGCCGGCACTCCGCAGGTGCTGGGGGGCGGGCGGAGGTTCAGGAGGCTGGGGACGGGAGCACAGGTAGGTGCTGGCAGGCAGCCAAAAACAAAAATGGCCGCCCTGCACCTCGCCTTTAATTTGCGCCTCCCCGGCCGCAGGTAGGGCCCCCCTGAACCGGTCGGACATAGCGTCCAGTGGTAAATCAGGGGGGGGGGGGGGGGGGGGGGGGGGGGGGGGCGCTGCCGAATATCGCGGCCGGGGCATCAGCGGGGCACTGCGCACACCGATGACGTCACCGGCAGTGGCACAGCGCTAACGGTTAGCGCCACCACTAACGTCCCGCGGAATTTAGCGGGAGGCATGGGCAGTGCCGTGCCCGGGCGCCAGTTGGCTTGCGACCCACTTAGCGCCCTCTTAAGGCGCTAACGGGGTGGTGCAACCTACTGAATTTCTCCCCCGATTATAAAGCACAAAAAGAGGCCCTTCGGCTCATCGTGTCCGCGCCGGCCATCAAGCCCTATCTAATTGCCCTGGATCCCATGTGGGGACTTTGTCAAAAGCCTTACTGAAGTCCATGTAGACTACATCAACTGCACTACCCTCATCCACACACCTAGTCACCCCCTCAAAAAATTCAATCAAATTGGTCAGACATGATCTCCCCATGCTGACTATCCCTGATTAATCCCTGTCTCTCCAAGTGGAGACTAATTCTGTCCCTCAGAAATGTTTCCAACAATTTCCCTACCACTGATAGGCTCACTGGCCTGTTATTCCCTGTGGCCAGAGAGGTTCTGAAAATTTGTCAGAGCCCCTGCAATCTCCTCCCTTGCCTCACACAGCAGCCTGGGATACATCCCATCGGGGCCTGGGGATTTATCCACTTTTAACCCCGCTAAAACCGCTAGTATCTCCTCCCTCTCAATACTAATTTGTTCAATTATATCACAATCCCCCTGCCTGATTTCTATGCCTACATCACCTTTCTCCATAGTGAACACACATGCAAAATATTCATTTAAAACCTCACCTACATCTTCTGGCTCTACACACAGATTGCCACTTTGGTCCCGAATGGGCCCTACTTTTTCCCTGGTTATCCTCTTGCCCTTAATATACTTATAAAACACCTTGGGATTTTCCTTTATTTTGCCCGCCAGTGTTTTCTCATGCCCCCTCTTCGCTCTCCTAATTTCTTTTTTAAATACCCCCCTGCACCTTTTATACTCCTCTAGGGCTTCCACTGTTTTTAGCCCTTTGTATCTGCCAAAAGCCTCCCTTTTTTTCCTAATCCATTCTTGTATATCCCTTGACATCCAGGGTTCCCTGGGCTTGTTGCTCCCACCCTTGACCTTTGCAGGAACATGTTGGCATTGTACTCTCTCTATTTCCTTTCTGAAAGACTCCCATTGCTCTGATGTGGATTTTCCTACAAGTAGCTGAAACCAATCCATTTTGACCAGATCCTACCTTATCAAATAGATTCCAGCCTGCAACTCACTCCCAGGTATTTGTTATTCTGTATATAAAACCCCCGAACATCTCGATTAGATTCCAGCCTGTTTGATCCAGATTAAAGTTCCCTCTACACTGTCCCATCAAACACTCCCACGGCAGGTACAGCACGGGTCAGATACAGAGTAAAGCTCCCTCTACACTGGCCCTGTAGTGTGCTGTAATATTTAAGTATACTCACATGACATATGCAGTTTCTGACGCTGACTGTCCTCAATCCACACACCCACTGCTTGTCTAAGCCCTTGCTCCCTCTGGCTACCCTGGCCTGCAGGTTGTATCTGGAGTATAAACCATTCATAATGGGCTGTGAAGCAAGCAAATCCAATCATACATGGCTGTTGTGGTAGCAGGAGCTTCACAGGACAAGGGGGTTCTAAGGCGGAGAAATTCAGTTGTTAGCGCCACCCGTTAGTGCCTTAAGAGGGCGAGAAGTGGGGCGCGAAGCGGCTAGCACCCGGGCGCGGTGAGACCTGCGTCTCTCGCGACATTGAGCGGACATTTAGCAGCGGCGCAAAACCACAACGCCCGCTCAGCTGCGCGCACAGATCCTGACATCATTTCATAGTGCAACGCCATTGGGGCACCCCGAACCGGAAATTCAGTGGCGCCCCCTCCTTTCTGCCTGGCGCTCCCAGCGACTGGTTGACTGGAATGGTTCCCAGTCGCTGTGGGGCTGGGGGGGGTGCTATTTAAAGGGGGCTTTTCCTGGCTTCTTAGTGGTAGCCATTTTTAGACCACTCCTTCTGTGAGAGAGAGAGAGATTTGAAGAGACAAAGGGAGAGAGCTTCATGCATTGAGTCAGCGCTCGCACAGGTACTTCTTGGCTTCGGCCCAGAACTTTGCAGTTGGATTGATTTTTCAGTGCCATAACCTTGAGTGGCCACATACGATGGGGGCTGCAATGGGTGGAAACGTTGGGTTTCTCCATTGCATTGAGAGGGCTCAGAGACACCGAGAGTGCCAATCATGGCCAGACAGAGGAGGGCCAACAGGCATCGGCACAGGAGGCCTTACCCTCCCAGGGTATTCCACCAACAGTTCTCCTACCTCAACATGTCTGAGGAGCAGTGTTTTTGGAGGCTTCGATTCAGCAGGGAGGTGGTCACTGAGCTCTGCCACCTGCTTCAGCCAGATCTGCAGCCTCAACTGAGGAGCAGGACGTCTCTGTAGTTGGCAGTGAAGGTGACAGTGGCTCTCAAATTCTATGCCACCAGCTCCTTCCAATCCGCTACTAGGGACATTGCCAATGTCTCCCAGTTCGCGGTGCATTGCTGCATCCGCCAAGTCACGAATGCCCTCTTTAAAAGGAGACATTAGTACATTTCCTTCCCCATGACCCTGGACAAGCAGCAAGAGCGCGCAATGGGTTTGCAAGAATAGCGGGCTTCCCCATGGTCCAGGGCGCCATTGACTGCATGCATGTGGCTTTGCGGGCGCCGCAAGAAAATGCCGAGGATTACCGCAACCGGAAGGGGTTCCATTCGTTGAACGTGCAGTTGGTGTGTGACCACAGACAGCTGATACTAGCTGTCAATGCCCGCTTTCCAGGCAGCAGCCATGACGCCTTCATCCTGCGCCAGACTTCTGTGGCAGACCTTTTTGAAGCCCCGGCTCACCCAGGAGGCTGGCTTCTCGGGGACAAGGGCTATCCTCTGTGCACCTGGCTGATGACCCCGCTCCGTGTGCCCAGCACCCCTGCTGAAGAATGATACAATGAGAGCCATCAAGTGACCAGGTACATCATTGAGCACACAATCGGCGTGCCAAAGCAACGGTTCCGCTGTCTGGACCATTCCGGGGGAGCCCTTCAGTACTCGCCTGAGCGAGTCTCCCATTCCATTGCAGTGTGCTGCATGCTGCATAGCCTGGCTATCCTCAGGACTCAGCCACTAGAGGGCCACCAGAGGAGGAGGAGGAGGAGCACCAAGACGGGAGGGAGGCACAAAGTGCAAGGGCCATCCGTCAGCGGCCTATTGCAAGTCGGTTCTAGGCCCCCTCTGAGGGAATGGCTTGTGCCATTGAAAGAACATGAATGGAACCGTTCCGCAAACCCTGAACCGGTCAAGGCAGCAAATAGTTGAAAGAGCAAAGCTGCACAATCTGAATAAGGACACTTCTTTATTTAGCAAACTGTGTGCCCTTCCCGCATGACACAGTAACAGAGAGAAACCCCCAAAAAAGCAGTCAGACACATAACTGGCTCTCACAACCTGGAGACAATGAACAAAAGAGTTAACAAAAAATGACCACGATCCTCGGCCTTCACTAAAAAAATTAACAGCATTTTGCCACACCTCCTACTTTTTGCCCTTCGAGGGTGATCTGCTTCGCTTGTGAGATTGGCCCCTTCCCACCCTGCAGCCCATCCACAATGGGACCCCAGTGGCTGCAGCAAGGCTGGGGGAAGGCTGCTGAGTGTCAGAAGCTGAGTCGGCAGATGCCCTTGGGGGACGGCCTGGACCAGCTCTGGGCGTGGAGGGCCCGGCTGCTGACTGCTCCAACTCTGCATGGGCGGCAGCAGTCTGTCCTATGGGTGGTGGCAGCCGCAGTGGAGAAGTGACAGTGCTGGCATCAGGAATGCTGCCATCCTGACAGAGGACAGCCACTCCCTGGTCGGACGACAAACTGGCACTCCCACGGGGCAGCACTGCAGCATGCGGATCAATCTGCTGAAGCACAGACTGCTGGCCTTCTGCAGCGCGGCGAGGGCCCCGGCGATTCGTGCCCGATGCAGCGAGGGTGGCAGCAGTCAGTGCTCGTGTGGCCTCAATCTGTGTCTGCATCAGACCAGCCACTGACTGCATTGCACCAATAAGCACTTGCATGGAAGCCGCCTGTGCTGCACCGAAGTCCTGCAGACTCCTTGCCTGTGCTGTACCGAAGTCCTGGACACTCCTTGCCTGTGACTCAATGGATTCGGGCATCCTTGCCACTGCAGCCATGAGCTCAGTGTGCCTCTGCTCCGCCTGGGTGCCCACTTCAGCGAGGAGCCGCACCTCTTCTGTGCTCACTGTAGCAGGACTGGAAGCCAGACTCTCCGTCCGGGGAGAAGGCCGCCGAGCTTCCCTACCCCCCCGCGTCGCTGCAGCCCACTGGGCCCCGGAGCTTCACACTCCTCAGACCCTTTCCTACTCCCCTCCAGGGAAGAGGTGTCCCCATTATGGCCATGGGCTGCCTCAGCTGAGGGTGGCACTGATGGTCCAGCTTCCTCTTCCTCCTCGCCTTCAGAATCACTCACAGTGGCAGCTTGAGGGCCCGCCTCCTCACCTGGCGAATCAGCACCTGAAAGCAGGGAGGTACAAGAGTTGCTTTAGCGTGAGGACAGGGTGGCAGTGAGGGAGGCATGAGTGCTGCAATGCACTGTATTGGTTCGATAGTGGCAAAGGATGCTGTTGTGAGGCACAAGTGGAAGGAGAGAGGTCAAAAAGGTGATGACCTTACCATTGCTGTCCAGAACAGGGTCGGCATCTCCAATGGTGACGGGGCCAATCATCCGGCCTACCATAATGCGCTGGACTCGTTGCTCCAGATCGCTGAGGTCTTTAAGGTGAGGCAGTCTGTTGCTGCTGCCTCCTGTTATGGGCCAGCTTGCCCTGCAAGAGAAAGGACGGGCTCTGAGTACAGTGTGAAGCCCTGATCTTGGCTGCACTGCCTCCCATGGTCGAATAGCCCTTACAGTGTGAAGCCCTGACCTTGGCTGCACTGCCTCCCATGGTGGAATAGCCCTTACAGTGGGTAAAGTGCTGAATGTGCATGTGAGTTTCATGAAAGGCCTATAGGTGTAGGATGAGGGCTGGGCATTGGGGCTTTCAGGACTCTTTGGCCATAAAGTGAGGTACACATGCAGGGATGAAGAGGATACTGAAAAGGGTATTCACCCTGATGACCGGAGTGAGGTCGTTGAACTTCTTCCTGCATTGCACAGGGGTCCTAGGCACCATGCTGCTGGAGGTCACTCTGTGAGCCACCTCACTCCAAGCTTTGCGGTAGTCGGTGGGCAGCGGCCTCCTGCCACTGTCCGGAAACAGGATAGATCACCTGCGCACCACTGCACCAACCAGAACCTGCAGGGCCCCCTCACTGAACTGCTGCGCTCACTCCCTGGCCCTCTCCATGGTCCTAGGCGTTAGAATGTGGCAGCAGGTCTGTCCAGGCTGAGAATCAGGGCTCTGATGTGCAGGGTGTGGCTGCAATCCAAGATCGACCCTCCCCTTTAAGAGCTGACCGGCGCCAGCGTGTCAGCATGCAATCGCTAACTGGCCGCACCTGTGCTGCGCCCGCCCTCGGTGGTAGCGCCTCGCTTCTCCGGCTTAGTGCCTTAGGACAGTCGTGCAGCGCCTGTTTTAGCGCTCCAAGCAACTCTTAGGGTGAAGCAGGTCAATTTAGCTGAAGGTGGCGATAATTTGTGCTGGGCGCTAAATTTCGTGCCCGCTCGAGTATAACGCCCCAAACGTGGCGATACTGAATTTCTAGGCCTAAGTGCCCGAGTGGACAATGACGCAGTAACAGTGTCTAGGCCAAGGCCGAGGGCAGCGCTCCACTCGCAATAGCGGGAAAGGCAAGCACAAAGAAATACAGTGAAGGAAGCAGCACATAAGGAAGTGTTTGACTTTAATAGTGTAAACCTCTCCCAGGCAGGAGTACTTTGCAACAAAGCAGGATGCGACATTCAGAGAGCATTTAATGAAATGCACCTCCATGCATTGCTACACTATATACAAAAAGAATGCAGTGCCTTGCCATGATTAAAGACACTGGTTAGATATAAAATTCTGTTATTAAAAAGGGACATGCGATTATTTTCATGAACTTACAGTTACAAAGCTGATTCCACAAAAAATGTTGACAAAGCAATAATGTAACATCTGCCAACACCGAAGACAGCAACACCCATCTAGAAAGTACAATAATTATTATTTGCTATAATACAGTAGCCCACTGTCAATTATCAAGAGCATTCTGCGTAGGAAGAGACTCAGGTAGATTGTCTCCAGACCACATGTTCTCACTTTAAACTTCAATTCCTGCCTAGGGTGAAAATTCAGAAAACTAACATCGTCTCTAAAGGTTGTTTTTGAAATTTCTGGAGTGCATTTTTCATTCTAATTTTAAACAGCAAAGCGAGGAATATCTAACAACCAATTGATTGTCACATCAGCTACAGAACAGACATGAATTTAATACAAGAACAACATATTCCTCATATATAGTTTGAACAGGGAGTTAACAACTGCTGCAGAACAGCAGTGTACAGAGCAGGGGACAAGTGAGCAGTGTGAGCAATGTGTGGTGAGCAGCGTGTGTGGTGAGCAGCGTGTGTGATGAGCAGCATGTGTTGTGAGCAGGGTGTGTTGTGAGCAGCATGTGTGGTGAGCAGCATGTGTGGTGAGCAGCGTATGTGGTGAAAAGTGTGTGGTGAGCAGTGGGTGTGGTAAGCAGTGGGAGTGGTGAGCAGCGTGTGTGGTGAGCAATGTGTGTGGTGAGCAGCGTGTGTGGTGAGCAACGTGTATGGTGAGCAGCGTCTGTGGTGAGCAACGTGTGTGGTGAGCAGCATGTGTGGTGAGCAGCGTCTGTGGTGAGCAACGAGTGTGGTGAACAACGTGTGTGTTCAGCAGTGTCTGTGGTGAGCAGCGTGTGTGGTGAACAGTGCGTGTGGTGAGCAGCGGGTGGTGAGCAGCGTGTGATGAGCAGAGTGTGTGGTGAGCAGCGTGTGTGTTGTGAGAAGCATGTGTGTGGTGAGCAGCGTATGTGGTGAGCAATGTGTTGTGAGCAGCGGGTGGTGAGCAGTGTGAGATGAGCAGAGTGTGTGGTGAGCAGCGTGTGTGTTGTGAGAAGCATGTGTGTGGTGAGCAGCGTGTGGTGAGCAGCGTATGTGGTGAGCAACGTGTGGGGTGAGCAGCGTCTGGTGAGCAACGTGTGTGGTGAGCAGTGTGTGTGGTGAGCAGCGTGTTGTGAGCAGCGTGTGTGGTGAGCAGCGTGTGTGCTGAGCATCGTGTGTGGGGAGCAGCGTGTGTGGTGAGCAGCATGTGTTGTGAGCAGGGTGTGTTGTGAGCAGCATGTGTGGTGAGCAGCATGTGTGGTGAGCAGCGTATGTGGTGAAAAGTGTGTGGTGAGCAGTGGGTGTGGTAAGCAGTGGGAGTGGTGAGCAGCGTGTGTGGTGAGCAATGTGTGTGGTGAGCAGCGTGTGTGGTGAGCAACGTGTATGGTGAGCAGCGTCTGTGGTGAGCAACGTGTGTGGTGAGCAGCATGTGTGGTGAGCAGCGTCTGTGGTGAGCAACGAGTGTGGTGAACAACGTGTGTGTTCAGCAGTGTCTGTGGTGAGCAGCGTGTGTGGTGAACAGTGCGTGTGGTGAGCAGCGGGTGGTGAGCAGCGTGTGATGAGCAGAGTGTGTGGTGAGCAGCGTGTGTGTTGTGAGAAGCATGTGTGTGGTGAGCAGCGTATGTGGTGAGCAATGTGTTGTGAGCAGCGGGTGGTGAGCAGTGTGAGATGAGCAGAGTGTGTGGTGAGCAGCGTGTGTGTTGTGAGAAGCATGTGTGTGGTGAGCAGCGTGTGGTGAGCAGCGTATGTGGTGAGCAACGTGTGGGGTGAGCAGCGTCTGGTGAGCAACGTGTGTGGTGAGCAGTGTGTGTGGTGAGCAGCGTGTTGTGAGCAGCGTGTGTGGTGAGCAGCGTGTGTGCTGAGCATCGTGTGTGGGGAGCAGCGTGTGTGGTGAGCAGCGTCTGTGGCGAGCAGTGTGTGTGGTGAGCAACATGTGCGTTGAGCTGCGTGTGTGGTGAGGAGGGTGTGTGGTGAGCAGCACGTGTGGTGAGCAGGGTGTGTTGTGAGCAACGTGTGTGGTGAGCAGAGTGTGTGGTGAACAGCACGTGTGGTGAGCAACGTGTGTGGTCAGCAGCGTCTGTGGTGAGCAAAGTGTGTGGTGAGCAGCGTGTGTGGTGAGCAGCGTGTGGAGAGCAACGTGGGTGGTGAGCAATGTGTGTGGTGAGCAGCATGTTGTGAGCAGCGTGTGTGGTGAGCAGGGTGTGTGGTGAGCAGCGTCTGTGATGAGCAGCGTGTGGTGAGCAGCGCTTATGGTGAGCAGCGCTTGTGGGGAACAGCGTCTGTGGTGAGCAGTGTGTGTGGTGAGCAGCGTGTGGTGAGCAGTGTGTGTGGTGAGCAGTGTGTGTGGTGAGCAGTGTGTGTGGTGAGCAGTGGGTGTGGTGAGTAGCGTGTGTGGTGAGTAGCGTGTGTGGTGAACAGCGTGTGGTGAGCAGTGCATGTGGTTAGCAACGTGTGTGGTGAGCAGCGCATATGGTGAGCAGTGAGTGTGGTGAGCAACTTGTGTGGTCAGCAGTGTGTGTAGTGAGCAGTGTGTGTGGTGAGCAGCATCTGTGGTGAGCAGTGAGTGTGATGAGCATCATGTGTGGGGAGCAGTGTCTCTGGTGAGCAGTACCTGTGGTGAGCAGCGTGTGTGGAGAGCAGCATGTGTGGTGAGCAGCGTATGTTGTGAGCAACGTGTATGGTGAGCAGCATCTGTGGTGAGTAATGTGTGTGGTGAAAACCGCATCTGGTGAACAGCGCGTGTGGTGAGCAACGTGTGTGGTGAGCAGCATCTGTGGTGAGCAACGTGTGTGGTGAGCAGCGTGTGCGGTTAGCAGCGCATGTGGTGAGAAACGTGTGTGGTGATCAGCATCTGTGGTGAGCAATGTGTGTGGTCAACAGTGTATGTGGTGAGCAGCGTCTGTGGTGAGCAGTGTGTGGGGTGAGCAGCGTGTGGTGAGCAACGTGGGTGGTGAGCAGAGTGTGTGTTGAGCAACGTGTGTGGTGAGCAGCGTGTCGTGGGCAGCATGTGGTGAGCAGTGTGTGTGGCAAGCAGCATGAGGTGAGCAGCGTGTGTGGTGAGCAGCGTGTGTGGTGCGCAGCGTGTGTGGTGCGCAGCGTGTGTGGTGATCAGTGTGTCTGGTGAGCAACGTGTGTGGTAAGCATCGTGTGTGGTGAGCAGGGCTTGTGGTGAGCAGCGCCTGTGGTGAGCAACGTGTGTGGTGAGCAGCGTGTGTGGCGAGCAGCGTGAGTGGTGAGCAGCTTGTGTGGCGAGCAGCGCCTGTGGTGAGCAGCGTGTGGTGAGCAGTGTGTGTGGTAAGCAGCGTGTGGTGAGCAACATGTGTGGTGAGCAGCGTGTGTGGTGAGCAGCATGTGTGTTGAGCTGCATGTGTGGTGAGGGTGTGTGGTGAGCAGCATGTAGTGAGCAGGGTGTGTAGTGAGCAATGTGTGTGGTCAGCAGGGTCTGTGGTGAGCAACGTGTGTGGTGTGCAGCGTGTGTGGTGAGCAGCATCCGTGGTGAGCAGCGCATGTGGCGAGGAGGGTGTGTGGTGAGCAGTGTGTGTGGTGAGCAGCGTGTGTGGTGAGCAACGTGTGTGGTGAGCAGCATGTGGTGAGCAACGTGGGTGGTGAGCAGTGTGTGTGGTGAGCAATGTGTTGTGAGCAGCGTGTGTGGTGAGCAGCGGGTGTGGTGAGCAGGGTCTGTGGTGAGCATGGTCTGTGGTGAGCAGCATCTGTGGTGAGCAGCGTCTGTGGTGAGCAGCGTGTGCTGAGCAGCGACTGTGGTGAGCAGCGCGTATGGTGGGCAGCGAGTGCGGTGAGCAGTGAGTGTGGTGAGAAACATGTGCGATCAGCAGAATGTGCAGTGAGCAGTGTGTGTGGTGAGCAGCGTCTGTGGTGAGCAGCGTGTATGGTGAGCAGCGATTTTGATGAGCATCATATGTGGTGAGCAGCATCTGTGGTGAGCAGCATCTGTGGTGAGCAGCACATGTGGTGAGCAGCACGTGTGGTGAGCAGCACGTGTGGTGAGCAGCGTGTGTGGTGAGCAGCATGTGAGGTGAGCAGCATATGTTGTGAGCAATGTGTATGGTGAGCAGCATCTGTGGTGAGCAATGTGTGTGGTGAACACCGCATGTGGTGAACAGTGCGTGTGGTGAGCAACGCGTGTGGTTAGCAAAGTGTGTGGTGAGCAGCATCTTTGGTGAGCAACATGTGTGGTGAGCAGCGCGTGTGGTGAGCAGCGCGTGTGGTGAGCAGCGCGCGTGGTGAGCAACGCGTGTGGTGAGAAACGAGTGTGGTGAGCAACATGTGTGGTCAGCAGTGTGTGTAGTGAGCAGTGTGTGTGGTGAGCAGCATCTGTGGTAAGCAGCGAGTGTGATCAGCATCATGTGTGGTGAGCAGCGTGGGTGGTGAGTAGCGTATGTTGTGAGCAACATGTATGGTGAGCAGCGTCTGTGGTGAGCAATGTGGGTGGTGAACAGCGCGTGTGGTGAGCAAGGCATGTGGTGAGCAGCGTGTGCGGTGAGCAGCGCGTGTGTTGAGCAGCGCATGTGGTGAGAAACGTGTGTGCTGATCAGCATCTGTGGTGAGCAATGTGTGTGGTCAGCAGTGTGTGTGGTGAGCAGCGTCTGTGGTGAGCAACGTGTGTGGAGAGCAGAGTGTGGGGTGAGCAGCGTGTGGTGAGCAACGTAGGTGGTGAGCAGAGTGTGTGTTGAGCAATGTGTGTGGTGAGCAGCGTGTCGTGAGCAGCATGTGGTGAGCAGTGTGTGTGGCAAGCAGCATGAGGTGAGCAGCGTGTGTGGCGAGCTGTGTGTGTGGTGAGCTGTGTGTGTGGTGAGCTGCGTGTGTGGTGAGCTGCATGTGTGGTGAGCTGCGTGTGTGGTGAGCAGCGTGTGTGGTGAGCAGCATGTCGTGAGTAGCGTGTTGTGAGCAGCATGTTGTGTGCAGCGTGTGTGGTGCGCAGCTTGTGTGGTGATCAGTGTGTGTGGTGAGCAACGTGTGTGGTGAGCATCGTGTGTGGTGAGCATCGTCTGGTGAACAACGTGTGTGGTGAGCAGTGTGAGTGGTAAACATCGTCTGTGGTGAGCAGGGTGTGTGGTGAGCAGCGTCTGTGGTGATTAGCGCGTGTGGTGAGCAGTGCCTGTGGTGAGCAACGTGTGTGGCGAGCAGCGTCTGTGGTGAGCAGTGTGTGGTGAGCAGTGTGTGGTGAGCAGTGTGTGTGGTAAGCAGCATGTGTTGAGCTGCATGTGTGGTGAGGGTGTGCGGTGAGCAGCGTGTAGTGAGCAACGTGTGTGGTGAGCAGCGTGTGTGGTGTGCAGCGTGTGTGGTGAGCAGCATCAGTGGTGAGCAGTGCGTGTGGTGAGGAGGGTGGGTGGTGAGCAGTGTGTGTGGTGAGCAGCGTGTGTGGTGAGCAGCGCGTGTGGTGAGCAACGCGTGTGGTGAGCAGCGTGTGGTGAGCAACGTGGGTGGTGAGCAGTGTGTGTAGTGAGCAGCGAGTTGTGAGCAGCGTATGTAGTGAGCAGGGTCTGTGGCGAGCAAGGTCTGTGGTGAGCGGCATCTGTGGTGAGCACCGTGTGGTGAGCAGCGTGTGGTGAGCAGTGCTTGTGGTGAGCAGCATCTGTGGTGAGCAGTGTGTGTGGTGAGCAGCGTGTGGTGAGCAACGTGGGTGGTGAGCAGTGTGTGTGGTGAGCAGCGTGTGTAGTGAGCAGCGTGTGGTGAGCAGAGCATGTGGTGAGCAGCAGGTGTGGTGAACAGCGTATGATGAGCAGCGTGTGTGGTGAGCAGCGCCTGTGGTGAGCAACGTGTGTGATGATCAGCGTGTGTGGTGAGCAGGGTGTGTGGTGAGCAACGTGTGTGGTGAGCAGTGTCTGGTGAGCAGTGTGTGTGGTGAGCAGCGGCTGTGGTGAGCAGCGTGTGTGGTGAGCAGCGTGTGTGGTGAGCAGCGTGTGTGGTGAGCAGCGTGTGTGGTGATCAGTGTGTGTGGTGAGAATCGTGTGTGGTGAGCAGGGTGTGTGGTGAGCAGCATTTGTGGTGAGCAGCGTGTGGTGAGCAGCGTGTGGTGAGCAGTGCGTGTGGTGATCAGCGTGTGTGTTGAGCTGCGTGTGTGGTGAGGGGGGTGTGTGATGAGCAGCGTGTAGTGAGCAGCATGTGTGTTGAGCAGGGTGTGTGGTGAAAAAGTATGTGGTGAGCAGCGTCTGGTGAGCAACATGGGTGGTGAGCAAAGTGTGTGGTGAGCAGCGTCTCTGGTGAGCAAAGTGTGTGGTGAGCAGCATGTTGTGAGCAGCGTGTGTGGTGAGCAGCGGGTGTGGTGAGCAGGCTGTGTGGTGAGCAGCATCTGTGGTGAGCAGCATGTGGTGAACAGCGTGAGTGGTGAGCAGTGTGTGTGGTGAGCAGTGTGTTGTGAGCAGAATGTGTGTGAGCAATGTGTGTGGTAAGCAGCTTGTGTGTGGTGAGCAGCATATATGGTGAGCAATGTCAGTGGTGAGCAGTGTGTGTGGTGAGCAGCACGTCTGGTGAGCAATGTATGTGGTGAGCAGTGTGTGTGGATAGCAGCGTCTGTGGTGAGCAGCGTCTGTGGTGAGCAATGTGTGTGGTGAGCAGCGTGTTTGGTGAGCAGCGTGTGTGGTGAGCAATGTGTGTGGTGACTAGCTTGTGTGGTGAGCAATGTGTGTGGTGAGCAAAGTGTGTGGTGAGCAGCGTCTGTGGTGTGCAGCGTCTGTGGTGAGCAATGTGTGGGGTGAGCAGCGTGTGGGGTGAGCAGCGTCTGTGGTGAGCAGCGTGTGGGGTGAGCAGCGTCTGTGGTGAGCAGCGTCTGTGGTGAGCTACGTGTGTGGTCAGCAGGATCTGTGGTGAGCAATGTGTGTGGTGTGCAGCGTGTGTGGTGAGCAGCGTGTGTGGTGAGCAGCGTGTGTGATGAGCAGCATGTGGTGAGCAGCGTCTGTCGTGAGCAGCGTCTGTGGTGAGCAGCGTGTGGTGAGCAGCGTGTGTGGTGAGCAGCATCTGTGGTGAGCAACGTGTGTGGTGAGCACTGTGTGGGGAGAGCAGCATGTGGTGAGCAACGTGTGTGGTGAGCAACGTGTGGGGTGAGCAGCGTCTGTGGTGAGCAGCGATTGTGGTGAGCAGCGAGTGTGGTGCGCAACGTGTGTGGTCAGCAGCGTCTGTGGTGAGCAGCGTGTGTGGTGAGCAAAGTGTGTGGTGAGCAGCATGTGTGGTGAGCAGCGTGTGTGATGAGCAGCATGTGGTGAGTAGCATCTGTGGTGAGCAGTGTCTGTGGTGAGCAGCGTGTGTGGTGAGCAGTGTCTGTGGTGAGCAACGTGTGTGGTGAGCACTGTGTGGGGAGAGCAGCGTGTGGTGAGCAACGTGTGTGGTGAGCAGCGTGTGTGTTGAGCAGCGTGTGTGTTGAGCAGCGTGTGTGGTGAGCAGCGTGTGTGGTGAGCAGCATGATAGATGAGCAGCGTGAGTGGTGAGCAGCATCTGTGGTGAGCAATGTGTTTGGTCAGCAGTGTGTGTGGTGAGCAGCACATGTGGTGAGCAGCGTCTGTGGTGAGCAACGTGTGTGGTGAGCAGTGTCTGTAGTGAGCAGCGTCTGTGGTGAGCAACGTGTGTGGTGAGCAGTGTGTGGGGTGAGCAGCGTGTGGTGAGCATCGTGGGTGTTGAGCAGTGTGTGTGGTGAGCAGAGTACGTGTGGTGAGCAGCATGCGTGTGGTGAGCAGAGAGTTTGGTGAGCAGTCTGTGTGGTGAGCAGCATGTGTGTTGAGCAACGTGTGTGGTGAGCAGCGTGTGTGGTGAGCAGCGTGAGAGGTGAGCAGCGTGAATGGGGAGCAGCGTGTGTGTTGAGCAGCGTGTGTGTTCAGCAACATGTATGGTGAGCAGCGTGTGTAGTGTGCAGCGTGAGAGGTGAGCAGCGTGAGTGGTGAGTACCATCTGTGGTGAGGAATGTGTGTGGTCAGCAGTGGGTGTAGTGAGCAGCTTGTGTGGTGAGCAGCGAGTGTGGTGAGCATCATGTGTGGTGAGCAGCACATCTGGTGAGCAGCACATGTGGTGAGCTAAACATGTGGTGAGAAGCACATGTGGTGATCTACGTGTGTGGTGAGCAACGTGTGTGGTGAGCAGTGTATGTGGTGAGCAGTGTGTGTGGTGAGCAGCGTTTGCGGTGAGCTGCATATGTCATGAGCAACGTGTATGGTGAGCAGCATCTGTGGTGAGCAATGTGTGTGGTGAGCAGCGTGTGGTGAGCAGCGTGTGTGATGAGCAGTGTGTGGTCAGCAGTGTGTGTAGTGAGCAGTGTGTGGTGAGCAGCGTGTGTGGTGAGCTGCGAGTGTGATGAGCATCATGTGTGGTGAGCAGTGTCTGTGGTGAGCAGCACGTATGGTGAGCAGTGTGTGTGGTGAGCAGCGTATGTTGTGAGCAACGTGTATGGTGAGCAGTGTCTGTGGTGAGCAATGTGTGTGGTGAGCAGTGTGTGTGATGAGCTGCGGGTGGTGAGCAGTGCATGGTGAACAGCGTGTGTGGTGAGCAACATGTGTGGTGAGCACCGCGTGTGGTGAACAGCACGTGTGGTTAACAGCGTGTGTGGTGAGCAACGTGTGCGGTGAGCAGCATCTCTGGTGAGCAAAGTGTGCGGTGAGCAGCGCATGTGGTGAGTAGCGCGTGTGGTGAGCAGCGCATGTGGTGAGCAGCATCTGTGGTGAGCAATGTTTGTGGTCAGCAGTGTGTGTGGTAAGAAGCGTCTGTGGTGAGAAATGTGTGGTGAGCAGTGTGTGGGGTGAACAGCATGTGGTGAGCAACGTGGGTGGTGAGCAGCATGTGTGGTGTGCAGCGTGTGTGGTGAGCAGCGCGTGGTGAGCAGCGCGTGTGGTGAGCAGCGCGTCTGGTGAGCAGCACGTGAGGTGAGCAGTGCGTGTGGTGGCAATGTCTGTGGTGAGCAGCGTGTGGTGAGCAGTGTGTGTAGTAAGCAGCGTGTGGTGAGCAGCGTCTGTGGTGAGCAGCGTTTGTGGTGAGCAACATGTGTGGTGAGCAACATGTGTGGTGAGCAATGTGGGTGGTGAGCAGAGTGTGTGGTGAGCAATGTGTGTGGTGAGCAGCGTGTGTGGTGAGTAGCGTGCATGTGGTGAGCAGAGTGTTTGGTGAGCAGAGTGTTTGATTAGCAATGTGTGTGGTTAGCAGCATCTGTAGTGAGCAATGTGTGTGATGAGCAGCATGTGGTGAGCAGCGTCTGTGGTGAGCAACGTGTGTGGTCAGCAGTGTCTGTGGTGAGCAGCGAGTGTGGTGAGCATCATGTGTGCTGAGCAGCGTGTGTGGTTAGCAGCATGTGTGGTGAGCAGCATATGTCGTGAGCAATGTGTATGGTACGCAGCCTCAGTGGTGAGCAATGTGTGAGGTGAGCAGCATCTGTGATGAGCAATGTGTGTGGTGAGCAGCATGTGTGATGAGCAGCGTGTCGTGAGCAGTGTGTGGTGAACAGCGTGTGTGGTGAGCAACATGTGTGGTGAACACCGCGTGTGGTAAGCAAAGTGTGTGGTGAGCAACGTGTGTGGTGAGCAGCATCTGTGGTGAGCAACGTGTGTGGTGAGCAGCGGTGTGGTCAGCAGCGTCTGTGGTGAAGCGCGCGTGTGTACAGCAGCGCGTGTGGTGAGCAACGTGTATGGTGAGCTGCATCTGTGGTGAGCAATGTGTGTGGTGAGCAGTGTGTGTAGTGAGCAGTGTGTGTGGTGAGCAGCGTGTGTGGTGAGCAGCATGTGTGGTGAGCAGCGAGTGTGGTGAGCAGTGAGTGTGGTGAGCAGCATCTGTGGTGAGCAGCACATGTGATGAGCAACGTCTGTGGTGAGCAACGTGTGTGGTGAGCAGTGCGTGTGGTGAGCGGCGTCTGTGGTGAGCAATGTGTATGGTGAGCAGTGTGTGGGGTGAGCAGCGTGTGGTGAGCAACGTGGGTGGTGAGCATCATGTGTGGTGAGCAGCGCCTGTGGTGAGCAACGTGTGTGCTGAGCAGTGTGTGTGGTGAGCAGCGTGAGTGGTGAGCAGCGTGTATGGTGAGCAGTGACTGTGGTGATCAGCGTGTGGTGAGCAGTGTGTGGGGTAAGCAGCATGTGGTGAGCAACGTGTGTGGTGAGCAGCGCGTGTGGTGAGCAGCGCGTGTGGTGAGAAACGTGTGTGGTGAGCAGCATCTCTGGTGAGCGATGTGTGTGGTCAGCCATGTGTGTGGTGAGCAGCGTCTGTGGTGAGCAGTGTGTGGGGTGAGCAACGTGGTTGGTGAGCAATGTGGGTGGAGAGCAACGTGTGTGGTGAGCACTGTGTGGGGAGAGCAGCGTGTGGTGAGCAACATGTGTGGTGAGCAACGTGTGGGGTGAGCAGTGTCTGTGGTGAGCAGCGTCTGTGGTGAGCAGCGAGTGTGGTGAGCACCGAGTGTGGTGCACAACATGTGTGGTCAGCAGCATCTGTGGTGAGCAGCGTGTGTTGCGAGCGGCGTGTGTGGTGAGCAGCGTGTGTGGTGAGCAGCGTGTGTGATAAGCAGCATGTGGTGAGCAGCATCTGTGGTGAGCAGTGTCTGTGGTGAGCAGCGTGTGTGGTGAGCAGTGCCTGTGGTGAGCAACATGTGTGGTGAGCACTGTGTGCAGAGAGCAGCGTGTGGTGAGCAACGTGTGTGGTGAGCAACGTGTGTGGTGAGCACTGTGTGGGGATAGCAGCGTGTGGTGAGCAACGTGTGTGGTGAGCAGCGTGTGTGTTGAGCAGTGTGTGTGTTGAGCAGCATGTGTGGTGAGCAGCGTGTGTGGTGAGCAGCGTGTGTGGTGAGCAGCGTGTGTGGTGAGCAGCGTGATAGATGAGCAGCGTGAGTGGTGAGCAGCATCTGTGGTGAGCAATGTGTGTGGTCAGCAGTGTGTGTGGTGAGCAGCATGTGTGGTGAGCAGCGAGTGTGGTGAGCATCATGTGTGGTGAGCAGCACATGTGGTGAGCAGCGTCTGTGGTGAGCAACGTGTGTGGTGAGCAGTGTGTGTAGTGAGCAGCGTCTGTGGTGAGCAACGTGTGTGGTGAGCAGTGTGTGGGGTGAGCAGCGAGTGGTGAGCAACGTGGGTGGTGAGCAGTGTGTGTGGTGAGCAGAGTACGTGTTGTGAGCAGCATGCGTGTGGTCAGCAGAGAGTTTGGTGAGCAGTGTGTGTGGTGAGCAGCATGTGTGTTGAGCAACGTGTGTGGTGAGCAGCATGTGTGGTGAGCAGCGTGAGAGGTGAGCAGCGTGAATGTTGAGCAGCGTGTGTGTTGAGCAGCGTGTGTGTTCAGCAACATGTGTGGTGAGCAGCATGTGTGGAGAGCAGCGTGAGAGGTGAGCAGCGTGAGAGGTGAGCAGCGTGAGTGGTGAGTACCATCTGTGGTGAGCAATGTGTGTGGTCAGCAGAGTGTGTAGTGAGCAGGTTGTGTGGTGAGCAGGGATTGTGGTGAGCATCATGTGTGGTGAGCAGCACATGTGGTGAGCAGCACATGTGGTGAGCTAAACATGTGGTGAGCAGCACATGTGTTGAGCTACGTGTGTGGTGAGCAACGTGTGTGGTGAGCAGTGTGTGTGGTCAGCAGTGTGTGTGGTGAGCAGCGTGTGTGGTGAGCTGCGTATGTCATGAGCAACGTGTATGGTGAGCAGCATCTGTGGTGAGCAATGTGTGTGGTGAGCAGCGTATGGTGAGCAGCGTGTGTGATGAGCAGTGTGTGGTCAGCAGTGTGTGTAGTGAGCAGTGTGTGGTGAGCAGCGTGTGTGGTGAGCTGCGAGTGTGATGAGCATCATATGTGGTGAGCAGCATCTGTGGTGAGCAGCACGTATGGTGAGCAGCGTCTGTGGTGAGCAGTGTATGTTGTGAGCAACGTGTATGGTGAGCAGTGTCTGTGGTGAGCAATGTGTGTGGTGAGCAGTGTGTGTGATGAGCAGCGGGTGGTGAGCAGTGCGTGGTGAACAGAGTGTGTGGTGAGCAACATGTGTGGTGAGCACCGCGTGTGGTGAACAGCACGTGTGGTTAACAGCATGTGTGGTGAGCAACCTGTGTGGTGAGCAGCATCTCTGGTGAGCAAAGTGTGCGGTGAGCAGCGCATGTGGTGAGTAGCGCGTGCGGTGAGCAGCGCATGTGGTGAGCAGCATCTGTGGTGAGCAATGTTTGTGGTCAGCAGTGTCTGTGGTAAGAAGCGTCTGTGGTGAGAAACGTGTGTGGTGAGCAGTGTGTGGGGTGAACAGCATCTGGTGAGCAACGTGGGTGGTGAGCAGCATGTGTGGTGAGCAGTGTGTGTGGTGAGCAGCGTGTGGTGAGCAGCGCGTGTGGTGAGCAGCGCGTGTGGTGAGCAGCGCGTGTGGTGGCAGTGTCTGTGTTGAGCAGCGTGTGGTGAGCAGTGTGTGTAGTAAGCAGCGTGTGGTGAGCAGTGTGTGTGGTGAGCAGCGTCTGTGGTGAGCAACATGTGTGGTGAGCAACATGAGTGGTGAGCAATGTGGGTGGTGAGCAGAGTGTGTGGTGAGCAATGTGTGTGGTGAGCAGCGTGTGTAGTGAGTAGCGTGCATCTGATGAGCAGAGTGTTTGGGGAGCAGAGCGTTTGGTGAGCAATGTGTGTGGTGAGCAGCATCTGTAGTGAGCAATGTGTGTGATGAGCAGCGTGTGGTGAGCAGCGCATGTGGTGAGAAGCGTGTGGTGAGCAGTGTGTGTGGTAAGCAGCATGTGGTGAGCAATGTGTGTGGTGAGCAGCGCGTGTGGTGAGCAGCGCGTGTGGTGAGAAACGTGTGTGGTGAGCAGCATCTCTGGTGAGCGATGTGTGTGGTCAGCCGTTTGTGTGGTGAGCAGCGTCTATGGTGAGCAGTGTGTGGGGTGAGCAACGTGGGTGGTGAGCAATGTGGGTGGTGAGCAACGTGTGTGGTGAGCACTGTGTGGGGAGAGCAGCGTGTGGTGAGCAACATGTGTGGTGAGCAAATTGTGGGGTGGGCAGTGTCTGTGGTGAGCAGCGTCTGTGGTGAGCAGCGAGTGTGGTGAGCATCATGTTTGCTGAGCAGCGTGTGTGGTTAGCAGCATGTGTGGTGAGCAGCATATGTCGTGAGCAATGTGTATGGTACGCAGCCTCAGTGGTGAGCAATGTATGAGGTGAGCAGCATGTGTGATGAGCAATGTGTGTGGTGAGCAGCATGTGTGATGAGCAGCGTGTCGTGAGCAGTGTGTGGTGAACAGCGTGTGTGGTGAGCAACATGTGTGGTGAACACCGCGTGTGGTATGCAAAGTGTGTGGTGAGCAACGTGTGTGGTGAGCAGCATCTGTGGTGAGCAATGTGTGTGGTGAGCAGCGGTGTGGTGAGCAGCGTCTGTGGTGAAGCACGCGTGTGTACAGCAGCGCGTGTGGTGAGCAACGTGTATGGTGAGCTGCATCTGTGGTGAGCAATGTGTGTGGTCAGCAGTGTGTGTAGTGAGCAGTGTGTGTGGTGAGCAGTGTGTGTGGTGAGCAGCGTGTGTGGTGAGCAGCATGTGTGGTGAGCAGCGAGTGTGGTGAGCAGCGAGTGTGGTGAGCAGCATCTGTGGTGAGCAGCACATGTGATGAACAAAGTCTGTGGTGAGCAACGTGTGTGGTGAGCAGTGCGTGTGGTGAGCAGCGTCTGTGGTGAGCAATGTGTGTGGTGAGCAATGTGTGTGGTGAGCAGCGTGTGCAGTGAGCAGCGTGTGTGGTGAGCAGCGACTGTGGTGATCAGCGTGTGGTGAGCAGTGTGTGTGGTAAGCAGCATGTGGTGAGCAACGTGTGTGGTGAGCAGCACGTGTGGTGAGCAGCGCGTGTGGTGAGAAACGTGTGTGGTGAGCAGCATCACTGCTAAGCAATGTGTGTGGTCAGCCGTGTGTGTGGTGAGCAGCGTCTGTGGTGAGCAGTGTGTGGGGTGAGCAACGTGGGTGGTGAGCAATGTGGGTGGTGAGCAGCGTGTGTGGTGACTAGCATGTGTGGTGAGCAGCATGTGGTGAGCAGTGCATGTGCTAAGCAGCGCATGTGATGAGCAGCGTGTGTGGTGAGCAGTGTGTGTGGTGAGCAGCGCCTGTGGTGAGCAACGAGTGTAGAGAGCAGTGTGTGGGGAGAGCAACGTGTGTGGTGAGCAGTGTGTGTGGTGAGCAACGTGTGTGTTGAGCAGCGTGTCTGGTGAGCAGCATGTGTGGTGAGCAGCATGAGAGGTGAGCAGCGTGAGTGGTGAGCGGTGTGCGTGTGGTGAGCAGTGTGTGTGTGGTGAGCAACGTGTGTGGTCAGCAGTGTGTGTGATGAGCAGCGAGTGGTGAGTAGCATATGTCATGAGCAATGCGTATGGTACGCAGCCTCTGTGGTGAGCAATGTGTGTGGTGAGCAGCATGTGTGATGAGCAGCGTGTGGTGAGCAGTGTGTGGTGAACAGCGTGTGTGGTGAGCAACGTGTGTGGTGAACACCGCGTGTGGTAAGCAACGTGTGTGGTGAGCAGTGAGTGTGGTGAGCAGCATCTGTGGTGAGCAACATGTGTGGTGAGCAACGTGTGTGGTGAGCAGCGTCTGTGGTGAAGCACGCGTGTTGTGAGCAGCGCGTGTGGTGAAGTGCGCATGTGGTGAGCAGCGCCTGTGGTGCGCAACGTGTTTGGTGAGCCGCATCTGTCGTGAGCAATGTGTGTGGTGAGCAGCATCTGTGGTGAGCAATGTGTGTGGTGAGCAGCGTATGGTGAGCAGCGTGTGTGATGAGCAGTGTGTGGTCAGCAGTGTGTGTAGTGAGCAGTGTGTGGTGAGCAGCGTGTGTGGTGAGCTGCGAGTGTGATGAGCATCATATGTGGTGAGCAGCATCTGTGGTGAGCAGCACGTATGGTGAGCAGCGTCTGTGGTGAGCAGTGTATGTTGTGAGCAACGTGTATGGTGAGCAGTGTCTGTGGTGAGCAATGTGTGTGGTGAGCAGTGTGTGTGATGAGCAGCGGGTGGTGAGCAGTGCGTGGTGAACAGAGTGTGTGGTGAGCAACATGTGTGGTGAGCACCGCGTGTGGTGAACAGCACGTGTGGTTAACAGCGTGTGTGGTGAGCAACCTGTGTGGTGAGCAGCATCTCTGGTGAGCAAAGTGTGCGGTGAGCAGCGCATGTGGTGAGTAGCGCGTGCGGTGAGCAGCGCATGTGGTGAGCAGCATCTGTGGTGAGCAATGTTTGTGGTCAGCAGTGTCTGTGGTAAGAAGCGTCTGTGGTGAGAAACGTGTGTGGTGAGCAGTGTGTGGGGTGAACAGCATCTGGTGAGCAACGTGGGTGGTGAGCAGCATGTGTGGTGAGCAGTGTGTGTGGTGAGCAGCGTGTGGTGAGCAGCGCGTGTGGTGAGCAGCGCGTGTGGTGAGCAGCGCGTGTGGTGGCAGTGTCTGTGTTGAGCAGCGTGTGGTGAGCAGTGTGTGTAGTAAGCAGCGTGTGGTGAGCAGTGTGTGTGGTGAGCAGCGTCTGTGGTGAGCAACATGTGTGGTGAGCAACATGAGTGGTGAGCAATGTGGGTGGTGAGCAGAGTGTGTGGTGAGCAATGTGTGTGGTGAGCAGCGTGTGTGGTGAGTAGCGTGCATCTGATGAGCAGAGTGTTTGGGGAGCAGAGCGTTTGGTGAGCAATGTGTGTGGTGAGCAGCATCTGTAGTGAGCAATGTGTGTGATGAGCAGCGTGTGGTGAGCAGCGCATGTGGTGAGAAGCGTGTGGTGAGCAGTGTGTGTGGTAAGCAGCATGTGGTGAGCAATGTGTGTGGTGAGCAGCGCGTGTGGTGAGCAGCGCGTGTGGTGAGAAACGTGTGTGGTGAGCAGCATCTCTGGTGAGCGATGTGTGTGGTCAGCCGTTTGTGTGGTGAGCAGCGTCTATGGTGAGCAGTGTGTGGGGTGAGCAACGTGGGTGGTGAGCAATGTGGGTGGTGAGCAACGTGTGTGGTGAGCACTGTGTGGGGAGAGCAGCGTGTGGTGAGCAACATGTGTGGTGAGCAAATTGTGGGGTGGGCAGTGTCTGTGGTGAGCAGCGTCTGTGGTGAGCAGCGAGTGTGGTGAGCATCATGTTTGCTGAGCAGCGTGTGTGGTTAGCAGCATGTGTGGTGAGCAGCATATGTCGTGAGCAATGTGTATGGTACGCAGCCTCAGTGGTGAGCAATGTATGAGGTGAGCAGCATGTGTGATGAGCAATGTGTGTGGTGAGCAGCATGTGTGATGAGCAGCGTGTCGTGAGCAGTGTGTGGTGAACAGCGTGTGTGGTGAGCAACATGTGTGGTGAACACCGCGTGTGGTATGCAAAGTGTGTGGTGAGCAACGTGTGTGGTGAGCAGCATCTGTGGTGAGCAATGTGTGTGGTGAGCAGTGGTGTGGTGAGCAGCGTCTGTGGTGAAGCACGCGTGTGTACAGCAGCGCGTGTGGTGAGCAACGTGTATGGTGAGCTGCATCTGTGGTGAGCAATGTGTGTGGTCAGCAGTGTGTGTAGTGAGCAGTGTGTGTGGTGAGCAGCGTGTGTGGTGAGCAGCATGTGTGGTGAGCAGCGAGTGTGGTGAGCAGCGAGTGTGGTGAGCAGCATCTGTGGTGAGCAGCACATGTGATGAACAAAGTCTGTGGTGAGCAACGTGTGTGGTGAGCAGTGCGTGTGGTGAGCAGCGTCTGTGGTGAGCAATGTGTGTGGTGAGCAGCGTGTGCGGTGAGCAGCGTGTGTGGTGAGCAGCGACTGTGGTGATCAGCGTGTGGTGAGCAGTGTGTGTGGTAAGCAGCATGTGGTGAGCAACGTGTGTGGTGAGCAGCACGTGTGGTGAGCAGCGCGTGTGGTGAGAAACGTGTGTGGTGAGCAGCATCACTGCTAAGCAATGTGTGTGGTCAGCCGTGTGTGTGGTGAGCAGCGTCTGTGGTGAGCAGTGTGTGGGGTGAGCAACGTGGGTGGTGAGCAATGTGGGTGGTGAGCAGCGTGTGTGGTGACTAGCATGTGTGGTGAGCAGCATGTGGTGAGCAGTGCATGTGCTAAGCAGCGCATGTGATGAGCAGCGTGTGTGGTGAGCAGTGTGTGTGGTGAGCAGCGCCTGTGGTGAGCAACGAGTGTAGAGAGCAGTGTGTGGGGAGAGCAACGTGTGTGGTGAGCAGTGTGTGTGGTGAGCAACGTGTGTGTTGAGCAGCGTGTCTGGTGAGCAGCATGTGTGGTGAGCAGCATGAGAGGTGAGCAGCGTGAGTGGTGAGCGGTGTGCGTGTGGTGAGCAGTGTGTGTGTGGTGAGCAACGTGTGTGGTCAGCAGTGTGTGTGATGAGCAGCGAGTGGTGAGTAGCATATGTCATGAGCAATGCGTATGGTACGCAGCCTCTGTGGTGAGCAATGTGTGTGGTGAGCAGCATGTGTGATGAGCAGCGTGTGGTGAGCAGTGTGTGGTGAACAGCGTGTGTGGTGAGCAACGTGTGTGGTGAACACCGCGTGTGGTAAGCAACGTGTGTGCTGAGCAGTGAGTGTGGTGAGCAGCATCTGTGGTGAGCAACATGTGTGGTGAGCAACGTGTGTGGTGAGCAGCGTCTGTGGTGAAGCACGCGTGTTGTGAGCAGCGCGTGTGGTGAAGTGCGCATGTGGTGAGCAGCGCCTGTGGTGCGCAACGTGTTTGGTGAGCCGCATCTGTCGTGAGCAATGTGTGTGGTGAGCAGCATCTGTGGTGAGCAGCGTGTGTGGTGAGCAGCGTGTGTGGTGAGCAGCGAGTGTGGTGAGCATCATGTGTGGAGAGCAGCACAGGTGATGAGCAAAGTCTGTAGTGAGCAACGTGTGTGGTGAGCAGTGTGTGTGGTAAGCAGCATGTGGAGAGCAACGTGTGTGGTGAGCAGCGCGTGTGGTGAGCAGCGCGTGTGGTGGGAAACGTGTGTGGTGAGCATCATCTGTGGTGAGCAATGTGTGATCACCCATGTGTGTGGTGAGCAGCGTCTGTGGTGAGCAGTGTGTGGGGTGAGCAACGTGGGTGGTGAGCAACGTGGGTGGTGAGCAGCGTGTGTGGTGAGCAGCGTGTGTGGTCAGCAGCATGTGGTGAGCAGCGCGTGTGCTGAGCAGCGCGTGTGATGAGCAGCGTGTGTGGTGAGCAGTGTCTGCAGTGAGCAGTGTGTGTGGTAAGCAGCGTGTGGTGAGCAACCTGGGTGGTGAGCAGTGTGTGTGGTGAGCAGCGTCTGTGGTGAGCAACGAGTGTGGTGAGCAGTGTGTGGGGAGAGCAGCGTGTGGTGAGCAAAGTGGGTGGTGAGCAGAGTGTGTGGTGAGCAACGTGTGTGGTGAGCAGCATGTCTGTTGAGCAGCATGTGTGGTGAGCGGTGTGAGAGGTGAGCAGCGTGAGTGGTGAGCAGTGTGCGTGTGGTGAGCAGTGAGCGTGTGGTGAGCAATGTGTGCGGTGAGCAGTGTGTGTGGTGAGCAGCGTGTGTGATGAGCAGCATGTGGTGAGCAGCGCGTGTGGTGAGCAACATGTGTGGTGAGCAGCATCTGTGGTGAGCAACGTGTGTGGTCAGCAGTGTGTGTGATAAGCAGCGAGTGGTGAATAGCATACGTCATGAGCAATGTGTATGGTACGCAGCCTCTGTGGTGAGCAATTTGTGTGCTGAGCAGCATGTGTGATGAGCAGCGTGTGGTGAGCAGTGTGTGGTGAACAGCGTGTGTGGTGAGCAACGTGTGTGGTGAACACCGCGTGTGGTAAGCAAAGTGTATGGTGAGCAACGTGTGTGGTGAGCAGCATCTGTGGTGAGCAACATGTGTGGTGAGCAATGTGTGTGGTGAGCAGCGTCTGTGGTGAAGCGCGCATATTGTCAGCAGCGCGTGTGGTGAGCAGCGCGTTTGGTGAGCAATGTGTATGGTGAGCCGCATCTGTGTGAGCAATGTGTGTGGTGAGCAGCATCTGTGGTGAGCAATTTGTGTGGTGAGCACCATGTGTGATGAGCAGCGTGTGGTGAGCAGTGTGTGGTGAACAGCGTATGTGGTGAGCAACGTGTGTGGTGAACACCGCATGCGGTAAGCAAAGTGTGTGGTGAGCAACGTGTCTGGTGAGCAGCATCTGTGGTGAGCAACATGTGTGGTGAGCAATGTGTGTGGTGAGCAGCGTCTGTGGTGAAGCGCGCGTGTTGTGAGCAGCGCGTGTGGTGAAGTGCGCGTGTGGTGAGCAGCGCGTGTGGTGAGCAACGTGTATGGTGAGCCGCATCTGTGTGAGCAATGTGTGTAGTGAGCAGCATCTGTGGTGAGCAGCGTGTGTGGTGAGCAGCGAGTGTGGTGAGCAACGTGTGTGGTGAACAGGGTGTGTGGTGAGCAGTGTGTGTGGTGAGCAGCAGCTGTGGCGAGCAACGTGTGTGGTGAGCAGTGTGTGTGGTGAGCAGCGTGTGTGGTGATCAACGTGTGTGGTGAGCATCATGTGTGGTGAGCAGGGTGTGTGGTGAGCAACGTGTGGTGAGCAGCGCATGAGTTGAGCAGCTCGTGTGGTGAGCATCATGTGTGGTGAGCAGCATTTGTGGTGAGCAGCATGTGGTGAGCAGCGTGTGTGGTGAGCAGCGCCTGTGGTGAGCAGTGTGTGTGGTGAGCAGCATGTGTTGTGAGCAGAATGTGTTTGAGTAGTGTGTGTGGTAAGCAGATTGTGTGTGGTGAGCAGTATGTGTGGTAAGCAGCACGTGGTGAGCAACATGTGTGGTGAGCAACGTGTCTGGTGACCAGAGTGTCATGAGCAGCGCGTGTGGGGAACAGGGTGTGTGGTGAGCATCGTGTGTGGTTAGCAGCGTCTGTTGAGCAACGTGTGTGGTGAGCAGTGTGTGTGGTGAGCAGCATGTGCAGTGAGCAGCGTATGTTGTGAGCAACGTGTATGGTGAGCAGCGTCTGTGGAGAGCAATGTGTGTGGTGAGCAGCGTGTGTGTTGTGTAGCATGTGGTGAGCAGTGTGTGGTGAACAGCGTGTGTGGTGAGCAAAGTGTGTGGTGAGCAATGTGTGTGGTGAGCAGCATCTGTGGTGAGCAACATGTGTGGTGAGCAACATGTGTGGTGAGCAGCATCTGTGGTGAAGCGCGCGTGTTATGAGCAGCGCGTGTGGTGAAGTGCGCGTGTGGTGAGCAGCGCGTGTGGTGAGCAATGTGTATGGTGAGCCGCATCTGTGTGAGCAATGTGTGTGGTGAGCAGCATCTGTGGTGAGCAATTTGTGTGGTGAGCAGCATGTGTGATGAGCAGCGTGTGGAGAGCAGTGTGAGGTGAACAGCGTGTGTGGTGAGCAAAGTGTGTGGTGAACACCGCGTGTGGTAAGCAAAGTGTGTGGTGAGCAACGTGTGTGGTGAGCAGCATCTGTGGTGAGCAACATGTGTGGTGAGCAACGTGTGTGGTGAGCAGCGTCTGTGGTGAAGCGCGCCTGTTGTGAGCAGCGCATTTGGTGAAGTGAGCGTGTGGAGAGCAGCGCGTGTGGTGAGCAACGTGTATGGTGAGCCGCATCTGTGTGAGCAATGTGTGTGGTGAGCAGCATCTGTGGTGAGCAGCGTGTGTGGTGAGCAGCGTGTGTGGTGAGCAGCGAGTGTGGTGAGCATCATGTGTGGTGAGCAGCACAGGTGATGTGCAAAGTCTGTGGTGAGCAAGGTGTGTGGTGAGCAGTGTGTGTGGTGTGCAGCGTCTGTGGTGTGCAATGTGTGTGGTGAGCAGCGTGTGTGGTTAGCAGCATGTGGTGAGCAGCGCGTGTGGTGAGCAGCGCCTGTGGTGAGCAATGTGTGTGGTGAGCAGCATGTGCGGTGAGCAGCGTGTGTGGTGAGCAGCGACTGTGGTGACCAGTGTGTGGTGAGCAGTGTGTGTGGTAAGCAGCAGGTGGTGAGCAACATGTGTGGTGAGCAGCGTGTGTGGTGAGCAACGTGTGTGGTGGACCAGAGTGTCATGAGCAGCGTGTGTGGTGAACAGGGTGCGTGGTGAGCAAAGTGTGTGGTGAGCAGCATCTGGTGAGCAACGTGTGTGGTGAGCAGTGTGTGTGGTTAGCAGCAGCTGTGGTGAGCAACGTGTGTGGTGAGCAGTGTGTGCGGTGAGCAGCGTGTGTGGTGATCAACGTGTGTGGTGAGCATCATGTGTGGTGAATAGGGTTTGTGGTGAAAACGTGTGGTGAGCAGCGCGTGAGGTGAGCAGCGCATGTGGTGAGCATCATGTGTGGTGAGCAGCATCTGTGGTGAGCAGCATGTGGTGAGCAGCATGTGTGGAGAGCAGCGCCTGTGGTGAGCAGTGTGTGTGGTGAGCAGCAGGTGTTGTGAGCAGAATGTGTGTGAGCAGTGTGTGTGGTAAGCAGCTTGTGTGTGGTGAGGAGTGTGTGTGGTAAGCAGCAGGTGGTGAGCAACATGTGTGGTGAGCAGCGTGTGTGGTGAGCAACGTGTCTGGTGACCAGAGTGACATGAGCAGTGCGTGTGGTGAACAGGGTGTGTGGTGAGCAATGTGTGTGGTGAGCAGCGTCTGGTGAGCAGCGTCTGTGGTGAGCAACGTGTGTGGTGAGCAGTGTGTGTGGTGAGCAGCATGTGTGTAGAGCAACATGTGTGGTGAGCAGAGTGTGTGGTGAGCAGTGTGTGTGGTGAGCAGCGTGAATGGTGAGCAATGTGTGTGGTGAGCAGCATGTGTGTTGAGCAGCGTGTGTGTTGAGCAGCGTGCCTGTTGAGCAACGTGTGTGGTGAACAGCGTGTGTGGTGTGCAGCGTGTGTGGTGAGCAGCTTGAGAGGTGAGCAGCGTGAGTGGTGAGCAGCATCTGTGGTCAGCAATGTGTGTGGTCAGCAGTGTGTGTAGTGAGCAGCGTCTGTGGTGAGCAGCGAGAGTGGTGAGCATCATGTGTGGTGAGCAGCACATGTGTTGAGCAGCACATGTGGTGAGCAGCGTCTGTGGTGAGCAGCGCCTGTGGTGAGCATAATGTGTGGTGAGCAACGTGTGTGGTGAGCAGTGTGTGTGGTGAGCAGCATGCGTGTGGTGAGCAGTGTGTGTGGTGACAGCGTGTGTTGAGCAGCGCGTGGTTAACAGCGTGTGTGGTGAGCAACGTGTGTGGTGAGCACCGCGTGTGGTGAACAGCACGTGTGGTTAACAGCACGTGTGCTGAGCAACGTGTGTGGTGAGCAGCATCTGTGGTGAGCAATGTGTGCGGTGAGCAGCGCATGTGGTGAGCAGCATCTGTGGTGAGCCATGTGTGTGGTCAGCAGTGTGTGTGGTGAGCTGCATCTGCGGTGAGAAACGTGTGTGGTGAGCAGTGTGTGGGGTGAACAGCATGTGGTGAGCAACGTGGGTGGTGAGCAGCGTGTGTGGTGAGCAACGTGTCTGGTGACCAGAGTGACATGAGCAGTGCGTGTGGTGAACAGGGTGTGTGGTGAGCAATGTGTGTGGTGAGCAGCGTCTGGTGAGCAACGTGTGTGGTGAGCAGTGTGTGTGGTGAGCAGCATGTGTGGTGAGCAGCCTATGTTGTGAGCAACGTGTATGGTGAGCAGCGTCTGTGGAGAGCAATGTGTGTGATGAGCAGCGTGCGTGATGAGTAGCATGTGGTGAGTAGTGTGTGGTGAACAGCGTGTGTGGTGAGCAACGTGTGTGGTGAGCACCGCGTGTGGTGAACAGCGCATGTGGTGAGCAACGAGAGCAGCGTGTGTGGTGAGCAGCGAGTGTGATGAGCATCATGTGTGATCAGCAGCATCTGTGGTGAGCAGCATCTGTGATGAGCGACGTGTGTGGTGAGCAGCACCTGTGGTGAGCAGTGTGTGTGGTCAGCAGGGTGTGTGGTGAGCAGCGTCTGTGGTGAGCAGCGTCTGTGGTGAGCAGCGTGTGTAGTGAGCAGCAAGTGTGGTGAGCAGCGAGTGTGGTGAGCAGCGAGTGTGGTGAGCATCGTGTGTGGTCAGCAGTGTGTGTAGTGAGCAGTGTCTGAAGTGAGCAATGTGTGTGGTGAGCACCGTCTGTGGTGAACAACGTGTGTGGCGTGCACCATGTGTGATGAACAGCGCATGTGGTGAGCAACATGTGTGGTGAGCAGTATCTGTGGTGAGCAACGTGTGTGGTGAGTAGCGTGTGTGGTGAGCAGCGTGTGGTGAGCAACGTCTGTGTTGAGCTGCGTGTGTAGTGAGGAGGGTGTGTGGTGAGCAGCGTCTGGTGAGCAGCACGTGTGGTGAACAGGGTGTGTGGTGAGCAACGTGTGTGGTGAGCAGCGTCTGGTGAGCAACATGAGTGGTGAGCAGTCTGTGTGGTGAGCAGCGTCTGTGGTGAGCAACGTGTGTGGTGAGCAGTGTGTGTGGTGAGCAGCATGTGTGTAGAGCAACATGTGTGGTGAGCAGAGTGTGTGGTGAGCAGTGTGTGTGGTGAGCAGCGTGAATGGTGAGCAATGTGTGTGGTGAGCAGCATGTGTGTTGAGCAGCGTGTGTGTTGAGCAGCGTGCCTGTTGAGCAACGTGTGTGGTGAGCAGCGTGTGTGGTGTGCAGCGTGTGTGGTGAGCAGCTTGAGAGGTGAGCAGCGTGAGTGGTGAGCAGCATCTGTGGTCAGCAATGTGTGTGGTCAGCAGTGTGTGTAGTGAGCAGCGTCTGTGGTGAGCAGCGAGAGTGGTGAGCATCATGTGTGGTGAGCAGCACATGTGTTGAGCAGCACATGTGGTGAGCAGCGTCTGTGGTGAGCAGCGCCTGTGGTGAGCATAATGTGTGGTGAGCAACGTGTGTGGTGAGCAGTGTGTGTGGTGAGCAGCATGCGTGTGGTGAGCAGTGTGTGTGGTGAGCAGCGTGTGTTGAGCAGCGCGTGGTGAACAGCGTGTGTGGTGAGCAACGTGTGTGGTGAGCACCGCGTGTGGTGAACAGCACGTGTGGTTAACAGCACGTGTGCTGAGCAACGTGTGTGGTGAGCAGCATCTGTGGTGAGCAATGTGTGCGGTGAGCAGCGCATGTGGTGAGCAGCATCTGTGGTGAGCCATGTGTGTGGTCAGCAGTGTGTGTGGTGAGCTGCATCTGCGGTGAGAAACGTGTGTGGTGAGCAGTGTGTGGGGTGAACAGCATGTGGTGAGCAACGTGGGTGGTGAGCAGCGTGTGTGGTGAGCAGCATGTGTGGTGAGCAGCATGTGTGGTGAGCAGCGTGTGTGGTGAGAAGCGTGTGGTGAGCAGCGCGTGTGGTGAGCAACGTCTGTGGTGAGCAGTGTGTGTGGTAAGCAGCGTGTGGTGAGCAACCTGTGTTGTGAGCAGTGCGTGTGGTGAGCAGTGAGTGTGGTGAGCAGCGTCTGTGGTGAGCAACATGTGTGGTGAGCAGTGTGTGGGGTGAGCAGCGACTGATGAGCAACGTGCGTGGTGAGCAGAATGTGTGGTGAGCAGCATGTGTGGTGAGCAGCGTGTGTAGTGAGCAGCAAGCATGTGCTGAGCAGAGTTTTTGGTGAGCAATGTGTGTGGTGAGCAGCATCTGTGGAGAGCAATGTGTGTGATGAGCAGCATGTGGTGAGCAGTGCATGTGGTGAGCAGCGTCTGTGGTGAGCAACGTGTGTGGTCAGCAGCGTCTGTGGTGAGCAGCGAGTGTGGTGAGCATCATGTGTACTGAGCAGCGTGTGTGGCTAGCAGCGTGTGTGATGAGCAGCATATGTCATGAGCAATGTGTATGGTACGCAGCCTCAATGGTGAGCAATGTGTGTGGTGAGCAGCATGTGTGATGAGCAATGTGTGTGGTGAGCAGCATGTGTGATGAGCAGCGTGTGGTGAGCAGTGTGTGGTGAACAGCGTGCGTGGTGAGCAAAGCGTGTGGTGAACACCACGTGTGGTAAGAAACGTGTGTGGTGAGCAACGTGTGTGGTGAGCAGCATCTGTGGTGAGCAACGTGTGTGGTGAGCAGCGGTATGGTGAGCAGCGTCAGTGGTGAAGCGCGCGTGTGGTCAGCAGCGCAAGTGCCGAGCAACGTGTATGGTGAGCCGCATCTGTGGTGAGCAATGTGTGTGGTCAGCAGTGTGTGTAGTGAGCAGTGTGTGTGGTGAGCAGCATGTGTGGTGAGCAGAGTGTGTGGTGAGCAGCGTGTGTGGTGAGCAGCGAGTGTGGTGAGCATCATGTGTGGTGAGCAGCATCTGTGGTGATCAGCACATGTTTTGAGCAAAGTCTGTGGTGAGCAACATTTGTGGTGAGCAGTGTGTGTGGTGAGCAGCGTCTGTGGTGAGCAATGTGTGTGGTGAGCAGTGTATGGGATGAGCAGCGTGTGGTGAGCAACGTGGGTGGTGAGCAGCATGTGTGGTGAGCAGCGCCTGTGGTGAGCAACGTGTGTGGTGAGATGCGTGTGTGGTGAGCAGCGTGTGTGTTGAGCAGCGACTGTGGTGAGCAGCGTGTGGTGAGCAGTGTAGAGAAATGTGTGTGGTCAGCAATGTGTGTGGTGAGCAGCGTCTGCAATGAGCAACGTGTGTGGTGAGCAGTGTGTGGGGTGAGCAACGTGGGTGGTGAGCAGCGTGTGTGGTGAGCAGCGTATGTGGTGAGCAGCGTGTGGTGAGCAGAGTGTGTGGTGAGCAGTGTCTGCGGTGAGCAGTGTGTGTGGTAAGCAGCATGTTGAGAGCAAACTGTGTGGTGAGCAGCGTGTGTGTTCAGCAGCGACTGTGGTGAGCAGCATGTGGTGAGCAGTGTAGAGAAATGTGTGTGGTCAGCCATGTGTGTGGTGAGCAGCGTCTGTAATGAGCAACGTGTGTGGTGAGCAGTGTGTGGGGTGAGCAACGTGGATGGTGAGCAGCGTGTGTGGTGAGCAGCGTATGTGGTGAGCAGCGTGTGGTGAGCAGAGTGTGTGGTGAGCAGTGTGTGTGGTGAGCAGCGCGTGTGGTGAGCAGCGCGTGTGGTGAGCAACATGTGTGGTGAGCAGCGTCTGTGGTGAGCAATGTGCGTGGTCAGCAGTGTGTGTGGTGAGCAGCGAGTGGTGAGCAGCATATGTCATGAGCAATGTGTATGGTATGCAGCCTCAGTGGTGAGCAATGTGTGTGGTGAGCAGAATGTGTGATGAGCAGCGTGTGCTGAGCAGGGTGTGGTGAACAGCGTGTGTGGTGAACAACGTGTGTGGTGAACACCGCATGTGGTAAGCAACGTGTGTGGTGAGCAGTGTGTGTGGTGAGCAGCGTCTGTGGTGAGCAACGTGTGTGGTGAGCAGTGTGTATGGTGAGCAACACGTCTGGTGAGCAACATGTGTGGTGAGCAACGTGTGTGGTGAGCAACGTGTGTGTTGAGCAGCATCTGTGGTGAGCAGCGTGTGGTGAGCATCGTGTGTGGTCAGCAGTGTTTGTAGTGAGCAGTGTCTGAGGTGAGCAATGTGTGTGGTGAGCAGTGTCTGTGGTGAGCAACGCGTGTGATGAACAGCGCATGTGGTGAGCAACGTGTGTGGTGAGCAGCATCTGTGGTGAGCAATGTGTGTGGTGAGCAGCGTGTGCGGTAGCAGCGCATGTGGTAAGGAGCGTGTGTTGAGCAACATGTGTGGTGAGCAATGTGTGTGGTCAGCCGTGTGTGGGGTGAGCAACGTGGGTGGTGAGCAACGTGGGTGGTGAGCAGCGTGTGTGGTGAGCAGCATGTGTGGTGAGCAGTGTCTGCGGTGAGCAGCGTGTGTGGTAAGCAGCGTGTGGTGAGCAACCTGTGTGGTGAGCAGTGTGTGTGGTGAGCAGCGTCTGTAGTGAGCAACGAGTGTGGTGAGCAGTGTGTGGGGAGAGCAGCGTGTGGTGAGCAACGTGGGTGGTGAGCAGAGTAAGTGGTGAGCAACGTGTGTGGTGAGCAGCGTGTGTGGTGAGCAGCGTGCGTGGTGAGCAGCGTGAGAGGTGAGTGGTGAGCAGTGTGCGTGTGGTGAGCAGCGTGCGTGTGGTGAGCAGCGTGCGTGTTGTGAGCAGTGTGTGCGGAGAGCAGCGTCTGTGGTGAGCAGCGTGTGTCATGAGCAACGTGTATGGTGAGCAGCATCTGTGGTGAGCAATGTGTGTGGTGAGCAATGTGTGTGGTGAGCAGCGTGTGGTGAGCAGTGTGTGTGGTGAGCAGCGCGTGTGGTGAGCAGCGCGTGTGGTGAGCAGCGCGTGTGGTGAGCAGCGCGTGTGGTGAGCAACATGTGTGGTGAGCAGCGTCTGTGGTGAGCAATGTGCGTGGTCAGCAGTGTGTGTGGTGAGCAGCGACTGGTGAGCAGCATATGTCATGAGCAATGTGTATGGTACGCAGCCTCAGTGGTGAGCAATGTGTGTGGTGAGCAGAATGTGTGATGAGCAGCGTGTGCTGAGCAGGGTGTGGTGAACAGCGTGTGTGGTGAACAACGTGTGTGGTGAACACCGCATGTGGTAAGCAACGTGTGTGGTGAGCAGTGTGTGTGGTGAGCAGCGTCTGTGGTGAGCAACGTGTGTGGTGAGCAGTGTGTATGGTGAGCAGCACTTCTGGTGAGCAACATGTGTGGTGAGCAACGTGTGTGGTGAGCAACGTGTGTGTTGAGCAGCATCTGTGGTGAGCAGCGTGTGGTGAGCATCGTGTGTGGTCAGCAGTGTGTGTAGTGAACAGTGTCTGAGGTGAGCAATGTGTGTGGTGAGCAGTGTCTGTGGTGAGCAACGCGTGTGATGAACAGCGCGTCTGGTGAGCAACGTGTGTGGTGAGCAGCATCTGTGGTGAGCAATGTGTGTGGTGAGCAGCGTGTGCGGTAGCAGCGCATGTGGTAAGGAGCGTGTGGTGAGCAACATGTGTGGTGAGCAATGTGTGTGTTGAGCTGCGTGTGGTGAGGAGGGTGTGTGGTGAGCAGCGTGTAGTGAGCAGCACGTGTGGTGAACAGGGTGTGTGGTGAGCTGTGTGTGTGGTGAGCTGCGTGTGTGATGAGCAGTGTGTGTGATGAGGAGCATGTGGTGAGCAGCACATGTGGTGAGCAGCGCGTGTGGTGAGCACCGTCTGTGGTGAGCAACGTGTGTGTTCAGCAGCGTCTGTGGTGAGCAGCGTCTATGGTGAGCAGCGAGTGTGGTGAGCATCATGTGTGTTGAGCAGCGTGTGTGGTTAGCAGCATGTGTGGTGAGCAGCATATGTTGTGAGCAATGTGTATGGCACGCAGCCACAATGGTGAGCAATGTGTGTGGTGAGCAGCATGTGTGATGAGCAATGTGTGTGGTGAGCAGCATGTGTGATGAGCAGCGTGTGGTGAGCAGTGTGTGGTGAACAGCGTGTGTGGGGAGCAACGTGTGTGGTGAACACCGCATGTGGTGAGCAACGTGTGTGGTGAGCAGCGGTGTGGTGAGCAGCGTCTGTGGTGAAGCGCGCATGTGGTCAGCAGCGCATGTGGTGAGCAAGGTGTATGGTGAGCCGCATTTGTGGTGAGCAATGTGTGTGGTCAGCAGTGTGTGTATTGAGCAGTGTGTGTGGTGAGCAGCGTGAGTGGTGAGCAGCGTGTGTGGTGAGCAGCGTGTGTGGTGAGCAGCGAGTGTGGTAAGCATCATGTGTGGTGAGCAGCATCTGTGGTGAGCAACACATGTGATGAACAAAGTCTGTGGTGAGCAATGTGTGTGGTGAGCAGTGTGTGAGGTGAGCAGTGCGTGTTGAGCAACGTGGGTGGTGAGCAGCATGTGTGATTAGCAGCGCCTGTGGTGAGCAACGTGTGTGGTGAGCAGCGTGTGTGGTGAGCAGCGTGTGTGGTGAGCAGCGACTGTGGTGAGCAGCGTGTGGTGAGCAGTGTGTGTGGTAAGCAGCATGTGGTGAGCAACACGAGTGGTGAGCAGCGCGTGTGGTTAGCAGTGCGTGTGGTGAGAAACGTGTGTGGTGAGCAGCATCTGTGGTGAGCAATGTGTGTGGTCAGCCGTGTGTGGGGTGAGCAACGTGGGTGGTGAGCAACGTGGGTGGTGAGCAGCGTGTGTGGTGAGCAGCATGTGTGGTGAGCAGTGTCTGCGGTGAGCAGCGTGTGTGGTAAGCAGCGTGTGGTGAGCAACCTGTGTGGTGAGCAGTGTGTGTGGTGAGCAGCGTCTGTAGTGAGCAACGAGTGTGGTGAGCAGTGTGTGGGGAGAGCAGCGTGTGGTGAGCAACGTGGGTGGTGAGCAGAGTAAGTGGTGAGCAACGTGTGTGGTGAGCAGCGTGTGTGGTGAGCAGCGTGCGTGGTGAGCAGCGTGAGAGGTGAGTGGTGAGCAGTGTGCGTGTGGTGAGCAGCGTGCGTGTGGGGAGCAGCGTGCGTGTTGTGAGCAGTGTGTGCGGAGAGCAGCGTCTGTGGTGAGCAGCGTGTGTCATGAGCAACGTGTATGGTGAGCAGCATCTGTGGTGAGCAATGTGTGTGGTGAGCAGCGTGTGGTGAGCAGTGTGTGTGGTGAGCAGCGCGTGTGGTGAGCAGCGCGTGTGGTGAGCAACATGTGTGGTGAGCAGCGTCTGTGGTGAGCAATGTGCGTGGTCAGCAGTGTGTGTGGTGAGCAGCGAGTGGTGAGCAGCATATGTCATGAGCAATGTGTATGGTACGCAGCCTCAGTGGTGAGCAATGTGTGTGGTGAGCAGAATGTGTGATGAGCAGCGTGTGCTGAGCAGGGTGTGGTGAACAGCGTGTGTGGTGAACAACGTGTGTGGTGAACACCGCATGTGGTAAGCAACGTGTGTGGTGAGCAACGTGTGTGGTGAGCAGCATCTGTGGTGAGCAACGTGTGCGGTGAGCAGCATCTGTGGTGAGCAATGTGTGTGGTCAGCAGTGCGTGTAGTGAGCAGTGTGTGTGGTCAGTAGCACCTGTGGTGAGCAGCGTGTGCGGTGAGCAGCGAGTGTCGTGAGCACCATGTGTGGTGAGCGGCATCTGTGGTGAGCAGCACATGTGATGAGCAAAGTCTGTGGTGAGCAACGAGTGTGGTGAGCAGTGTCTGTGGTGAGCAGCGTCTGTGGTGAGCAATGTGTGTGGTGAGCAGCGTGTCTGGTTTGCAGCATGTGGTGAGCAGCGCGTGTAGTGAGCAGCACCTGTGGTGAGCAACGTGAGTGGTGAGCAGAATGTGCGGTGAGCAGCATGTGTGGTGAGCAACGACTGTGGTGAGCAGCGTGTGTTGAGCAGTGTGTGTGGTAAGCAGCAGGTGGTGAGCAACATGTGTGGTGAGCAGCGTGTGTGGTGAGCAACGTGTCTGGTGGACCAGAGTGTCATGAGCAGCGTTTGTGGTGAACAGGGTGCGTGGTGAGCAACGTGTGTGGTGAGAAGCGTCTGGTGAGCAACGTGTGTGGTGAGCAGTGTGTGTGGTGAGCAGCAGCTGTGGTGAGCAACGTGTGTGGTGAGCAGTGTGCGTGGTGAGCAGCGTGTGTGGTGATCAGCGTGTGTGGTGAGCATCATGTGTAGTGAGCAGGTTGTGTGGTGAGCAACGTGTGGTGAGCAGCGCGTGAGGTGAGCAGCGTGTGTGGTGAGCAGCGTCTGTGGTGAGCAGCATGTGGTGAGCAGCGTGTGTGGTGAGCAGCGCCTGTGGTGAGCAGCGTGTGTGATCAGCAGCATGTGCTGTGAGCAGAATGTGTGTGAGCAGTGTGTGAGGTAAGCAGCTTGTGTGTGGTGAGCAGTGTGTGTGGTAAGCAGCAGGTGGTGAGCAACATGTGTGGTGAGCAGCGTGTGTGGTGAGCAACGTGTCTGGTGACCAGAGAGTCATGAGCAGCGCGTGTGGTGAACAGGGTGTGTGGTGAGCAACGTGTGTGGTGAGAAGCATCTGGTGAGCAACGTGTGTGGTGAGCAGCATCTGGTGAGCAATGTGTGTGGTGAGCAGCGTCTGGTGAGCAACGTGTGTGGTGAACAGTGTGTGTGGTGAGCAGCATGTGTGGTGAGCAGCGTATGTTGTGAGCAACGTGTATGGTGAGCAGCGTCTGTGGAACGCAATGTGTGAGTTGAGCAGCGTGTGTGGTGAGCAGTGTGTGGTGAACAGCGTGTGTGGTGAGCAACGTGTGTGGTGAGCACCGCGTGTGATGAACAGCGCATGTGGTGAGCAACGTGAGCAGCGTGTGTGGTGAGCAGCGAGTGTGATGAGCATCATGTGTGGTGAGCAGCATCTGTGGGGAGCAGCATGTGTGGTGAGCAACGTATGTTGTGAGCAACGTGTATGGTGAGCAGCGTCTGTGGAGAGCAATGTGTGTGGTGAGCAGAGTGTGTGATGAGCAGCGTGTGGTGAGCATTGTGTGGTGAGCAGCATGTGTGGTGAGCAAAGTGTGTGGTGAGCATCGCGTGTAGTGAGCAGCATGTGTGGCGAGCAGGGTGTGTGTTGAGCAACATGTGTGGTGAGCAGCGTCAGTTCAGCAACATGGGTGGTGAGCAGCGTCTGTGCTGAGCAGCGTCTGTGGTGAGCAAAGTGTGTGGTGAGCAACGTGTGTAGTGAGCAGCGTGTGTGATGAGCAACGTGTCTGGTGGACCAGAGTGTCATGAGCGGCGTTTGTGGTGAACAGGGTGCATGGTGAGCAACGTGTGTGGTGAGCAGCGTCTGGTGAGCAAAGTGTGTGGTGAGCAGTGTGTGTGGTGAGCAGCAGCTGTGGTGAGCAACGTGTGCGGTGAGCAGTGTGTGTGGTGAGCAGCGTGTGTGGTGATCAGCGTGTGTGGTGAGCACTGCGAGTAGTGAGCAGCATGTGTGGCGAGCAGGGTGTGTGTTGAGCAACGTGTGTGGTGAGCAGCGTCAGTTCAGCAACATGGGTGGTGAGCAGCGTCTGTGGTGAGCAGCGTCTGTGGTGAGCAACGTGTGTGGTGAGCAACATGTGTGGTGAGCAGTCTGTGTGCTGAGCAGCGCATTTGGTGAGCAACATGTGTGGTGAACAACGTGTGTGTTGAGCAGCATCTGTGGTGAGCAGCGTGTGGTGAGCAGCGCTTGTGGTGAGCAGTGTGTGTGGTGTGCAGCGTCTGTGGTGAGCAACGTGTGGTGAGCAGTGTGTGTGGTGATCAGCATCTGTGGTGAGCAACGTGTGTGGTGAGCAGCGTGTGTGGTGAGCAACGTGGGTGGTGAGCAATGTGTGTGTTGAGTAGCATGTGTGGTGAGCAGCGTGTTGTGAGCAACATGTGAGGTGAGCAGCATCTGTGGTGAGCAGCGTGTGTGGTGAGCAGGGTTTGTGGTGAGCAGCGTCTGTGGTGAGCAGCATCTGTGGTGAGCAACGTGTGTGGTGAGCAGCGTGTGCGGTGAGCAGCGCGTGTGGTAAGCAGCGTGTGGTGAGCAACATGTGTGGTGAGCACCGTGTGTGTTGAGCTGCGTGTGGTGAGGAGGGTGTGTGGTGAGCAGCGTGTAGTGAGCAGCACGTGTGGTGAACAGGGTGTGTGGTGAGCTGCGTGTGTGATGAGCTGCGTGTGTGGTGAGCAGCGTGTGTGATGAGAAGTGCGTGGTGAGCAGTGTGTGTTGTGAGCAACGTGTGTGGTGAGCACCACGTGTGGTGAGCAGCATCTGTGGTGAGCAATGTGTTTGATCAGCAGTGTGTGTGGTGAGCAGTGAGTGTGGTGAGCAACATGTGTGGTGAGCAGCGCCTATGCTGAGCAGCATGTGTGGTGAGCAGCATTTGTGGTGAGCAGCGTGTGTGGTGCACGTGTGTGGTGGGCAGCGTGTGGTGAGCAGCGTAAGTAGTGAGCAGCACGTGTGGTGAGCAGCGTCTGTGGTAAGCAGTGTGTGTGGTGAGCAGCGTCTGTGGTGAGCAACGTGTGTGGTGAGCAGCATGTGGTGAGCAACGTGCGTGGTGAGCAGTGTGTGTGGTGAGCAACGTGTGTGGTGAGCAACGTGTGTGGTGAGCGGCGTCTGTGGTGAGCGGCGTGTGTGGTGAGCAGCGTGTGTGCTGAGCAACGTGGGTGGTGAGCAGCATCTGTGGTGAGCAGCGAGTGTGGTGAGCATCATGTGTGGTGAGCAGCGTCTGTGGTGAGCAGCGTGTGTGGTGAGCAACATGGGTGGTGAGCGGAGTAAGTGGTGAGCAACGTGTGTGGTGAGCAGTGTGTGTGGTGAGTAGCGTGCGTGGTGACCAGCGTGAGAGGTGAGTGGTGAGCAGTGTGCGTGTGGTGAGCAGCGTGCGTGTGGTGAGCAGCGTGCGTGTGGTGAGCAGCATGCGTGTGGTGAGCAGCTTCTGTGGTGAGCAGCGTGTGTCATGAGCAACGTGTATGGTGAGCAGCATCTGTGGTGAGCAATGTGTGCGGTGAGCAGCGTCTGGTGAGCAGTGTGTGGGGTGAGCAACATGTGTGCTGAGCAGCATCTGTGGTGAGCAACGTGTGTGGTCAGCAGTGTGTGTGGTGAGCAGTGAGTGGTGAGCAGAATATGTCATGAGCAATGTGTATGGTACGCAGCCTCAGTGGTGAACAATGTGTGTGGTGAGCAGCATGTGTGATGAGCAGCGAGTGCTGAGCAGGGTGTGGTGAACAGCATGTGTGGTGAACAACGTGTGTGGTGAACACCACATGTGGTAAGCAACGTGTGTGGTGAGCAGCATCTGTGGTGAGGAACGTGTGTGGTGATCAGCATCTGTGGTGAAGCGCGCCTTGTGAGCAGCGCATGTGGTGAAGCGCGCATGTGGTGAGCAGCGCGTGTGGTGAGCAATGTGTATGGTGAGCCGCATCTGTGATGAGCAATGTGTGTGGTCAGCAGTGTGTGTAGTGAGCAGTGTGTGTGGTGAGCAGCATCTGTGGTGAGCAGCATGTGTGGTGAGCAGCGAGTGTGGTGAGCATCATGTGTGGTGAGCAGCACATGTGATGAACAAAGTCTGTGGTGAGCAACGTGTGTGGTGAGCAGTGTGTGTGGTGAGCAGCGTCTGTGGTGAGCAATGTGTGTGGTGAGCAGCGTGCCTGGTTTGCAGCATGTGGTGAGCAGCGCGTGTGGTGAGCAGCGCCTGTGGAGAGCAACTTGTGTGGTGAGCAGCATGTGCGGTGAGCAGCATGTGTGGTGAGCAGCGACTGTGGTGAGCAGCGTGTGTTGAGCAGTGTGTGTGGTAAGCAGCAGGTGGTGAGCAACATGTGTGGTGAGCAGCGTGTGTGGTGAGAAACGTGTCTGGTGGGCCAGAGTGTCATGAGCAGCATGTGTGGTGAACAGGGTGCGTGGTGAGCAATGTGTGCGGTGAGCAGCGTCTGGTGAGAAACGTGTGTGGTGAGCAGTGTTTGTGGTGAGCAGCAGCTGTGGTGAGCAACGTGTGTGGTGAGCAGTGTGTGTGGTGAGCAGCATGTGTGGTGATCAGCGTGTGTGGTGAGCATCATGTGTAGTGAGCAACATGTGGTGAGCAGCGCGTGAGGTGAGCAGCATGTGTGGTGAGCAGCATCTGTGGTGAGGAGCATGTGGTGAGCAGCGTGTGTGGTGAGCAGTGCCTGTGGTGAGCAGTGTGTGTACTCAGCAGCATGTGTTGTGAGCAGAATGTGTGTGAGCAGTATGTGAGGTAAGCAGCTTGTGTGTGGTGAGCAGTGTATGTGGTAAGCAGCAGGTGGTGAGCAACATGTGTGGTGAGCAGCGTGTGTGGTGAGCAACGTGTCTGGTGACCAGAATGTCATGAGCAGCACGTGTGGTGAACAGGGTGTGTGGTGTTCAACGTGTGTGGTGGGCAGCGTCTGGTGAGCAACGTGTGTGGTGAGCAGTGTGTGTGGTGAGCAGCATGTGTGGTGAGCAGCGTATGTTGTGAGCAACGTGTACGGAGAGCAGCGTCTGTGGAGCGCAATGTGTGTGGTGAGCAGTGTGTGTGGTGAGCAGCGTGTGTGGTGATCAGCGTGTGTGGTGAGCATCATGTGTAGTGAGCAGCGTGTGTGGTGAGCAACGTGTGGTGAGCAGCGCGTGAGGTGAGCAGCGTGTGTGGTGAGCAGCGTTTGTGGTGAGCAGCGTGTGGTGAGCAGCATGTGTGGTGAGCAGCGCCTGTGGTGAGCAGTGTGTGTGATCAGCAGCATGTGTTGTGAGCAGAATGTGTGTGAGCAGTGTGTGAGGTAAGCAGCTTGTGATTGGTGAGCAGTGTGTGTGGTAAGCAGCAGGTGGTGAGCAACATGTGTGGTGAGCAGCGTGTGTGGTGAGCAACGTGCCTGGTGACCAGAGTGTCATGAGCAGCGCATGTGGTGAACAGTGTGTGTGGTGAGCAAAGTGTGTGGTGAGCAGCATCTGGTGAGCAACGTGTGTGGTGAGCTGCATCTGGTGAGCAATGTGTGTGGTGAGCAGCGTCTGGTGAGCAAGGTGTGTAGTGAACAGTGTGTGTGGTGAGCAGCATGTGTGGTGAGCAGCGTATGTTGTGAGCAACGTGTATGGTGAGCAGCGTCTGTGGAACGCAATGTGTGTGGTGAGCAGCATGTGTGGTGAGCAGTGTGTGGTGAACAGCGTGTGTGGTGAGCAACGTGTTTGGTGAGCACCGCGTGTGATGAACAGCGCATGTGGTGAGCAACTTGAGCAGCGTGTGTGGTGAGCAGCGAGTGTGATGAGCATCATGTGTGGTGAGCAGCATCTGTGGTGAGCAGCATCTGTGGTGAGCAGCATGTGTGGTGAGCAGCGTATGTTGTGAGCAACGTGTGTGGTGAGCAGCGTCTGTTGAGAGCAATGTGTGTGGTGAGCAGAGTGTGTGATGAGCAGCGTGTGGTGAGCAGTGTGTGGTGAGCAGCGTGTGTTGTGAGCAACGTGTGTGGTGAGCACCGCGTGTAGTGAGCAGCACGTGTGGCGAGCAGGGTGTGTGTTGAGCAACGTGTGTGGTGAGCAGCGTCAGTTCAGCAACATGGGTGATGAGCAGCGTCTGTGGTGAGCAGCGTCTGTGGTGAGCAACGTGTGTGGTGAGCAACGTGTGTAGTGAGCAGCGTGTGTGGTGAGCAACGTGTCTGGTGGACCAGAGTGTCATGAGCAGCGTTTGTGGTGAACAGGGTGCGTGGTGAGCAACGTGTGTGGAGAGCAGCGTCTGGTGAGCAAAATGTGTGGTGAGCAGTGTGTGTGGTGAGCAGCAGCTGTGGTGAGCAACGTGTGTGGTGAGCAGTGTGTGTGGTGAGCAGCATGTGTGGTGATCAGCGTGTGTGGTGAGCATCATGTGTAGTGAGCAGGGTGTGTGGTGAGCAACATGTGGTGAGCAGCGCGTGAGGTGAGCAGCGTGTGTGGTGAGCAGCGTCTGTGGTGAGCAGCATTTGGTGAGCAGCATGTGTGGCGAGCAGCGCCTGTGGTGAGCAGTGTGTGTGATCAGCAGCATGTGTTGTGAGCAGAATGTGTGTGAGCAGTGTGTGAGGTAAGCAGCTTATGTGTGGTGAGCAGTGTGTGTGGTAAGCAGCAGGTGGTGAGCAACATGTGTGGTGAGCAGTGTGTGTGGTGAGCTATCGTGTCTGGTGACCAGAGTGTCATGAGCAGCGCTTGTGGTGAACAGGGTGTGTGGTGAACAACGTGTGTGGTGAGCAGCATCTGGTGAGCAACGTGTGTGGTGAGCAGCATCTGGTGAGCAATGTGTGTGGTGAGCAGCGTCTGGTGAGCAACGTGTGTGGTGAACAGTGTGTGTGGTGAGCAGCATGTGTGGTGAGCAGCGTATGTTGTGAGCAACGTGTATGGTGAGCAGCGTCTGTGCAATGCAATGTGTGTGGTGAGGAGGGTGTGTGGTGAGCAGCGTGTAGTGAGCAGCACGTGTGGTGAACAGGGTGTGTGGTGAGCTGCGTGTGTGGTGAGCCGCATGAGTGGTGAGCAGCGTGTGTGATGAGAAGCGTGTGGTCAGCAGCGTGTGTGGTGAGCAACGTGTGTGGTGAGCACCGCGTGTGGTGAGCAGCATCTGTGGTGAGCAATGTGTTTGGTCAGCAGTGTGTGTGGTGAGCAATGAGTATGGTGAGCATCATGTGTGGTGAGCAGCGTCTATGCTGAGCAGCATGTGTGGTGAGCAGCATTTGTGGTGAGAAGTGTGTGTGGTGCACGTGTGTGGTGGGCAGCGTGTGGTGAGCAGCGTAGTGAGCAGCACGTGTGGTGAGCAGCATCTGTGGTAAGCAGTGTGTGTGGTGAGCAGCGTCTGTGGTGAGCAACTTGTGTGGTGAGCAGCATGTGGTGAGCCATGTGGGTGGTGAGCAGCGTGTGTGGTGAGCAACGTGGTTGGTGAGCAGCATCTGTGGTGAGCAGCGAGTGTGGTGAGCATCACGTGTGGTGAGCAGCGTCTGTGGTGAACAGCGTGTGTGGTGAGCAACGTGGGTGGTGAGCAGCGTGTGTGGTGAGCAGCGAGTGGTGAGCAGCGAGTGTGCTGAGCATCACGTGTGGTGAGCAGCGTCTGTGGTGAGCAGCGTGTGTGGTGAGCAGCGGGTGTGGAGAACAACGTGTGTGATGAGCAGTGTGTGTGGTGAGCAGCACTTGTGGTGAGCAGCGTATGTGGTGAGCAGCGTGTGTTGTGAGCAGAATGTGTGGTGAGCAGCATGTGTGTGGTAAGCAGCTTGTGTGTGGTGAGCAGCGTGTGTGTTGATCAATGAGTGAGGTGAGCAGCGTGTGCTGAGCAGCATATGTGGTGAGCAGCACGTGTGGTGAGCAGTGCCTGTGCTGAGCAACGTGTGTGGTGAGCAGCATCTGTGGTGAGCAATGTGTGTGGTGAGCAGTGTGTGTGGTGAGCAGCGTGTGGTGAGCAAGGTGGGTAGTGAGCAGATTGTGTGGTGAGCAGCGAGTGCGGTGAGCATCATGTGTGGTGAGCAGCGTCTGTGGTGAGCAGCACTTGTGCTGAGCAGCGTCTGTGGTGAGCAATGTGTGTGGTGAGCAGTGTGTGTGGTGAGCAGTGTGCATGGTGAGCAGCGTCTGTGGTGAGCAACGTGTGTGGTGAGCAGTGTGTGTGGTGAGCAGCGTGTGTGGTGAGCAACGTGTGTGGTGATAAATGCATGTGGTGAGCATCATGTGTGGTGAGCAGGGTGTGTGGTGAGCAGTGTCTGTGGTGAGCAGCTTGAGTGTGGTGAGCAGCTCGTGTGTGGTGAGCAGCTCATGTGTGGTGAGCAGCGTGTGTGGTGAGCAGCGTGTGTGGTGAGCAGCGTGTGTGGTGAGCAGCGTGTGTGGTGAGCAGCGTCTGTGGTGAGCAGCTTGTGTGTGGTGAGCAGCTCGTGTGTGGTGAGCAACTCGTGTGTGGTGAGCAGCGTGTGTGGTGAGCAGCGAGTGTGTTGAGCAGTGAGTGTGGTGAGCAGCGTGTGCGGTGAGCAACGTGTGCGGTGAGCAGCTCGTGTGGTGAGCAGCGTGTGTGTTCAGCGGCTTGTGTGTGGTGAGCAGCTTGTGTGTGGTGAGCAGCGTGTCTGGTGGGTAGCGTGTGGCGAGCAGAGTGTGTGGTGAGCAATGCGTGTGGTGAGCAGCATCTGTGGTGAGCATCATGTGTGGTGAGCAGTGTGTGTGGTGAGCAGTGTGCATGGTGAGCAGCGTCTGTGGTGAGCAACGTGTGTGGTGAGCAGTGTGTGTGGTGAGCAGCGTGTGTGGTGAGCAACGAGTGTGGTGATAAATGCATGTGGTGAGCATCATGTGTGGTGAGCAGGGTGTGTGGTGAGCAGTGTCTGTGGTGAGCAGCTTGAGTGTGGTGAGCAGCTCGTGTGTGGTGAGCAGCTCATGTGTGGTGAGCAGCGTGTGTGGTGAGCAGCGTGTGTGGTGAGCAGCGTGTGTGGTGAGCAGCGTGTGTGGTGCGCAGCGTCTGTGGTGAGCAGCTTGTGTGTGGTGAGCAGCTCGTGTGTGGTGAGCAACTCGTGTGTGGTGAGCAGCGTGTGTGGTGAGCAGCGAGTGTGTTGAGCAGTGAGTGTGGTGAGCAGCGTGTGCGGTGAGCAACGTGTGCGGTGAGCAGCTCGTGTGGTGAGCAGCGTGTGTGTTCAGCGGCTTGTGTGTGGTGAGAAGCTTGTGTGTGGTGAGCAGCGTGTCTGGTGGGTAGCGTGTGGCGAGCAGAGTGTGTGGTGAGCAATGCGTGTGGTGAGCAGCATCTGTGGTGAGCATCATGTGTGGTGAGCAGCGTGTGTGGTGAGCAGCATGTGCTGAGCAACGTGTGTGTTGAGCTGCATCTGCAGTGAGGAGGGTGAGTGGTGAGCAGCGTGTAATGAGCAGCACGTGTGGTGAACAGGGTGTGTGGTGAACAACGTGTATGGTGAGCAGCGTCTGGTGAGCAACATGGATGGTGAGCAGTGTGTGTGGTGAGCAGCGTCTGTGGTGAGCAACATGTGTAGTGAGCAACGTTTGTGTTGAGCAGCAACTGTGGTGAGCAGTGCGTGGTGAGCATCGTGTGTGGTCAGCAGTGTGTGTAGTGAGCAATGTCTGAGGTGAGCAATGTGTGTGGTGAGCAGTGTCTGTGGAGAGCAACGTGTGTGGTGAACAGCGCATGTGGTGAGCAACGTGTATGGTGAGCAGAACCTGTGGTGAGCAACGTGTGTGGTGAGCAGCATGTACAGTGAGCAGCGCGTGTGGTAAGCAGCGTGCGGCGAGCAACATGTGTGGTGAGCAACGTGTGTGTTGAGCTGCGTGTGGAGAGGAGGGTGTGTGGTGAGCAGCGTGTAGTGAGCAGCACGTGTGGTGAACAGGGTGTGTGATGAGCTGCGTGTGTGGTGAGCTGCGTGTGTGCTGAGCAGCGTGTGTGATGAGCAGCGTGTGGAGAGCAGCGTGTGTGGTGAGCAGCACCTGTGGTGAGCAATGTGTTTGGTCAGCAGTGTGTGTGGTGAACAGCGAGTGTGGTGAGCATCATGTGTGGTGAGCAGCGTCTCTGCTGAGCAGCATGTGTGGTGAGCAGCATTTGTGGTGAGCAGCGTGTGTCGTGCACGTGTGTGGTGGGCAGCGTGTGGTGGGCAGCGTAAGTATTGAGCAGCACGTGTGGTGAGCAGCGTCTGTGGTAAGCAGTGTGTGTGGTGAGCAGCGTCTTTGGTGAGCAACGTGTGTGGTGAGCAGCATGTGGTGAGCAATGTGGGTGGTGAGCAGTGTGTGTGGTGAGCAACATGTGGGGTGAGCGGCGTCTGTGGTGAGCGGCGTGTGCGGTGAGCAGCGTGTGTGGTGAGCAACGTGGGTGGTGAGCAGCATCTGTGTTGAGCAGCGAGTGTGGTGAGCAGCGTCTGTGGTGAGCAACGTGGGTGGTGAGCAGCATCTCTGGTGAGCAGCAAGTGGTGAGCAGCGAGTGTGGTGAGCATCACGTGCGGTGAGCAGTGTCTGTGGTGAGCAACGTGTGTGGTGAGCAGCGGGTGTGGTGAACAACGTGTGTGATGAGCAGTGTGTGTGGTGAGCAGCACTTGTGGTGAGCAGCGTATGTGGTGAGCAGCGTGTGTTGTGAGAAGAATGTGTGGTGAGCAGCGTGTGTGTGGTAAGCAGCTTGATGTGGTGAGCAGCGTGTGTAGTGATCAATGAGTGAGGTGAGCAGCGTGAGGTGAGCAGCATATGTGGTGAGCAGCACGTGTGGTGAGCAGCATCTGTGGTGAGCAATGTATGTGGTGAGCAGTGTGTGTGGTGAGCAGCGTGTGGTGAGCAACGTGGGTGGTGAGCAGCGTGTGTGCTGAGCAGCGAGTGTGGTGAGCATCATGTGTGGCGAGCAGCGTTTGTGGTGAGCAGCGTCTGTGGTGAGCAGCACGTGTGCTGAGCAGCGTCTGTGGTGAGCAATGTGTGTGGTGAGCAGAGTGTGTGGTGAGCAGTGTGTGTGGTGAGCAGCGTCTGTGGTGAGCAACGTGTGTGGTGAGCAGTGTGTGTGGTGAGCAGTGTGTGTGCTGAGCAGCGTGTGTGGTGAGCAGCGTGGGCGGTGAGCAGCGTGTGTGGTGAGTATCGTGTCGGGTGAGCAGCGTGTGGACAGCAGCGCTTGTGGTGAGCAGCGTGTGTGGTGAGCAGCGCCTGTGGTGAGCAGCGTGTGTGGTGAGCAGCGTGTGTCATGAGCAGCGTCTGTGGTGAGCAGCATGAGGTGACTGTGTGTGGTAAGCAGCGTGTGATGAGCAGTGTGTGTGGTGAGCAGCATCTGTGGTGAGCAACGTGTGTGGTGAGCAGTGTGTGTGGTGTGCAGCGTGTGTGGTGAGCAACGCGTGTGGTGATAAGTGGGTGTGGTGAGCATCGTGTGTGGTGAGCAGGGTGTGTGCTGAGCAGCGTCTGTGGTGAGCAGCATCTGTGGTGAGCAGCGTGTGGTGAGCAGCGCGTGTGGTGAGCAGCTTGTCTGGTGGGTAGCGTGTGGTGAGCAGAGTGTGTGGTGAGCAACGCGTGTGGTGAGCAGCATCTGTGGTGAGCAACATGTGTGGTGAGCAGCGTGTGTGATGAGCAGCATATGTGGTGAGTAGTGTGTGTGGTGAGCAACGTGTGGTGAGCAGCGTGTGGTGAGCAGCGTGTGTGGTGATCAGTGTGTGTGGTGAGCATCGTGTGTGGTGAGCAGGGTGTGTGGTGAGCAGCGTCTGTGGTGAGCAGCTTGTGTGTGGTGAGCAGCTCATGTGTGCTGAGCAGCTCGTGTGTGGTGAGCAAGCATGTGTGGTGAGCAGTGTGTCGGGTGAGCAGCGTGTGTGGTGAGCAGCGTGTTTTGTGAGCAGCTCGTGTGTGGTGAGCAGCGTGTGTGGTGAGCAGCTCGTGTGTGGTGAGCAGCTCGTGTGTGGCGAGCAGCTCGTGTGTGGTGAGCAGCTTGTGTGTGGTGAGCAGCGTGTGTGGTGAGCAGCGTGTGTGGTGAGCAGCGAGTGTGGTGAGCAGCGTGTGTGTTGAGCGGCTTGTGTGTGGTGAGCAGCTTGTGTGTGGTGAGCAGCGTGTCTGGTGGGTAGCATGTGGTGAGCAGAGTGTGTGGTGAGCAACGCGTGTGGTGAGCAGCTTGTGTGTGATGAGCAACGTGTCTGGTGAGCAGCGTGTGGTGAGCAGAGTTTGTGGTGAGCAGCGTGTGTGGTGAGCAGCGTGGGTGGTGAGCAGAGTGTGGTGAGCAGTGTGTGTGGTGAGCAGTGTGTGTCGTGAGCAGTTAGTGTGAGCAGTGTGTGGTGAGCAGTGTGTGGTGAGCAGTGTGTGTGAGCAGCATGTGTAGTTCACCAATGTCGTTGTTGTTATGATGGGAAATCTTCTCTCTTGCATCTGCCCTGGACAGCCTGATTGTCAAGTTGAGCAGTCAGAACCTTTTCAACGGGGTCTGGAACCTGAGTTGTGGAGGCATCATGTGGATGTACCAATGATCTGGCTGTTGTATTCTGCAGTTTCCATTCGCAGGATGTAAGGGATTATACTGTCAATCTGAACATTTCCAATGAGGCCGGTGAAGAAGAGCTCCTCGGTGATACTGGAATTCATCAATCGAAGAGCTGGGAGTCGCAGAAGGATTCGGGCCAGTCTGTGAAGTTAAATGAATCACATTTTGTTAAAACTAAGTTGCTTTCCCACATGCCTCTCCTGCGGATGTTAATGTGAGAGTAATGGGGAAGTGTCACTGTGCAGGTCTTGCAGTGAATGAAGAGGCAGATTCCTTCATGGCTCATCGACGGGTGGAGTTTAATCCCATCCCAAATAGATTGGTGCCTATTTCAGCAACAAGCCCTTAATGTTACATATTTACACCGCACTCCCACTCCCACTCCCACACCCTCCGCTACCAGCAATACCCCAAAAAATGTTTGCTCACTTGATAATCAAGGCCCTTCCTATGTGTAATCTCATGCTGAATAATCTGCCTGTCCATAGGTGACTCCTTCCCTGCTTAGGATCAGGTCCCTGTGGTACTGCACTCAGTGAAATTTCACCGCAGCTGATCCTCGTCTGGTCCCATCTCTTTGCTTGAACACATCACCCGCTACAATCCATTTGATTTCTCCTGTAAATCCCTCTCACAGATCCCATAAATAATAGATTATGAACCACTTCGACACCAACTGTAGATGTAATGACAGATGGAAGCAATTCTCGAATTATGTTGCAGCTGGAGCTGTAAATAAGAACTATTCCTGATAGATTGTGCGTTGAGGTGAGGCCTGTGGTCTAAGATTAAAATTGATGCTGCTTGGTGTGAGAAGATGTGAAAGTGTGCGATGATGTGATTGTAGCTGTGGCCTACCTGTAGCTATCCTCAGGATATGTTTTTTGCACATAATCCTGTAACTCCATCTGTGCTTTTTCTTGAAACTTTGCAATCTGACTCGTATTATTGAGCCCCGGGTGATCTGAAGGAAAATGGTACAGGTTAAGTCAATAAATATGGAAGAAACACTTCTAACCTCGAGCAAAGGTTCTTTGCTTTACTCCTGAAGTAGGATACTTGCCCGATGAAAAGAATATTAACAGCAACACAAGACAAGACAAATGGCATGATTTTGAAAAATGTCGATGAGCAGAGAGACCTTGGTGTTATTATACACAAATCCATAAAGGTGGAGTGCAGCTCCAACAACACACAATGTTGCTCTCACGATGCTGAGAGGGTCGCGAATTACTCATACAGTGAGTTGGTCACACCGCAGGGTAGGGCTGCACAGGCAGAAGGGAAATGGGTGACCACCAGGCGGAACAATAGAAGCAGGCAGGTAGTGCAGGGGACCCCTGTGGCCATCCCCCTTTCAACCAGGTATACCGCTTTGGATACTGTTGGGGGGGATGACTTATCAGGGGAAGGCAGCAGCAGCCAACTTCCTGGCACTGGGGGTGCTCCTGCTGCCCAGGAAGGGAGGAAAAAGAGTGGGAGAGCAATAGTGGTAGGGGATTCTATAGTAAGGGGAACAGATAGGCGTTTCTGTGGCCGTAGACGTGAATCCAGGATGGTTTGTTGCCTCCCTGGTGCCAGGGTCAAGGATGTCACTGAGCGGCTGCAGGACATTCTGGAGGGGGAGGGCGAACAGCCAGAGGTCGTGGTCCACATTGGTACCAACGACATAGGTAAAAAGAGGGATGAGGTCCTGCAGCAAGAATTTAGGGAGCTAGGTAGAAGATTAAAGAGCAGGACCTCAAAGGTTGTAATCTCTGGATTACTCCCGGTGCCACGTGTTAGTGAGTATAGGAACAGGAAGATAGAACAGATGAACTTGTGGCTAAAGGGATGGTGCAGGAGGGAGGGCTTTAGTTTCCTGGATCACTGGGTCTGCTTCTGGGAAAGGTGGGACTTGTACAAGTCGGACGGTTTACACCTGAACCAGAGGGGGACCAATATCCTTGCTGGGAGGTTTGCTAGCACTGTTGGGGGGGGTTTAAACTAACTTGGCAGGGGGATGGGATACAGAGTGGAGCTATAGTAGGGGGTGATTTACTGCCAAATACGGAGGAAAAAACAAGTCAGCTGGGAAGGCAGAGCAAATATGTGAAGGCAAAAGGGATTATGGCAAGGCTGGAAGGCATTTATTTTAATGCAAGGAGTCTTGCAAATAAGGTGGATGAACTGAAGTTGTTGTTGAACACATGGGAGTACGATATTGTTGCTATCACGGAGACATGGTTGAGGGAGGGTCAGGACTGGCAGCTCAATATTCCGGGGTATCGAATCTTCAGGCGAGACAGAGGGGGGTGTAAAAGGGGAGGGGGTGTTGCAATATTAATTAAGGAGTCAATTACTGCTGTAAGGAGGGATGATATATTAGCGGGTTCCTCTAATGAGGCCATATGGGTAGAACTTAAAAACAAAAAGGGGCAAGCACTTTGCTGGGAGTGTACTATAGGCCCCCAAACAGTCAGGGGGAGATAGAGGAACAGATATGTAGGCAAATCTCAGAGAAGTGCGAAAATAATAGGGTAATAATAGTGGGGGATTTCAACTTCCCCAATATTAATTGGGATAGTCAGAGTGTGAAAGGCTTAGAGGGTGCAAAATTCTTAAAGTGCATCCAGGAGAGCTTTTTGAGCCAACATGTAGAAAGTCCTACAAGAGAGGGGGTGGTACTGGACCTAATTTTAGGGAATGTAGCCGGGCAAGTGGTGGTAAGTGTCAGTAGGAGAGCATTTTGGCGACAGTGACCATAATTCGGTGAGATTTAAGGTGGTCATGGAAAAAGACAAAGACGGCCCGGAAATAAGGGTTCTAAATTGGGGGAAGGCCAATTTTAATATGATAAGGCAGGATCTGGCCAAAGTGGACTGGGAGCAGCTACTTATAGGAAAATCCACATCAAAGCAGTGGGAGACTTTCAGAAGGGAAATAGAGAGAGTACAACGCCAACATGTTCCCGTAAAGGTCAAGGGGGGGACCAACAAGCAAAGGGAACCTTGGATGACAAGGAATATACAAAAATGCATTAGGAAAAAAAAGGGGGGCTTTTGGCAGTTACAAAAGACTAAAGACGGATGAAGCCCTAGTGGAGTATAAAAAGTGCAGGGGCATACTTAAAAAAGAAATTAGGAGAGCGAGGAGGTGCCATGAAATAACACTGGCGAGCAAAATAAAGGAAAATCCTAAGATGTTTTATAATTATATTAAGGGCATGAGGATAACCAGGGAAAGGGTAGGGCCCATTAGGGACCAAGGTGGCAATCTGTGTGTAGAGCCAGATGATGTAGGCAGGGTTTTAAATGAATTTTTTGCATCTGTGTTCACTATGGAGAAAGACGATGTAGACATTGAAATCGGGCAAAGGGACCGTGATATACTTGAACATATTAGCATTGAGAGGGAGGAGGTACTAGCGGTTTTAGCAGGCCAAAAAGTGGATAAATCCCCAGGCCCGGACGAGATGTATCCCAGGCTGCTGTGTGAGGCAAAGGAGGAGATTGCAGGGGCTCTGACACAAATTTTCAGAACCTCTCTGGCCACAGGGGATGTACCAGAGGACTGAAGAACAGCTAATGTAGTACCAATATTCAAGAAGGGTAGCAGGGATAAACCAGGGAATTACAGACCAGTGAGCCTAACATCTGTGGTAGGGAAATTATTGGAAAAAATTCTGAGGGTCAAAATTAGTCTCCACTTGGAGAGGCAAGGATTAATCGGGGATAGTCAGCATGGCTTTGTCAAGGGTAAATCATGTCTGACCAATCTGATTGAATTTTTCGAGGGGGTGACTAGGTGTGTGGATGAGGGAAATGCTGTGGATGTTGTATACATGGACTTCAGTAAGGCTTTTGACAAAGTCCCGCATAGGAGACTGGTCAAGAATGTAAGAGCCCATGGGATCCAGGGTGCCTTGGCACGTTGGATCCTAAACTGGCTGAGTGGCAGGAGGCAGAGGGTGATGGTCGAAGGTTGCTTTTGTGACTGGAAGCCTGCGTCCAGTGGGGCACCTCAGGGATCGGTGCTGGGTGCCTTGCTGTTTGTGATCTACATAAATGATTTGGATGAGAATGTAAAAGGTATGATCAGTAAGTTCGCAGATGACACGAAAATTGTTGGGGTGGTAAATTGTGAGGAGGAAAGCCTCAGGCTACAGGACGATATAAACGGGTTGGTCAGATGGGCGGAAAAGTGGCAAATGGAATTTATCCCTGAAAAGTGCGAGGTGATGCATTTTGGATGGAAAAATAAGGCAAGGGAATACACAATGAGTGGTAGGACCCTAGGAAGTACAGAGGGTCAGAGGGACCTTGGTGTACATGTACATAGATCCCTGAAGGCAGCGGAACAGGTAGATAGGGTGGTTAAAAAGGCATATGGGATACTTGCCTTCATTAGCTGAGGCATAGAATATAAGAGCAGGGAGGTTATGATGGAGCTGTACAAAACGCTGGTGAGGCCACAGCTGGAGTACTGTGTGCAGTTCTGGTCGCCTCATTATAGGAAGGATGTGATTGCTTTGGAGAGGGTGCAGAGAAGATTCACCAGGATGTTACCTGGGATGGAGCGCCTCAGCTATGAAGAAAGACTAAACAGGCTGGGGTTGTTTTCCTTGGAGCAAAGAAGGCTGAGGGGGGACCTGATTGAGGTGTACAAAATGATGAGGGGCATAGATAGGGTAGATAAAGAGGAACTTTTCCCCTTAGTAGGGGGGTCAATAACAAGGGGGCATAGATTCAAGGTAAGGGGCAGGAGGTTTAGAGGGGATTTGAGGAGGAACTTTTTCACCCAGAGGGTGGTTGGAGTCTGGAACTCACTGCCTGAAAGGATGGTAGAGGCAGGAACCCTCACAACATTCAAGAAGCATTTGGATGAGCACTTGAAGTGCCATTACATACAAGGCTATGGACCAAATGCTGGAAAATGGGATTTGATTGGACAGGGCTTGATGGACGGCGCAGACACGATGGGCCGAAGGGCCTCTTTCTGTGCTGTATAACTCTATGGCCTAGAAATTCAGTTAGGGGCGCCCAGCTCGCCTGGGCGCCGGAATTACCGCTGCGCACGGAGCCACTTGCGCCAGCGGGAAATTCAGTTTCAGCGCCCCAAGTGGAAGCCGGCCGCTAAACAAGGGTTTCGGCGCCCCGCTTGGGGCGCTGAAACTGAATATCGGCGTGTAAAGTGCCGCAGCTCCACCCGCTGCGGCACGGCAGCCTGCGGTACTGCAGGCCTTCCTCTCATTCTTAAGGGGGAGGTGCCTGCAACAGCACGATCCCCGCTCGCGAGTGCCGGCAAATGAGCCCGGCACCAAGGAGAAGTGCCGGGCTCTCTGGAAACAGCCGGCAATGCCGCGGGGGGGGAGGTGTAGGAGGCCGGGGAAGGAGGTGCGGGCAGGCGGCCACCGAAAAAGCGGCCGGCCGCACCTCCACCTTAACTCGCCCCACTACCGGCACAGGCAGGCCCCGTGCACCGGTCGCTGTTTGCGGCCGGCGCGGGGGAGGCGGCAGCAACCAAATATGGCCAGCGGGGCGATAGCGGGGCGCTGCGCACACCGATGACGTCATCGGTGGCGGCGCAGCGCTAATGGCTAACGCCGCCATTAGCGCCCCGCTAAATATGGCGGTAGGTTTGCACAGTGGCGCAAAAGCCCTCTTTGGGCGCAAACTGGTGGCGCAGGCCACTGAATTTTTAGCCCTATGACTCTAATGGTCTGGGTTACTGAGAAAGGCCATTTAACTAAGGACTTCAGGGAAACAACTATCAATGCCATTTTAACACCTATCATCACAGTCCCCTTTTATTTTGAAACTTGTGCGAATACACTTTGCTTTAAAGAAAGAAAGCGTTGCATTTCTATAGCGCCTTTCATGACATCCCCAAGCACTTTTGAATTGTAGTCACTGTTGTAATGTAGGAAACACAGCAGCCAATTTGTGCACAGCAAGCTCCCACAAACAGCAATGTGATAATGACCAGATAATCTGTTTTATTATTCTGTTGATTGAGAGATAAATATTGACCAGGACACTCAGGGATAACTCCCCTGCACTTCTTTGAAACAGTGCCATGGGATCTTTTACGTCCACCCGAGAGAGCAGACAGGGCCTTGGTTTAACATCTCATCCGAAAGATCCAATAGTGCAGCACTCTCTCAGCACTGCACTGGAGTGTCAGCCTCGATTTTTTTGCTCAGGTCTCTGGAGTGGGATTTGAACCCACAACCTTCTGATGCAGAGGCGAGAGTGCTGCCCACTGAGCCACAGCTGACACTGTATAAACTCAACACTTAAATGCAACTCTTTTCCAAATCTTATCTGTGAAAAAAATTGTCAAAAATCCTGAAATGTGACAATTTCAATCACCTTCCTGGCTTGATGGCAAACAAATAAGGGGTGTGACAGAAATAGCACCAGGCATAGCTTAGAATGGAGTACCAACCCAGGCAAGTTACAATACTTACATGCTAAACACCACAGAGTTCAACAGCCAACAGATAAAAAAATCTCCAGCCCAACCAATAAAAACAAAGTTGGGAACATAGGAACAGGAGGAGGCCATTAAGCCCCTCGAGCCTGATCCACCATTCAGTGAGATCATGGCTGATCTGTAGCACAACTCCATTTATACAACTTAGCTCCATAACCAAAAAAATATAATGGGGCAGATATTCCTCCCCAAACACATGAGTACGGAAGGGGTACTCACGCGTCTGGCCGGAGGAAATGCCGGTTTTCAGCATGCACAGCGCATGCACTGAAAACCGGCATTTCCTCTCCTCTAACCCAAGAGTTGAAGAGGCTAGCACGTGCGCTGTAGGGGGCAACGCGTGCATCTTGGATTTCCTCTGTTTTGGGGGATTTGCGCATGTGTAAAGGCCTCCGGTCTTTACGCTTGTAAAAAGCACACGTAAGTATTTATTTTTACAGGTAAGTGGTGTTTTAGTGTAATTTAGAATTTTTTTTCCCACAGGTTTATTATTTTAAAGAATCTACAATAAGGTAAGTTTAGTTTTAGAGCCTTTTTATTAAAAATTTATTTTTTTCAAAAAAAAAATTATTGTTTAAATTATTTTTTTAAACTTATTTATACTTAATTTAATGATTGGGATGTTTTTTAAATTTTTATTTAAAGTTTAAATAGTGCTTTGGGCCCCCGTAGTTTTCATGAGTTTGACAGTTCTTACTCTCAAACTCATGAATGAACCTTCCCCTCCCCTGATTGGTTGTACAGTACTCACCTGATCCCAGCCGGCACATCGCTCTAACTACGCCGCTGGATCTGGTAAGCACTGTGTGCTGACATCTGAACCGGGCCTGTGACAGGAAATGCAAGCAGGCCCAGGCTTCAGATGTCAGCGCGCAGGGTGAGTGCAGATCGGGGGCTTGCACGCGCGGCAAGCCCCCGACACCAAGTTCTGAGCCATTAATTTCAAGTCTTGAAATGTTCAATTGACCCCCAGCATCCACAGCCTTTTGGGGAAGAGAGTTCCAGATTTCCACTACCCTTTGTGTGAAAAATTGTGTCCTGATTTTAATCCTAAATGGTTTAGCTCGAATTTGATTGTGCCCCCTTGTTCTGGTTTCCCCACCAGAGGAAATCGTTTCTCTGTAACTACCCGACTGAAAGCCTTTATCATTTTGAAGACCTCAATTAGATCACCCCTCAACCTTCTAAACTCAAGGGAATAAAAGCTAAGTTTATGCCTACAGGCATCTCAAATACATAAAATGTACTGTAAAGGTAAGTTTAAAGGTTGTCCTGTAGAATTTGTCTTTTTTATTTATTGTGTTGCAAACCATGGGGGTTAAATTCGATAGCCCCCAAAAGCGGTTGCGGGGATCACGATGTGCGATTAGCCCGTGCCTGTTGCTTCTGATGCAGGCAGCGTGCCAACTTGGTGCTGCCTGCTAATTGAAATGATTTGAGCATGCAGCCAGCGCTAACCACGCTGTGGAATGGCTGCGCGCCTCAGCAGGGAGCAAATATTGTGAGAGGCAAGCACCAGTTAAAGCTAGCCTGTACCTCTTAAAAGGGAGGTGCAATGTGGTTGAAGCAGGTGCTTGGAAGTCATGGTGGAAGAGATTCTGACCTGGGAAAGAGTGATTAATGGCATAACGGGAGAGCGGGCTCCAAGATTTTCTGTCACTGCACTGGAGGTCTTGGCGGAGGAGGTGGAGAGAAGGAGCGATGTGCTCTATCCAAAGGGGGCCAGGAGGCCCTCCAGACAAACTCTGCGAAGGCAGAGGGAACCGATAGCCGTGGCGGTCAATGCCAGGAGTCAAGCCCCGAGGGCCTGGATGCAACGTGACAAGAAGTTCAATGACCTGACATGAGTGGTCAAGGTCAGTGAACGTATCTTCAAAAACCGTCTCCCACCAACTACACCACTAGCCTCAGCACTGCTCAATCCACCACACCCCCATCACTCACCTACCAACAATCTCTATCAATCAGGACTCATACCTAACATTCATAGCTTCAACTCACCCTGACACTTAGCACTGCTGCAAGCCTCACCCCCACATCTCACAGCTTGCACACACTGCCAGCTATTCAACCACGACAGCCACCCAAACACATTGCACCACACACAGTGACAGTCTTCCCCTTCTCTTGTACAACCGGAGGCAGCAGGACCTAACCGGCAGGGGACAGGTGTGGCTGCATATCCTTACCCCCATGGAGGAGACAGTGCTTGGTATCATTGAAGCGGTCATTGCTGAGGCTGTGGCCAGCAGCAGGACTAAAAGAACACAAGATGCCGGTGTCCTCAAACCTAATCCTCCTACTCGCATCCCACTTCCCCCTCATCCCACAATCTCTTCTGCTTTACAAGCTGCGAATGGTGTAAGCATGCACCTGTTGCTTTCCCCCACCCCTCCCCAACTACAAACCTATCCTTGTGCCTTTCTCCTTTCAGAGATCCAAGAAGTGCAGCCTGGCCAGGCAGTGGTGGAAGAGCAAGAGGTGGAAGAGCAGGAAGACAGTGATGAAGAAAACACACCGCCACTCGATCTGACACTCGCAGCCACCAGCTCAGATACTGGCACTGCGCGGAGTTTAGAGGGTAGCTTAGAGGCGGGATCTGCATGTGGTGAGTCACCAGGCCTGAGTGGGCTGCAGCCAGGGCAGGGGGAAAGGGTAGCACAGGTCCCCAGGGGGCGAGGTTGCACACGAGTTCTGCTGCAGAGGACTCAGATGAGCACTTCGATGGGGTGGGCTACAGAAGAAGGCTGATAGCTATGCACAATAAAACACTTGGCCTGCCAGAAAGCCTGCGTGCAATGTCAAGGAGCTGGAGGAGTCAGGCACCAACCTTGCACAGGGCTTTGCGCAGAGCTTGGAGCCCATCCTTTCCAGCAGGGAAGTGATGGCCACTCAATCAGCGCACTTCCAGACCCAACCATGATGCAGCATCTGATGGCCGATGTCTCAGCTTCCATTGCAGCACAAGCAGAAGCCGCCCAACGTCAGAGTGCTGCAGTGGAAGGTCAGATGTCTGTCTTGCAAGATCGTTCCCCAGGCCGGCCCCGTTCTCTCCCTCGCCCCCTCCCCACAATCGTTCCCCAGGCCGGCCCTGTTCTCCCCCTCCCCCCGGTCGTTCCGCAGGCCGGCCCCGTTCTCCCCCTCCCCCGATCGTTCCCCAGGCCGGCCCCATTCTCCCCCTTCCCCCGATCGTTCCCCCAGGCTGGCACCGTTCTCCCCCTCCCCCGATCGTACCCCAGGCTGGCCCCGTTCTCCCCCTCCCCCGATCGTTCCCCAGGCCGGCCCCGTTCTCTCCTCCCGCCGATCGTTCCCCAGGCCGGCCCCATTCTCTCCTCCACCCCTCCCCCGATCGTTCCCCAGGCCGGCCCCGTTCTCCCCCTCCCCCGATCGTTCCCCAGGCCGGCCCCGTTCTCCCCCTCCCCCGATCGTTCCCCAGGCCGGCCCTGTTCTCCCACTCCCCCGATCATCCCCCAGGCCGGCCCCGTTCTCTCCTCCCGCCGATCGTTCCCCAGGCCGGCCCCGTTCTCTCCTCCACCCCTCCCCCGATCGTTCCCCAGGCCGGCCCCGTTCTCCCCCTCCCCCGATCGTTCCCCAGGCCGGCCCCGTTCTCCCCCTCCCCCGATCGTTCCCCAGGCCGGCCCTGTTCTCCCACTCCCCCGATCATCCCCCAGGCCGGCCCCGTTCTCTCCTCCCGCCGATCGTTCCCCAGGCCGGCCCCGTTCTCTCCTCCACCCCTCCCCCGATCGTTCCCCAGGCCGGCCCCGTTCTCCCCCTCCCCCGATCGTTCCCCAGGCCGGCCCCGTTCTCCCCCTCCCCCGATCGTTCCCCAGGCCGGCCCCGTTCTCCCCCTCCCCCGATCGTTCCCCAGGCCGGCCCCGTTCTCCCCCTCCCCCTGATCATTCCCCAGGCCGGCCCCGTTCTCCCCCTCCCCCGATCGTTCCTCAGGCTGACCCCGTTCTCCCCCTCCCCCGATCGTTCCTCAGGCCGGCCCCGTTCTCTCCTCCCGCCGATCGTTCCCCAGGCCATCCCCGTTCTCTCCTCCCCCGATCGTTCCCCAGGCCAGCCCCATTCTCCCCCTCCCCCCAATCGTTCCCCAGGCCAGCCCCGTTCTCTCCTCCCCCGATCGTTCCCCAGGCCGGCCCCATTCTCTCCCTCCCCCGAACGTTCCCCAGGCCGGCCCTGTTCTCGCCCTCCCCCCATTCATTCCCCAGGCCGGCCCCATTCTCCCCCTCCCCCCAATCGTTCCCCAGGCCAGCCCCGTTCTCTCCTCCCCTGATCGTTCCCCAGGCCGGCCCCGTTCTCCCCCTCCCCCCGATCGTTCCCCAGGCTGGCCCTGTTCTCCCCCTCCCCCCAATCATTCCCCAGGCCAGCCTCATTCTCCCCCTCCCCCCAATCGTTCCGCAGACCGGCCCCGTTCTCTCCTCCCCCCCTCCCCCGATCGTTCCCCAGGCCAGTCCCGTTCTCTCCCTCCCCCCCTCAATCACCCCAGCCCCCGATATGCTCTGCCACCGGCCCCCGACCCCGGCCCCCACCCAATCCCTCCCTTCCTCCCTCTTCTCTGCGGCCTAGTGCCGCAGGCCTACCCACCCTCAGCCAACCAGCCAGCCTCTCCATCGGGTCTAGAGATAACAACCGGAGGTGCAAACAGGCGGTCTTAGTGATGGTGTGGATATGTGGTCAGAAGCTCATCTTGGGGTCAAATATGACACCAAGGTTGCGAGCAGTCTGGTTCAGCCTCAGATGCTGGCCAGTGAGAGGGTGGCTAGGGAATGAACTTTGTTGTGGGGACCGAAGACAATGGCTTTGGGCTTCTCAATATTTAGTTGTAGGAAATTTCTGCTCATCCAGTACTGGATGTTGGACAAGCAGTGTGTCAATTTAGAGACAGTGGAGGGGTTGAGAGAAGTGGTGGTGAGGTCGAGCTGGGTGTTGACAGCGTATATGTGGAAACTGACGCTGTGTTTTCAGACGATGCCGCCGAGGGGCAGCATGTAGATGAGAAATAGGAAGGGGCCAAGGATAGATCCCTGGGGGACACTAGAGGTAACGGTGCAGGAGTGGGAAGAGAAACCGTTGCCGATGATTCTCTGGTTACGACTGGATATTTAAGAATGGAACCAGGCGAGGGCAGTCCCACCCAGCTGGACGATGGTGGAGAGGCATTGGAGGAGGATGGAGTGGTCAGCCATGTCAAAGGCTGCAGACAGGTCGAAAATGATGAGGAGGGATAGTTTTACCATGGTCACAGTCACATAGTATGTCATTTGTGACTTTGATAAGAGCCGTTTCAGTGCTGTGGTGGGGCTGGAAAACTGATTGGAGGGAATCAAACATAGAGTTACCTGAAAGATGGGCACGGATTTGGGAGGTGACAACACGATCAAGTACTTTGGAAAGGAAAGGGACATTGTAGATGGGGCAGTAGTTTGCAAGGACGGAGAGGTCAAGGGCTGTTTTTAAGGAGGGGTGATGATGGCATATTTGAAGGAGAGGGGGGACAATACCTAAGGAGTTTGGTGGTGAGTTCAGGGGTAAGGTGGGGGGATAAGTTGGGGGCGAGTTCAGGGGAGGTCAGGGGTGAATTCAGGGGAGATCGTGGACGAGTTTAGGGCAAGTTCGGGGGTGAGGTCGGTGGCCAGTTCAGTTCTCACACTGACCAGAGTCATTACTGTGCATCACTCGGTTTGAAGGTCTAAGAAGTCGGAAATCTTACCAGGACTGAAGAGAACAATAGCCTTGAGGTAAGCGTACTCGAACCCGTCGGTGCCCAGCCTGCCCATGCTGTTACAGAACTCCTGCAGCTTCCAGATGTGTTCCATCACCAGTTTCACTCTGTCTGCGGAAAGCTTGTCTGTCAAAAGAGAAATAGCCAGATTCAGGCTCTTCAAGTAGAAATAGAGAGAGAGCTTGAAAAATGAACTGGGAGCCAGACAGGCAGAGCATAAGTTAGCCGCCTCCCAACAGTTGGACATGCGCCAAGAAATAACTCAGTTGCGCAGACACAGCAATTAAGACGCAGGGAAAGTTGAAAGATACTAAAGTGGCTTATCGAGAATTATGGATTTATCACATGTGAATAAAGACAGAGAGATAGTGAGGAGATGGAGAGAGGAGAGGCGAGGAAGGGAGGAGGACAAGAAAAAAATGTAAGGAATTAAAAGGTGCAGGTGGAGCCCTTTCCTTGGGCAGTTGTGAAAAAAAGAGGAGTCCAGTAGTGATGATGATGAGGATGAGGATGTGGACCGCATTAGTGCAAACTTTGGGCCCCGTCATCCCATCGGCCCCTGAGGAAACCCCACAGTTCTCTCAAGAATACGGTGGTGAGGAAATCCACAGGGGGTGGGGGGAACATCCCATAATGCCAGAAGCCCCTTGGCAATCTCCAGCAAAGAGTGCTGTGTCTCGGACGGTACTAGGTCTAAAACAATAATACAAAGTGTTGCGTCCGTGTATAATAAGACACAGACTGCGGAGAACGGTACAACAGGTGTTTACTCAACGTGGCTCACACTGCAACTGAACTGTACAGATTACTACTCAGTGTTATATACAGGTGTGGTCACTGCCGGTACTGCAGTATACATGAGCTGTAAAACATAGTTCCCCCCCTTAAAGGTATATACATTACAATTCCTCCCCTTTTAGATTAAAAGTTACATAACACTCATTTAACAATTAAATATCAAACTAATTACAATTAACACTTTTAACATGCAACATTAGCTGAAAATAGTCTATTTATATATTCAGTCTTTGGGGAGGCTTCCTGATCCTTTCTGGATAGCGCCTTTCCCGAGTGTCTTGCTCTTGGTGCGGAGGCGATTCTGGCCCCCTGTCGTCGGTTGGTTCATCAGCTTCTGATGCTACTGTTTCTGGGGTAGATGCAACCTGCACATCGGGTTCATCACCAGGTACGTATGGGCGAGGCATGGGGTTGACTTGTTCCTGTGACTCTAGGATCTGGTCAGCATGGCGTCTCACGATGCTCTCCCCAACGTCCACTGTGTACATTAGTGGCCCCTGCCATGTGCATATCGTTCCTGGCTGCCATTTTTCTGTTCGGTAGCCGCGGGCCAAGACTGGTTGCCCTACATTGAAGCTCCTTGTTGGCTTCTCATGGATGTGCTGGAATTGCTTACTCTCAACATCTCTTCGTATGTTTGGTCTGAGCAAATCCAGGCGAGATCTTAACCTTCGGTTAAAGAACATCATGGCTGGGGCCTGGTTGGTGACTGCATGTAGGCGAACAGAAAATTGTCCACCTTGTGCTGCAGCGGAATGTTGTCATTGTACATAGCCTTTATTGCCTTCTTAAAGGTTTGTACGAACCTCTCAGCCAATCCATTTGTGGCTGGATGATACGGGGCGGATGTGTAATGCCTTACCCCATTCTTTTTCAAGAACCTCCGGAACTCTTTGGACACAAACTGTAGTAACCTGGGAGGTTATGAGTAACCTGATCCACCAGGTGGTGCTGTGGCAATTGCTCTCCTGAGTTAAGTCTGATCTGTACTGGTTGTACTCTTTGTTTTTGCTGCCTCATGGCAGAAGCTTTTATGTGCAAGTGTTGATTAAACCATGTTAAGGAGTTAACCGGTGTCCATCTCCATCTATGGCCACCTCAAGATACCACATATGGCGACGAGAATAAAGGACGGAAGAGTTTTGGAGTATTCGGAAGAGGTGCTCGGGTTGGTTCGCAAACTAGTCGGAAAAGCATGAGGCTAGGCCGCGGGAGTCAAAACGGAGTTTGATTTTTCGGCTGAAACGGTAGGCTCCGTGGCACCTTTTGACAGCAAGTCGCAGTCTTGGGAGGAGTATATTGAAATACTGAGCCATTTCTTTATGACAAACGAGGTGGACAGTGCTGAAAAGAAAAGGGCCATTTTACTGAGTTGTGTGGGAGCGCAAACCTATACACGGATGAGGAATCTGCTGAGCCTGGAGCGGCCAGGAGAAAAATCTTTTGACGAGTTGGTGAGTCTGCTAAAGAATCATTTCAATCCAAAACCTAGTGAAATAGTACAGAGATGGAAATTCAATTCGAGGATTAGGAGGCCGGAAGAAAGCGTTACTGAGTATGTGGAGGAGCTTCGGAAGCTCGCACAGGACTGTAATTTTGGAAATGCGCTCACAGTCATGTTAAGGGACAGACTAGTATGCGGAGTTAACGACGACAGTATACAGCAAAGGTTGCTGTCAGAAGGATTAACGTTTGAGACGGCACTTAAAAAAGCACAAGCCATGGAGACGGCTAACAAGGACATTAAGGACTTAAACAGTATGAGCAAGGAGAAATGGAGTAAACCAGTGGGAGGAGCTGTTTTCAAGGTGGAAGCTGGCGCGAAAAGTCCACCAGTCGGGGTTGGGGATGAGCCATTATGCAAAGGACTGCAGGTTTGCAAAGAAAAAGTGCCACAATTGTGGAAAAATAGGGCACTTAAAGAAAGTCTGTAAAAGGGCAGTGAGTGAGAGAAGCAGTGCTAAAGGAGCAAAGCATGCAAAAGGGGGGAGGGAGAAGTACACAAAGCGGGCAAATTACATACAAGAGGAGGAAGAGTCTAGTGAGGAGGTTTTCACTGTATACAGTATAGACACTTCAAGGCCCAACGTACCCCCTCTCACTCAGTATTTGATAGTGAACGGAGGTCAAGTAAAGTTTGAGATTGACACCGGATGTAGTGTAACCATAATGTCGCAGACTGAGTACACCAAGCTATTGGGGGAAGCAAAAGTACCAGAGCTAGGTACATGCCCCATTAGTCTCAAAACCTACACAGGACAGAAGGTGGACATTCTGGGGGCGGCCGAAGTACAAGTGGAACATAAAGGAGTCACCAAAGAGCTTACGGTGGTAGTGGTAGCAGGGTCAGGGCCAAACCTGTTAGGGCGAGGGTGGATCAGTGAGTTGAGTGTGTACTGGCAGGCAATGAATAAAATGGAGGACAGTACAGAGGCACTGCAAGAAGTGCTGATGAAGCATGAGTTAGTGTTCAAGGACGAACTGGGAGCCACAGCCAAGATTCATGTAGCCAGTGATGCCACGCCTCGTTTCTTTAAACCAAGGTCGGTACCTTTTGCAATGAAAACCAAGGTTGAGGCGGAACTAGATCGCCTGCTAAGGGACAAAGTAATAGAACCAGTGAAATTTTCAGAATGGGCGGCACCAATAGTTCCGGTATTGAAGCCCGGCGGTAACATAAGGGTGTGTGGTGACTATAAGTTAACAGTGAACAGAGTATCATCACTGGAACAGTACCCCATTCCGAGAATGGAGGACATGTTAACATCACTCGCTGGGGGAGAAAGATTCAGCAAACTGGACATGAGTCATGCGTATCAGCCGATATTGCTAGATGAAGAATCAAAAAAGTTTGTCACGGTGAACATGCACATGGGGCTGTTCACGTATGCCAGGTTACCATTTGGTGTCAGTTCTAGCCCAGCAATATTCCAACGGACTATGGAGGGCATTCTGCAGGGCATTCCAAAGGTGGCCGTGTACTTAGATGATATTCTGCTAACAGGAAGTGATGATCAGGATCACTTAAAAACACTGGACAAAGTGCTACAGCGGCTGGAAGTGGCGGGGCTACACCTGAAACAGAGTAAGTGTAGTTTCATGGAGAAGGAAGTTACATTCCTGGGACATCGGGTGGATGCCACAGGCCTCCATCCATTACCAGGGAAAGTGCGGGCAGTGCAGGATGCACCGGCACCCACCTCAGTGACTGAACTGAAAGCCTATCTAGGGCTCCTGAATTATTATAACCGGTTTCTTCCAAACTTATCGATGCTGCTGGCACCCCTGCACAAACTGCTGAGAAAGGAGGAGCCATGGCGTTGGGGGCCAGAGCAAGCAAAAGTGTTTCAGCAGTCAAAGGAGCTACTTCAGTCCAGCAGGGTGTTAGTGCATTATGACGAGAAGAAGGAGCTGATAATGTCCTGCGATGCATCACCCTATGGAGTGGGGGCAGTGTTGGCCCACCGCATGCCAGATGGAGCGGAAAGGCCCATCGAGTTTGTTTCACGCACGCTCACAGCTGTGGAAAAGAACTATTCACAGCTTGATAAAGAGGGGTTGGCCATTATATTTGGAGTAAAGAAATTCCATAAGTACATATATGGGAGAAAGTTTGTAATCAGTACTGACCACAAGCCTCTTATTAGCTTACTGAATGAGATGAAAGCGGTGCCTCAAATGGCATCACAGAGAATAATGAGATGGGCAGTAATACTAAGAGCCTATGAATATGTGATCACGTACAGAGCTGGCAAGGAAAACAGGAACGCGGATGCTCTCAGCCACCTGCCCCTCTCAAAATCTCCTCACAGTACTTCCCCTGATGAGCACGCCCTGATGCTGGATCAGGAGATCAGTCCCCTGATGACTTCAGCGCAAACCCAGGGCTGGACAGCCAAGGACCCTGTTCTGTCAAGGATCCATGAGTATGTGTTGAAAGGCTGGCCAGATCACCGTGAGGGACCGGAGTTCGCGCCATACAGACAGAGATAGCACGAGCTCAGTGTCCAAGATGGATGTGTGCTATGGGGAGCACGCATTAAAGTCCCAGAGCGGGGACGCTCTACTTTGATGGAACAGTTGCATCAATCGCACCCAGGAATGACTAGAATGAAAGGACTGGCTAGGAGATACCTGCGGTGGCCTAACTTGGATGCTGAAGTTGAGTCAAAGGCGAAGTCATGCACTATATGTCAGGAACAGAGGAAAGCACCTGCCGGGGCACCACTCCATCCCTGGGAGTGGCCCAGCAAACCCTGGAGGAGAATTCACATAGACTATGCGGGACCTTTTATGGGCAAAATGTTTTTGGTGCTGGTTGATGCTCACTCAAAGTGGATCGACGTTTATCCAATGAGCTCTGCAACGACTGGTGCCGCACTGAATTGTCTCAGGAACAGCTTCAGCACGCATGGTATTCCAGAAATGATTGTTTCCGACAATGCAGTGTTTTGTTAGTGAAGGGTGCAAAGAATTCATGGTAAGGAATGGAATCACACATGTCACCTCGGCTCCATATCACCCAGCCTCAAATGGGTTAGCCGAGCGAGCCATGCAGACTTTTAAGGAGCTCATGAGGAAAAGCTCAGGTGACACCCTGGAGACCAAGCTCAATAGAGCCTTGTTTAGTTATTGTATAACACCCCAAGCTACCACGGGGCTTTCTCCAGCTGAGTTGATGATGGGGAGAAAGTTGCGGTGCACGTTAGACCTGATACACCCAGATCTCAAAAGCAAGGTTGAGACAAAACAAACAAACCAAAAAGCGTACCATGACAAACATACTAAAGCTCGTCATTTCGCCATAGGGGACTCTGTGTACACCCAGAACTTCGGTTATGGACCGAAATGGATACCAGGACTAATCCAGGACATTACAGGACCTGTGTCGTACTCCGTGTTACTAGGGGATGGTCGAGGGGTTTGTCGGCATGTGGATCAGCTTTTCAGCCGGCAGCAGGGGGAACTGCCTCAGATGGAACAAAGGGCAGTAGAGGAGGCTGTTCCAGGACCCAGCACGGCTTATAATGTGCCAGTGGACACTGGTACTGCCAGGCCACAGCGGGACAGAGTAAAACCAACATCAGAGACTACTCCAATCTCAAGTGCGAATGAATCTGAGAATCCACCACAAGTGGAATTAAGACGTTCACAAAGGATTCGCAAGCAACCAGAAAGACTTATACAAACCTGTTAAATTAGTCAGGGGTTAACCATGGTTAGAGCATACTGGTTAATTAAAATGTAGTACCTAGTAAGGGTTATTGTTTAAGAATTGCATACGGCAATCTTAAGGGGGGAGGAGTGTAGTAACCTGGGAGGTTATGAGTAACCTGATCCACCAGGTGGTGCTGTGGTAATTGCTCTCCTGAGTTAAGTCTGATCTGTACTGGCTGTACTCTATGTTTTTGCTGCCTCATGGCAGAAGCTTTTATGTGCAAGTGTTGATTAAACCATGTTAAGGAGTTAACCGGTGTCCATCTCCATCTATGGCCACCTCAAGATACCACGCAAATTGTGGTCCGTTGTCGGAGCAAATCTGTTCTGGCAAGCCATTCCTGGCAAAAATGGTCCGTAGGACTGCAATAGTTTTCTCCGTGGTGGTGGAGGACATTTTGATGACCTCAGGCCATTTCGAGTGCGCATCCATGGCTATTAAAAACATTGAGTCCATGAATGGACCAGCAAAATCAATATGCACCTGTTGCCATGGAGATGAGGGCCACTCCCATGGGTGTAGAGGGGCCTGTGGTGGTGCATTTTGGACATTCTGGCATCCTGAGCAGCTCTTGGTCAGGCCCTCGATTTGTTTATCGATTCCTGGCCATCACACATAAGCCCTGGCTAGGCTTTTCATTTTTACCCCTCCCAGATGACCCTCATGAAGCTCATTGAGCACTCTATCCCTTAACTTGGGTGGAATTACCACTCGGGATCCACACATCAAGGTCCCCTGGCACACTGACAGCGGTTCTCTCCTTGTCGAGAATGCTGGCAACAGTGAGTCGCCATGTGCTGGCCATCCCTTCACCGTCAAATCATATACCCGAGACAGTGTCGGGTCATTTCGGGTTTCCTGTTCGATACAAGCGTTAGTTACCGGTAGGTATTCAACTATAGTCGAATGGAATATTTCGACAGGATCCACTGCTGGTGCTTCCTCCGCAGTAGGCAGTGGCAGGCGTGATAGCCCATCAGCATTTCCATGCTGTTTCGTGCCATTATATTCAATCTCATAGTGGTGCGTCCCTAGAAAAAGTGACCATCTTTGTAGTCATTGCGCAGTCATCACCGGAATGCCCTTCTTTGGATTAAAAGTGGAGACAAGAGGCTGGTGATCAGTCAGCAAGGTGAATTTCTGCCCGTGCAGGTAGTGATTGAACTTTTTCACTCCCCACACTAGGCTGAGGGCCTCCTTGTCAATCTGGGCGTAGTTACGCTCGGCTGAGGTTAGTGATCGTGACGCGAAGGCTATTGGCCTCTCTGAGCAGCCTGAGAATTTGTGCGACAGCACCGCTCCAATGCCGTAGGGTGACGCATCACATGCCAACCGAATTGGTAATGCTGGGTTGTAATGGGCCAATACCTCTTTCAATGTGATTAGTGTTTTGCTCTTCTGGAAAGCTCGTCTACATTCGTCACTCCACTTCCATGGCACCCCAGTTTGCAGTAGGGTGTTCAGTGGGTGTAGTATTGTAGACAAATTTGGCAAGAACTTATGGTAGTAGTTTACCAGCCCGAGGAACGACCTCCGGTGCTGGAGCCTTGACTACTGCCTCAATCTTCTCTGGGGACTTATGTAACCCCTCTTTATCGATAACGTGGCCACAATATGAGATCAGTTTTCTAAAAAACTCGCATTTGGGGTGGTTAGCTCGGAGCCCATATTCCTGCAATCTAGTGAGCACCTCTCCAGGTTGGCAAGGTGATCATTGTCATTTTCGCCCGTGACCAGGATGTCGTCCAAATAACACTGGGTCCCTGGGATCCCTTGCAGGACTTGTTCCATTGCCCTCTGCCAAATAGCCGGAGCTGATGCTACCCTGAATACCAGCCGGTTGTATTGGTAGAGACCTTTATGGGTGTTGATTGTGAGGTATTTTTTTGATGCTTCTTCTACCTCCATTTGCAGATACGCCTGGGCCAGATCAATCTTAGTGAAGCGTTTCCCTCCAGCTAGCGAGGCGAAAATATCTTCAATCCGTGGAAGTGGATATTGTACGGTGTGAAGGACCGGGTTCACTGTTACCTTAAAGTCCCCACAGATGCGAACCTTCCTTGGTTCCCCAGGCTTGCTGCTCAACGACTTTTTCATCACAGGGACAATGGGTGTAGCCCACTCGCTCCAGTCTACCTTGGACAGTATACCTGAACGTTCCAGACTCTCCAGCTCTGCTTCGACGGCTGGGCGGATTGCATAAGGTACCGGTCTGGCCTTAAAAAACTTTGGGCTTGCGTTTTCTTCAATTTTAATCGTCGCTGTCATGCCTTTTAGTGTTCCAAGTCCTTGCTGGAACACTTCTTTCACGTCAGTTAGGATCGTTGACAGTCGCACAGGTGTGACATCGTCATCGTTTTTGTCAGCCACAGTCAGTGCCTGTATGGAATGCCAATCCAGTTGTATTTTCCGGATCCATTCACGTCCCAGTAATGGTGGTCCTCCATCTTGCAATACATACAGGTCTAGTTTTGGTGTTTCCTTACCGTTATATATAACGGTCACCCTTATTTTTCCTTTGGGGTAGACCTTTTGCCCCGTGTACATCTTCAAAATAATTTTTGTGTCTCTCAAGTGTATGTGTGAGAATAGCCACTCGTAGTCCCGTCGATTTATGACTGTTAGGGCTGATCCTGTGTCCAATTCCATCTTTACCTGGACTCCTGCTAACTTGAGAGTGACCCAAATGGTTCGGTGATCCTCCGTTCTGATCACATTATGTAGTTTCAGAGAACTCAGTTCCCTGCTTTCGGAGTCGTTATCACTCTTTTGTTCACCTGAACTATTCTCCATCATCTTATGTATCTTCTTCTACTTTCCTTTGGTAGGTTTCTTATTGCTGGTTTTCTTTCCCGACCTGCAGACTTGTGCTATGTGTCCTACTTTTCCACACTGTCTGCACACTTTGTCTTTGAACCAGCAATCATTCTGGTCATGTGTTGTTCTGCCGCAGCGATAGCACTTCTCTGTTCCATATGACATTTTGTTTGTGCCATATTCTTGCGGTCTCTGTTGTATCTCTGCAGCGCCCCGTGCTGCTGCTTCATATGATACCGCAATTCTGAAAGCCATTTCCAGCATAAGGTCCTTTTCAGATAAAAGCCGTTTCTGGGTTCCTTCACTTTGAAGCCCACACACAAACCTGTCCCTTAAGGTATCTGCCAGTCCCGCTCCAAACTGGCAGTGTTTCGATAGTTTGCGCAGTTCTGTTAAATAATCAGCATTGCTTTCATCCTTATGCTGGTTCCGTTTGTGAAACTTGAATCTTTCTGCTATCAGCAGCGGTGTGGGGTTTAAATGTTCCTTTAGTATCGTTACTACGTCCTCAAAACTCTTTTCCATTGGCTTCGTTGGGGTTACTAGATTTTGTAATAAACCATACGTCTTTGCACCCATTAAATTTAACAACACCAATGCTTTCTTGTCATCTGACACCCCATTTGCCTTGCAGTACACCTCTATTTGTTTGACATATGTAATCCAATCTTCGACTTCATTGTCAAATGCGGTGATACTGCCAGCCTTTGGCATTTTGGGCGTGGTTTAAAATGGCGTCTCCCAATGGCTTAAAATGGCATCTCCCGCGCTTTCCTTCCTCCCCCGCTGCTGCCGATGCCGCTCCCAGTGGTTCTCGTGGCAATGGCAGCGCCCTGCAGGTTTCGCACGCTTCTCCTGCACTGCTGCCAACGCCGCACTCAGTGGTCCTCATGGCAATGGCGGCAGCTCGTGTGTTTCTGCGCATCTCTCTCTCCCTCTCTCCAATGCTGCTCGGCCCCTGAACATTGGCTGCACCCTGTGTGCTCTGCCCTCTCTCTCTCTCCCCCGTCGATGCTGCTCGGCCCTTTGCTGTGCCGCTCAGTCGGGCTCTAGCCCGCCACTGTCCGGGAAGGGTCTGCGCACTACCTGTTGCCAGCCCATTTCGCTGGACCACCTCGACTGGAAAGCCAAGCCTGGCTCTCGACAGCCTCCCCCGCAATTCTCGAGTCTCTGCCGGGTCGACGCCTGAGTCTCTGGCCTTGACCACCAATCCACTGATCTCCAGGAACGAATCCCCGGGAGGTGATGCAGAGTTGCAGGTAGGTTCGAACCTGCCCCGTCGCCAATGTTGCATTCGTGTATAATAAGACACAGACTGCGGAGAACGGTACAACAGGTGTTTACTCAACGTGGCTCACACTGCAACTGAACTGTACAGATTACTACTCAGTGTTATATACAGGTGTGGTCACTGCCGGTACTGCAGTATACATGAGCTGTAAAACATAGTTCCCCCCCTTAAAGGTATATACATTACACAAAGCCCTGCCCCCATCGTAACTAAAAGGGTAAAAACCTCTGGCCAGCAAGACATGTTGGGAAAGACAACTTACACTGATGGGGATCAGCAGCTCAATAGGGATTTAACTCTTAATGAGTTGTGCCAATTAGTGGGCAATTACCAAAGTATGAGGGTGTGGGAGACCCCACCTTGAGTTGCAGTTGACTTATAGTATGGTCTGACTGATAAAGATGCGTGCAGGTTAATACAAGGTGGGTTGACACATCAGATAGGGAACGGTAGTGTAGTGGTTATGTCGCTGGACTAGTAATCCAGAGTCTGGGACTAATGATCCAGAGACATGAATTCAAATCCCATCACGGCAGTTGGGAATTTAAATTCAGTTAATTAAATAAATCTGGAATAAAAAGCTAGAATCAGTCATGGTAACCATGAAACCTATTGGATTGTTGTAAAAACCCATCTGGTTCACTAATATCCTTTGGGGAAGGAAATCTGCCGTCCTTACGCGGTCTGGCCTATATGTGAGTCCAGACCCACAGCAAAGTCGTTGGACTCCTAACTGCCCTTTGAAATGGCCTAGCAAGTCACTCAGTTGTAACAAACTGCTGTGAGACACAATAAAAAGAATGAAGTCGACCTCGACACTGGCTATGGACACGGAGATGGCACACTCAGCCCAGTCGACCCTGCAAAGTCCTCCTCATCAACATCTGGGGACTTGTACCAAAATTGGCCATACTCACGGAATCATACCTTTAAGGCAATGTACCAAACTCCTCCATCACCATCCCTGTGTATGTCCTGTCCCACCAGGGGTGGCAGTACAGTCGGGAAGGAGTGGCCCTGGGAGTCCTCAACCTGGAATCTCGCCCCCATGACATCTCATGGCTTCAGTTCAAGCAGGGGCAAGGAAATCTCCTGCTGATTACCAACTACCACCCTCCCTCAGCTGATGAATCAGTACTCCTCCATGTTGAACACCACTTGAGAGTAGCAAGGGCACAGAATATATATTGGGTTGGGGACTTCAATGTCCATCACCAAGAGTGGCTCGCTAGCACCACTGCTGGCCGGGTCCTGAAGGACATAACTGCCAGTCTGGGCCTGCGACAGGTGGTGAGAGAACCAACGCGAGGGAAAAATCTACTTGGCCTCGTCCTCACCAATCTACCTGTCGCAGATGCATCTGTCCATGACAGTATTGGTAGCAGTGACCACCGCACAGCCATTGCGGAGACGAAGTCCCGTCTTTACACTGAGGACACCCGCCAACGTGTTGTGTGGCACAACCATCATGCTAAATGGGATAGATTCAGAACAGGTCTAGCAGCTCAAAACTGGGCATCCATGAGGTGCTGTGAGCCATCAGCAGCAGCAGAATTGTATTCCACCATGATCTAGTAACTTCGTGGCCCGCCATATCCCTCACTCTACCATTACCATCAAGCCAGGGGACCAACCCTGGTTCAACAAGGAGTGCAGAAAAGCATGCCAGGAGCAGCACCAGGCGTACCTAAAAATGAGGTGCCAACTGGGGAAGCTGCAACACAGGACTACATGCATGCTAAAAAGCGGAAGCAGTATGCTATAGACAGGGCTAAGCAATCTCACAATCAACAGATCAGATCAAAGCTCTGCAGTCCTACCACATCCAGTCATGAATGGTGGTGGACCAGTAAACTACTAACGGGAGGCGGAGGTGGCTCCATGAATATCCCCATCCTCAATGATGGTGGAACACAGCATGTGAGTGAAAAAGACAAGGCTGAAGCGTTTGCAACCATCTTCAGCCAGAAGTGCCGAGTAGATGACCCATATCAGCCTACTCCTGAGGTCCCCACCAGCACAGAAGCCAGTCTTCAGCCAATTCGATTCATTCCACGTGATATCAAGAAACGGCTCAGCGCACTGGATACAGCAAAGGCTATGGGCCGCGACAACATCCCGGCTATCGTGCTGAAGACTTGTGCTCCAGAACTAGCCGTGCCTCTAGCCAAGCTGTTCCAGTACAGCTACAACATTGGCATCTATCCGACAATGTGGAAAACTGCCCAGGTATGTCCTGTCCACAAAAAGCAGGACAAATCCAACCCGGCCAATTACAGCCCCATCAGTCTACTCTCAATCATCAGCAAAGTGATGGAAGGTGTCATCGACAGTGCTATCAAGCAGCACTTACTCACCGATAACCTGCTCACTGGTGCCCAGTCTGGGTTCTGCTAGGACCACTCAGCTCCCGACCTCATTGTCCAAACATGGACAAAGGAGCTGAATTCCAGAGGTGAGATGAGAGCGACTGCCCTTGACATCAAGGCAGCATTTGACCGAGTCTGGTATCAAGGAGCCCTCGTAAAACTGAAGTCAATGGGAATCGGGGGGAAAATGCTCCACCAGCTGGAGTCATACCTAGCACAAAGGAAGATGGTTGTGGTGATTGAATGTTAATCATCACAGCCCCAGGCCATCGCTGCAGGAGTTCCTCAGGGCAGTGTCCTAGGCCCAACCATCTTCAGCTGCTACATCAATATCCTTCCCTCCAACATAAGGTCAGAAATGGGGATGTTCGCTGATGACTGCACAGTGTTCAACGCCATTCACAACTCCTCAGATAATGAAGCAGTCCATTCCCACACGCAACAAGACCTAGATGACGTTCAGGCTTGGGCTGATAAGTGGCAGGTAACATTCATGCCACAGAAGTTCCAGGCAATGACTATCACCAACAAGCGAGAGTCTAACCACCTCAATGGAATTACCATCACCAAATACCCCACCATCAACATCCTGGGGGTCACCATTGACCAGAAACTTAACTGGACAAGAGCAGATCAGAGGCTAGGTATTCTGTGGCGAGTGTTTCACCTCCTGACTCCCCAAAGCCTTTCCACCATTTACAAGGCACAAGTAAGGAGTGTGATGGAATACTCTCCACTTGCCTGGATGAGTGCAGCTCCAACAACACTCAAGAAGCTCGACACTATCCAGGACAAAGCAGCCTGTTTGATTGGCACCCCATCCACCACCTTAAACATTCACTCCCTCTACCACCAGCATACCGTGGCTGCAGTGTGTACCATCTACAAGATGCACTGCAGCAACTCGCCAAGGCTTCTTCGGCAGCACCTCCCAAACCCGCGACCTCTACTACCTAGAAGGACAAGGGTAGCAGGCACATGGGAATACCACAACCTCCAAGTTCCCTTCCAAGTCACACACCATCGTGACTTAGAAATATATCGCCGATCCTTCGTCGTCACGGGGTCAAAATCCTGGAACTCCCTCCCTAACTGCACTGTGAGAGTACCATCAACACATGGACTGCAGCGGTTCAACAAGGTGGCTCACCACCACCTTCTCAAGGGCAATTAGGAATGGGCAATAAAGGCTGGCCTTGCCAGCGATGCCCACATCCCATAAACGAATAAAAGAAGAAAGATAAATCTCCCCAATGTTTTCCATCACGGGAGTCTGATAACGCTTCTTACCCAAACCATGAGGACCGAGTTGATCTGGTATCTAAGGCTGTGGGTGTAAGATAGTAGCAGACATGGGCAAGATAATGGACCATAAGCCTGGAACCAAACACCCTAGTCAGTTCCTTCGAACCTTTGTGGATACATACAACGCAAATAGACGGAATGCAGATTGGCTGCAATTGATGGGGAATGATCCCACATTTTGGGGGTTGGCGATTACTAAGTACAAGACCCTTGTAAGTCCTGCTATGCAATTAACAGCAACTGATCCGAGGACATCAATAAGGAGGGACATACAAACGGCCCTCCAAGTCTGGTATGAATCCCAACGTGACCAGAAAACCCCAGCAATCCAAAAAATGACACGGGCAGCAGCAGTCGCGACTACTGAGGGAGCAGAAGGAGGGGAACCTTGCGACAGCTGTGGGAAACGGACATTTTGCCAAGGATTGCTGTGTGTGGAAAGCCTGTGATAACTGTAGCAAGCCAGGGCAGACTAAAGGACAATGCTGGATGAATAGGAGCGTATGGGCAGGGACCGAAACAGAAACCAGCACAGGGAGTTTCGTTTCTGTCTCTTCGGGATGAACAGAACTTGCAATTAGAAACTCTGCGGGCCCTACAAGAAATGATAGAAAATAGCAATCGGTACAACCATGAACCCTCAAATCCTTTTAAGAAGGATTGACTGGAACAGGCCTCAATAGCTGTGATGAGTCAGTTCGACCATGGTGGAAAGGGTAGACCTCGTGTTCCAGTCCTGGTAAGAGGCCACTGAGGCAATTGTCCAGTGGACACGGGGGCTTCCTGTTCCATCACTCACCATGAAGATTTCCCCTCTCGCAGAGGGCAGAATTAGAGGACCGCAGATATCTCGGGGGAAGGGGGGTTGTGGGGCTGAAGGAGATTACAGAGATAAGGAGGGGCGAGGCCATGGAGGGATTTGAAAACAGGGATGAGAATTTTTAAATCGAGGCGTTGCTTAACCAGGAGCCAACATAGGTCAGCGAGCGCAGTAGCACCACCAAAGATGACCAATCTACTTGTCCGATCATCTATTCAGTTGGTAATCAAACAATGCTAACACTTTTAAGGGTGAGGGTGGGGCTTGGGAGGTTAACTGGGAAGGCTCGTATGAAATCATGGACAAATTGGGAGAAAACAACATTAAATTGGCCATATGGAATGAAGATTAAAGGAATACCCCGGGATGGTTGTACCATTATTGTAGATGGGTTGATCGAAATCGACGGCCTGTATAATTGGATGACCAATGGCATTTTGGGCTTATTACCACAATATCAATGCACACGGGTAATGCGACACACCCACCTAGTTGGACAGGAACAGAGGGTGTGCCTCAAATGCACTTGCCCCGACACTAGAGTCGGATTCTGGGAAGTACCAGATGGGAAGATAGGTGTGACAATTGAATATGTGTTGATGAAGGAAGGCATCGATAAAGAATCATATCAAAGTGGAAATAAATTTGTTGCTCTAAATTTTTGCCTGCAGGAGGTTATTGGAAGAATATTTGGTGTAAAACTAGAGAATGAAAGAAAGGCGAATGCCACATTGGGCAGGAAAAGAATGATGTAGTGGAGGTGGGGAAGGGTTTGGGATACAGTTGAAATGTGTTTGTACAAATGTTACTCAGACAAATCAGACACTGAGATGGCGTTGGGAGAGGCTCCCTGGGAGACTTGGGAGTCCCGTATGTGGGAGATCAGGAAGACTCCTCTGGACCAGAAGGGATAGGACATACTCTGACCCAAACACTCAATTGGCGACGGATATGGCAGAGACATATATAAAGGGGAAGGGGGAACATACATTGTGATGATGGGGGAGGGACTGATGGCATGATCTTGCCTGCCGAATAAAATTAATCATTAAACCAAGGAATAAACTTTACCTGTCCAACTCAACAAAAAAAAAACAAATGTTAATGGATTAGAAGTAATTGAATCGGGAAATGTATTATATAATGATGTGCATTTTGAAATTGTACCAGTTGTGTTAAACATGAGCTTGAATTTGTCAACTGAATTATGCAAAGGGAATTATTCACAATTACTAGATAGAATGGTAGGAGAATTAGTAAAGGAATTGTTGGTAAAGAGTAGAAAACAGGAATCAAGGGCTGAGGAGAATGGGGAATGGAAAGAAAATCAATTTAAATCACGAAGAAAGTGAGGGTTGAGAGAATGGTTAGGAATAGGAGTTACGGCAGGGATGGTAGGAATAAACAGGATGGATATAGAAAGCATGTGGGAGCACAAGGAAGTAATGAGGTGGCAATTAAAAGGATTATTGGGACAAATGAACCATCAAGAGGGTGACAACTTGAGGGAGCATCAAAACACGGTATTGTTCCCTGAGGAATTAGTAAAAAATCTTGGGAGTGTTCAAGATACGATAAATGAAGTAATAGGGCTGAACAATTTGATAGTTTGACAAATTTAATAGAGTTTTTTGAGGATGTAACTAGCAGGTTAGATAAAGGGGAACCAGTGGATGGAGTATATTTGGATTTCCAAAAGGCATTTGATAAGGTGCCACATAAAAGGTTATTACACAAGATTAGGGCTCATGGGGTTGGGGGTAATATAGTAGCATGGATAGAGGATTGGTTAACGGACAGAAAATAGAGAGTAGGGATAAATGGATCTTTTTCAGGTTGGCAGGCTGTAACTAGTGGGGTGCCGCAAGGATCAGTGTTGGGGCCTGAGGTATTTACAATCTAAATTAATAACCTAGATGAAGGGACCGAGTGTAATGTATCCAAGTTTGCTGATGATACAAAGCTAGGTGGGACAGTAAGCTCTGAGGAGAACACAAAGAGTCTGCAAAGGTGGCAAATGGAGTATAATGTAGGGAAATGTGAGGTTATTCACTTTGATAGGAAGAATAGAAAAATGGAATACTTTTTTAAATGGTGAGAAACTATATGAAATGTTGGTGTTCAGAGAGAGTTGGGTGTCCTCATGCAAGAAACACAGAAAGCTAGCATGCAGGTACAGCAAGCAATAAGGAAGGCAAATGGCATGTTGGCCTTTATTGCAAGGGGGTTGGAGTATAAGAGTAAGGGAGTCTTGCTACAATTGTACAGGGCCTTGGTGAGACCACACCTGGAGTACTGTGCACAGTTTTGGTTTCCTTATCTAAGGAAGGATATACTTGCCTTGGAGGCAGTGCAACGAAGGTTCACTAGATTCCTGGGATGAGAAAGCTGTCTTATGATGAGAGATTGTGTAGAATGAGCCGATACTCTCTGGAGTTTAGAAGAATGAGAGCTGATCTCGTTGAAACATACAAGATTCTGAAGGGGATTGACAGGGTAGATGCTGAGAGGTTGTTTCCCCTGGTTGGAGTGTCTAGAACTAGGGGGTATAGTCTCAGGATAAGGGGTAGGCCATTTAAGACCGAGATGAGGGGGAATTTCTTCATTCAGAGGGTTGTGAATGCTCAGTCTTTGAGTATATTCAAGGCTGAGATCGATAGATTTTTGGACTCTAGGGGAATCAAGGGATATGGAGATTGGGCGGGAAAGTGGAGTTGAGGTTGAAGATCAGCCATGATCTTATTGAATGGCGGAGCAGGCTCGAGGGGCCGTATGGCCTACTCCTGCTGCTATTTCTTATGTTCAATGAAGCCAACCAGAGCCAAAATCTTACTAGAGGCATCACGTGCAGCTTGTCCACAGCATTCATAATGAATATAATCCAAAAACGACTGGATGATAGCGAGGATCACCACATCCCCAACTTTATCCAAGAGCAGCAAGTAAGAAAATGGTTTGATGAGAATGAAAGTATTGATTATGATACAGTATGCCAAACAGGGATGGCCTTGTTGGCCTCACGGAATAGGGTTTGAGGGCATAAACACTATTCCACTGGTATTGGCACTCCCCTTCCTAGCAAAGAACGGAAGCCAGCATGGTGTGGGCATATGGAACTCGGTTAATTCAGCTTCCAAAAGGTGTTCATGTTTAGTTCATTCAATATGGGAAAAAAGGTGGTTGGCATCATTAGAGAGAGAGAGAGAGAGAGACACAGATTTTACTCAGCAACAGCCAGTGTTCACGATTGAAGTAGGGCCTTGGGATGTTTATAGTATTGCCAGACTGTAAACATCCCACCACACACCATTGCAATCTTTGCAAGAGGATGCTGAAGTACAAGTCTGTTGAAGGACGGTACATTGAATGTAAACTACAGAATGTTGATGTATGAGAAATGCAGACTTGTGTGCATCGGCTGAAGGATGGTGCTTTTGACCAGAGACTACCAAATAAAGCAAGGCTACTTCCAGTTTGATAAAGAGAATAGTGGATAAATATAATTTTTCCTTTGTTCAAGCAGTACAGAAAGGAAGCCATGCCTAGGTTCACATAATTTGGATATAGGGTTAGAGGGTCAGTGCTGAAATTTGCAGGCGATACCAAGTATGAGAAATAGTTAATTCTTTAGAAGAGCAAAAGAAGCTGCAAAGGAGGGAGGCGAGGGGAGGAAGGAGCTAACCGTGGCCACAGATGTCTCAGGGCTCCATCGAGAGTGGATGTGTCAGAGGACTGAGAGGGGCCTATGTAAGACCTGTTTATAAATATGGAGACTAAGCTCATTCCAGGCCAGTTAGCTCAACATCTGTGGGAGGGAAAGTTTTAGAGTCTTTGATTAAGGATGAAATGACCATGTATCGAGATAAAGAGAAAAGAGTTAGAAATTTGCAGGCGATACCAAAGTACAAGAAATAGTTAATTCTTTGGAAGAGCAAAGGAATCTGCAAAGGGATATTGCTAAACTGGTGGAATGGGCTAAAACGGGACAGGTGAAATTCAATGCCAGTAAGTGTGAGGTGATATATTTTGTTAAAAATAACAGTAGTAATTATACTGTGACTGGGACTGGGCTCGGGGCTGGGGAAGAGCAGAGAGATTTGGGGAGACAGGTTAGTGTGAACGGGACTGGGCTCGGGGCTGGGGAAGAGCAGAGGGATTTGAGGAGACAGGGTACTGTGAATGGGACTGGGCTCGGGGCTGGGGAAGAGCAGAGGGATTTGAGGAGACAGGTTACTGTGAACGGGACTGGGCTCAGGGCTGGGGAAGAGCAGAGGGATTTGAGGAGACAGGTTACTGTGAACGGGACTGGGCTCGGGGCTGGGGAAGAGCAGAGGGATTTGAGGAGACAGGTTACTCTGAACGGGACTGGGCTCAGGGCTGGGGAAGAGCAGAGGGATTTGAGGAGACAGGTTACTGTGAAAGGGACTGGGCTCGGGGCTGGGGAAGAGCAGAGGAATTTGGGGGGATAGGGTCACAGGTCATTATAGGCAGCACCTCAGGTTGATAAGGCTGTTAACACAGATAATGAAAATTTAGGTTTTATCTCGGCATTCTGTTTTTACTCCGCTCCTGTTCTGTGTCTGCAGGGTTTCCTGAAGTGAATGAGAAGTTACATGAATCAGTCATTCATGAAAGAAAGACTTATGAAGTAATAGAGTGGCCTATGGGTGGTGCTGTCCAGGGAGAGTATAAATAATCGGGCATGGGCCCAGCTTGCGCAGGACATTCTTAACAGGAACTAGTGAAGGACACAACTAGACCTCCATGTTGTAAAACAGTTGATTAAAGCTTTGTTTAACGCTTAGACCAAGTGCCTAGTAGTTTTCCTACTCAATTTAATCAGCTGAAACTTGCTCCACGCTCTGAGTGATTTTGGGAACAGACGGCTATGACTCAAACGGTAGAAGGGAACCAGATGTAGTAAGCAATCCATCATGGAGAAACTACTCAGATCTGCCCATCTTGACCTGGACCCGAATTCACCTACAACTGCTAAGGTAACACTGGTATCGTACCTTCAGCAACTTCCTCGGGGCTTGTGGTGAGAATGTTCCTGATGAGTTACAAATGCTTGCCAATTATGTATTTCCTCATACGTTTGACTATATTGAAGACTGTGTAGACTATGACTCCGCTATCCAAATACTGCAGCAACTATATGTTAAGGCCCCAAACAAAATTTTTGCTCGTCACTTACTGGCCACAACTCAACAACAACCCGGGGTATCACTTGACGAATTCCTTCAAAAGCTTCGCAGGCTCAGCAAAGACTGTAATCTCAAAGCTGTCTCAGCTGAGCAGTACCAGGAAGAATTAATTCGAGAGTCTTTTATTAATGAAATTGCGTCTCCCTTCATACGCCAGCATCTGTTGGAGAATAAAACCCTTGAGTTACAAGCTGCCTATGACCAGGCATATTCTCTGGACTTAGCAAAAAAAAATGCAAATGCCTATCTATTGCCACGTGCATGGACTGCTGCTATCACTTTTAGCGACTCCTCCAATAAGCCTCAGGCGGAAGCTCTCACTGATGACGACTCTATCCTAGCTGATGACGACCCTACCCTAGCGGCATCTTGGCAATCTAAAAGGAAGTGTTTCTTCTGTGGAGGTACATTTCACTATAGGAAATGTTGTCCTGCTCATAATGCCACCTGCAATCATTGCAGTAAGAAAGGTCACTTTTCTAAAGTATGTCAGTCAAGGGTTACAGCTGCTATCTATAAAACTGCTCCTGCCACAAGAGCCACTACTAATGTTACAGCTGTCATCTATAAAACTGCTCCTCCCCCAAGAGCCACTACTAATGTTACAGCTGTCAAGTATAAAACTGCCCCTCCTCCCATCACAGCTGTTTTTCCCCAGAGCCTGTCCCATGCAGCCACGAAGGTTTCGGTAAATGGACACATTTTGAGTGCACTAATTGACTCATGTAGCTCTGACAGCTTCATCAGTGAGCAGGCTGTCAGTAAGTTAAAACTGCGTATTTACCCCTTGGACAGGGAAATTGCAATGGTTCTGACGACACTGACCACCAACTCTTCCGGCTTTTGTCTTGTCGACCTTATTCTCAATGGCCGCACTTATTTTTCCACCCGGCTTGGGGTGCTCAAAAACCTATGCAGTGATGTGCTCCTGGGACAGGATTTCCAGAAGCAACACAAAAGACTCACTTTCGGGTTTGGAGGGTCAAAGCCGGAACTTACTATTTCCAAAGTACCGTTTTGTGCGCTTTCGGCGGCTTTGCTTGACAAGCCCTCCTTGTTCGCCAATCTTTCCCCCTGATGTAAGCCCATAGTCACTAAATCACGGCATTTCAGTCAAGATGATCTATCCCTTATCAAGGCAGAAATCTCTCGCCTTCCAGCAGACGGTATCATTGAGCCATGTTCATCTTCCTGGCTGGCTCAAGTCGTCGTTGTTAAAAATCCTCTGAAGCAACAGAAGAAACATCTTTGCATCGATTACTCACAAACTATTAACCAGTATACTGACCTGGATGCCTACCCACTACCACGCATCGATGACATGGTCAATAATCTTGCCAACTACAGGGTATTTTCAACTTCTGACTTAAAGAGCGCATATCATCAAGTACCGTTAAAGGACACTGACAAGAAGTATATGGCCTTTGAGGCCAACGGTCAGCTTTACCAGTTTTGTCGCCTTCCATTTGGGGTCACCAATGGGGTGGCCATCTTTTAATGGGCAATGGATAGCCTAGTCAAACAGGAGAACTTAATGGACACTTTTCCATATCTGGATAATATCACCATGGCTGGTCATGACTAGAAGGAGCACGATGATAACCTCCAGAAATTTCTTGACGTTCTCCGCAACTTAACCTTAAATGAGGAAGATTGGAAATGGGTGACCACCAGGCGGAGCAATAGAAGCAGGCAGGTAGTGCAGGAGACCCCTGTGACCATTCCCCTCTCAAACAGGTATACCGCTTTGGATACTGTTGAGGGGGATGACTCACCAGGGGAAGGCAGCAGCAGCCAACTTCCTGGCACTGGGGGTGCTCCTGCTGCCCAGGAAGGGAGGAAAAAGAGTGGGAGAGCAATAGTGGTAGGGGATTCTATAGTAAGGGGAACAGATAGGCGTTTCTGTGGCCGTAGACATGAATCCAGGATGGTTTGTTGCCTCCCTGGTGCCAGGGTCAAGGATGTCACTGAGCGGCTGCAGGGCATTCTGGAGGGGGAGGGTGAACAGCCAGAGGTCGTGGTCCACATTGGTACCAATGACATAGGTAAAAAGAGGGATGAGGTCCTGCAGCAAGAATTTAAGGAGCTAGGTGGAAGATTAAAGAGCAGGACCTCAAAGGTTGTAATCTCTGGATTACTCCCGGTGCCACGTGCTAGTGAGTATAGGAATAGGAAGATAGAACAGATGAATGCGTGGCTAAAGGGATGGTGCAGGAGGGAGGGCTTTAGTTTCCTGGATCACTGGGTCTGCTTCTGGGAAAGGTGGGACTTGTACAAGTCGGACGGTTTACACCTGAACCAAAGGGGGACCAATATCCTTGCGGGGAGGTTTGCTAGCACTGCTGGGGGGGGGTTTAAACGAACTTGGCAGGGGGATGGGATACAGAGTGGAACTATAGTAGGGGGTGATTTACAGCCAAATACGGAGGAAAAAACAAGTCAGCTGGGAAGGCAGAGCAAATATGTGGAGGCAAAAGGGAATATGGCAAGGCTGGAAGGCATTTATTTTAATGCAAGGAGTCTTGCAAATAAGGTGGATGAACTGAAGTTGTTGCTGAACACATGGGAGTACAATATTGTTGCTATCACGGAGACATGGTTGAGGGAGGGTCAGGACTGGCAGCTCAATATTCCGGGGTATAGCATCTTCAGGCAAGACAGAGGGGGGTGTAAAAGGGGAGAGGGTGTTGCAATATTAATTAAGGAATCAATTACTGCTGTAAGGAGGGATGATATATTAGCGGGTTCCTCTAATGAGGCCATATGGGTAGAACTTAAAAACAAAAAGGGGGTAAGCACTTTGCTGGGAGTGTACTATAGGCCCCCGAACAGTCAGGGGGAGATAGAGGAACAGATATGTAGGCAAATCTCAGAGAAGTGCGAAAATAATAGGGTAATAATAGTGGGGGATTTCAACTTCCCCAATATTAATTCGGATAGTCAGAGTGTGAAAGGCTTAGAGGGTGCAGAATTCTTAAAGTGCATCCAGGAGAGCTTTTTGAGCCAACATGTAGAAAGTCCTACAAGAGAGGGAGTGGTACTGGACCTAATTCTAGGGAATGTAGCCGGGCAAGTGGTGGAAGTGTCAGTAGGAGAGCATTTTGGCGACAGTGACCATAATTCGGTGAGATTTAAGGTGGTCATGGAAAAAGACAAAGACGGCCCGGAAATAAGGGTTCTAAATTGGGGAAAGGCCGATTTTAATATGATAAGGCAGGATCTGGCCAAAGTGGACTGGGAGCAGCTACTTATAGGAAAATCCACATCAAAGCAGTGGGAGACTTTCAGAAGGGAAATAGAGAGAGTACAACGCCAACATGTTCCTGTAAAGGTCAAGGGTGGTACCAACAAGCAAAGAGAACCTTGGATGACAAGGGATATACAAAAATGCATTAGGAGAAAAAGGGGGGCTTTTGGCAGTTACAAAAGACTAAAGACGGAGGAAGCCCTAGAGGAGTATAAAATGTGCAGGGGCATACTTAAAAAAGAAATTAAGAGGGCGAGAAGGGGCCATGAAATAACACTGGCGAGCAAAATAAAGGAAAATCCTAAGATGTTTTATAAGTATATTAAGGGCAAGAGGATAACCAGGGAAAGGGTAGGGTCCATTAGGGACCAAAGTGGCAATCTGTGTGTAGAGCCAGATGATGTAGGCGGGGTTTTAAATGAATTTTTTGCATCGGTGTTCACTATGGAGAAAGACGATGTAGACATAAAAATCGGGCAAGGGGACTGTGACATACTTGAACATATTAGCATCGAGAGGGAGGAGGTACTAGCAGTTTTAGCAGGCCAAAAAGTGAATAAATCCCCAGGCCCGGATGAGATGTATCCCAGGCTGTTGTGTGAGGCAAAGGAGGAGATTGCAGGGGCTCTGACACAAATTTTCAGAACCTCTCTGGCCACAGGGGATGTACCAGAGGACTGGAGAACAGCTAACGTATTACCATTATACAAGAAGGGTAGCAAGTATAAACCAGGGAATTACAGGCCAGTGAGCCTAACATCTGTGGTAGGGAAATTATTGGAAAAAATTCTGAGGGACAAAATTAGTCTCCACTTGGAGAGGCAAGGATTAATCGGGGATAGTCAGCATGGCTTTGTCAAGGGTAAATCATGTCTGACCAATCTGATTGAATTTTTCGAGGGGGTGACTAGGTGTGTGGATGAGGTAGATGCTGTGGATGTGGTTTACATGGATTTCAGTAAAGCTTTTGACAAAGTCCCGCATAGGAGACTGGTCAAGAAGGTAAGAGCCCATGGGATCCAGGGTGCCTTGGCACGTTGGATCCTAAACTGGCTGAGCGGCAGGAGGCAGAGGGTGATGGTCGAAGGTTGCTTTTGTGACTGGAAGCCTGTGTCCAGTGGGGTACCTCAGGGATCGGTGCTGGGACCCTTGCTGTTTGTGATCTACATAAATGATTTGGATGAGAATGTAAAAGGTATGATCAGTAAGTTTGCAGAAGACACAAAAATTGGTGGGGTGGTAAATTGTGAGGAGGAAAGCCTCAGGCTACAGGACGATATAAATGGGTTGGTCAGATGGGCGGAAAAGTGGCAAATGGAATTTAACCCTGAAAAGTGCGAGGTGATGCATTTTGGATGGGAAAATAAGGCAAGGGAATACACAATGAGTGGTAGGACCCTAGGATGTACAGAGGGTCAGAGGGACCTTGGTGTACATGTACATAGATCCCTGAAGGCAGCGGAACAGGTAGATAAGGTGGTTAAAAAGGCATATGGGATACTTGCCTTCATTAGCCAAGGCATAGAATATAAGAGCAGGGAGGTTATGATGGAGCTGTACAAAACGCTGCTGAGGCCACAGCTGGAGTACTGTGTGCAGTTCTGGTCGCCTCACTATAGGAAGGATGTGATTGCTTTGGAGAGGGTGCAGAGAAGATTCACCAGGATATTACCTGGGATGGAGCGCCTCAGCTATGAAGAAAGACTAAACAGGCTGGGGTTGTTTTCCTTGGAGCAAAGAAGGCTGAGGGGGGACCTGATTGAGGTGTACAAAATGATGAGGGGCATAGATAGGGTTGACAAAGAGGAACTTTTCCCCTTAGTAGGGGGGTCAATAACAAGGGGGCATAGATTCAGGGTAAGGGGCAGGAGGTTTGGAGGGGATTTGAGGAGGAACTTTTTCACCCAGAGGGTGGTTGGAATCTGGAACTCACTGCCTGAAAGGGTGGTAGAGGCAGGAACCCTCATAGCATTCAAGAAGCAATTCTTCCATCTGTCGGATGGTTCGCTCATACACGCTACACAGTCTATGCAGCGACTCAGCATTGACTTTAAAGGGCCACTGCCTTCTTCAACGTGAAACACCTACTTGCTTACTATGGTGGATGAATATTCACGCTTTCCCTTTGCTTTCCCCTGTCCCAATATGCTTACTTCCGCAGTGATCAAATGCCTCGATCAGGTCTTTTCCCTTTGCGGTATGGCCAATTTCATCTACTCTGATCGGGATCCCTCCTTCATGTCAAGCGAACTCAAAAGTTATCTTTCCCAACGGGGAATCGCCACAAGTAAAATGACACCGTATCATCCTACTGGAAATGGACAGTGTTATGTTCATTAATAACTAGACATTCTTATTATGAACATAGCTAGCTTTACATTGTACTCAAAGATTAAGTCTATCAGGCTCTTTTACTTCACGTGTGGATCTTCTCAACACGGGTAAGTCTGATGTGTCTTCATGAGATTGTTCTGGCGGTGAATGACAAGATGCCATTGCGGCATTGTCATCAATCTGCTCTTGTATAGATCGAGGTCTCCTTGTGATCTTTGCTTGGAGAGGGTTTCCGTGTTTCCTTCACTCTTCATGCCATAACTCTCAATGTAGTCAATGCACTCTCGAAAAACTGCTGGCAGCTAGATCCCATCATACAGCATAGTCCTCTCAGCAGCCTCGGCTAATTGAACACCAAAGATTGGCCTGAGGGAAGAAGGAGTATCCACCGGAACTGCTTCCTGCTCTGGTGCAGGCTTCTTCTTTTTCTTTTTCTCTTTCCACTGCTTAACAACATCTGCTGCGGTTATATCTTTGGCCTTTTTCTCCTTGTGTTTTTCCTCTTTGTGCTTTTCTTCCTTTGGCTTCTCTTTGACCTTAAAGTCTTTTTCTTTCTTCTTGGAGAAACTAGGCTTTTTGCAGACATGGATACCCTTTGGCCTTTTCATCCTTGATGGGCTCTCTGCTTCATCACCTGAGTCATCTGGTCTGCTTATGGCACAGTTTATACGGTAGACTCTCTTGACCAGTTCTAAGTCTTCACAAGCTTTGTCACCTAGTATCGAATCAAGTCTTTCAGCCACAACAGAAAACATGAGATGATGCACTTTGTCTTTGACTGTCACTTTAAGTCTGCATACACCTAAGCTATCTATTTTATGTCCATTATAGTCCTTCAGTAGTACTGACTTTTTCTATATTTTGGGCTTTTCTTTCATATTTTTTATGTCACTCATACTGATTAAGTTTGCTTTTGCCCCAGTGTCCAGTTTCAATGTAACTAATGCTCCATTTATCTGCAGTGGGATCATCCATTTGTCCACTTTTACTGCATTGACTTTATGTTCAGCATTGTCTATTTCTGAGGGCTGCACATTTTCTGTATCTTTTTTGATATCGTCACATGACACCATTCCTACAAAAAATGTCTCACTTAAATCAGTGTCCTCAATCACATTAACTCGTTGCCCTTTCGTCGTTTTTACTTTTGAAAAGCATTGTTTGGCAAAGTGATTCTTTCCATTACACTTTGTGCACATTTTTCCAAACGCTGGGCATTGTCTTAACTGGTGTTTGTAACCACAGCGTTTACAATTAAAAATTTCATCCTCCGATTGCTTTTCATTTCTGTTCTGCCCATGTTTCTTCCCCTTATAGGACACAGCACCGACAGCAGCACTTACTACAATCGCACCATTATTGATTTCACTGAAAGTCTTCGCATGCTGTTGAGCTAGCTCGCTGGCTTTGCATATTGTCACAGCATTTTCCAATGTTAGTTCGGTTTCTCTCAACAGACGTTCCCTGTCTTTTTTATCATGAATACCAAACACAATCTGGTCACGAATCATGGATGCTTTGAGCTCAGAGAAATTACATGTCTGTGCTTTCAGTTTCAGATCAGTTATAAAGCTATCAAAAGTCTCATTTTGCTGCTGTGTCCGAGAACAGAAGATGTATCTTTCATAGGTCTCATTCTTTTTGGGAGAGCAATGTGCATCAAATTTTTTTAGCACATCTTCTAATTTTTCTCTGTTCTCCACTGGATTAAATACAAATGTATTAAATACCTCTATCACCTGTGGGCCTGCAACCGTAAGCAGCAACGCTATTTTTCTTGCGTCTGGCTTCGTACCGAATCCGATGGCTGCAAAGTAGAGTTTGAATTGCTGTTTAAAAGTCTGCCAATTGTAGTCGATTTTTTCTGTGAGATTCAAACGCTCTGGTGGCTTCAAATTCTCCATGTCGCTTTTCACAATTTTCAGCAGATCTTCACCACCCTGGTACCATGTTATGTTCATTAATAACTAGACATTCTTATTATGAACACAGCTAGCTTTTGCTAGTTACTTTTATTGAGCACATGTGGACTTGTACAGCATCTTGTAGAGGCTTCCATCTTTACTGCTGCCTTGTGGGTAGCCTAGCCTCATGGGTAATGTAGTCTCAATATAATGTATAGCTGGGTAGTGTAGTCTTATACATACGGCTATATACAGCTCTACTGCTCCACCTAGTGTCCACCACAGAATGACATGTTATTGATCACGACAGACAGGTTGAGAGATACAACACTATCACAACACAACACTATCACAACACACACAGCAGCACGGTGGCATAGTGGTTAGCACTGTTGCCTCACAGCGCCAGGGACCCGGGTTCGAATCCGGCCTCGGGTGACTGTCTGTGTGGAGTTTGCACATTCTCCCCGTGTTTGCGTGGGTTTCCTCCGGGTGCTCCGGTTTCCTCCCACAGTCCAAAGATGTGCGGGTTAGGTTAATTGGCTATGATAAATTGACCCTTAGTGTTAGGGGGATTAAATACGTGGGGTTACGGGGATAGGGTGGGATATGTGTCGGTGCAGGCTCGATGGGCCGAAATGGCCTCTATCTGCACTGTGGGGCTTCTGTGATTCTGTGATTCTGTGATTTGGAATGCTGTTCGTCTTGCACTAAGGTCACACAACCTACCAGACCAGCAGTGGGAAACTATGCTCCCTGAAGCGTTGCATTCCATCAGGTCTCTCCTTTCTACATCCACCAATGTTACTCCTCATGAACGATTCTTCGGGTTCCAGCGTCACTCCACTCATGGGATGTCTCTACCATCATAGTTGGCAGCTCCTGGCCCCATGCTGCTCCGAAGATTTGTCCGATCCTTCAAGAGTGATCCCCTCATCGACAAAGTGGAACTAACGGATGTCAATCCTACATATGCGTACGTGCGATGGTACCCTGATGGCCGGGAGTCTACAGTTTCACTTCAGGATCTGGATCACTGCCCAACCGGTCCCACGGACCCAATCAATAGAGGGATCCATATTAACGACGCCGATACTCTGCGCTCCTCCAAGGATGATGCCCTACCTGGGACGTCAAGGGATCTGCCAGCTACTCCATTGGATCAACCCGGGGAACAGAGCGCTCCCCACGGGATGACCACCCGAAGCCAGGACGTCGGTCAATCACCGACTACGGAGCAGGATGAAGCCAGCTCTGCGCCTGTGGGGGCCCACACCTGGAGTCACGATCTCCCCAGTCCCCCTCAGGTCGATCAAGGTGACACGGGCTCTGCCAGCCCGCTGGTACGAACCAAGCAACCCAGGGACCCAGACACTGTCCGAGGAGACGTGCCTTCCAGCCACAAACGGAGATCCAAACGACTGCAGCTATTCATAGTCCGATTAATCCAATAGAAGGAAGTCGCTGGACTACCAATCCTTCAGGCGGGAAGATTGACATGAATCAGTCATTCATGCAAGAAAGACTTATGAAATATGAGCGGCCTATGGATGGCGCTGTCCAGAGAGAGTACGGGCACGGGCCCAGCTTGCGCAGCACATTTTTAACAGGAACTAGTGAAGGACACAACTGGACCTCCATATTGTAAAACAGTTGATTAAAGCTTTGTTTAATGCTTAGACCAAGTGCCTAGTAGTTTTCTTACGTCAAGCAGTGTCTCATAGCAAGCAGGCCCTACATTAGCTCTTTTAATAAATGAGTGAAATCAAAAAATAAAGACAAATTGGTGAAGATTGAACTGAGCTTGCCATGTCTGTAAATGGGAGTGGAGTATGAGAGGCTTCACTGAATGTCAGGTACCTGTAGCAGCCCCTGACCGTCCCTCCTGCTGCTTCCTCTCATTGGGCTCTTCCAACGAGGCCACAACTCCATCTGGAGAACTCGGCTGTGCACTTGGGTAACCTGCAGTTAGTACAAAATCACAGTCAGCTGAAACAACAGGATACCAGCTTCAAATACATGGCTAAAGTTGACGGGAGCACAGATTACGGGACAGGCTGGGAGATCAGGAGCACCGGGCTAGATTTTCCCACAGGCAGAAACAGCACAAGCCGTTTCCGCCCCACAGAAACCACCTGTGCAATTTTCCTCTGCCCCCTTTGGACAGGACTGCAATACTGGCACTGCCCCATGGAAATGCCAGCAGATGGGGCTGCTCCATCCCATTTCCCCCTTATCGCCTGAGGCCTGCCGATGGATAACAAAGCCCATTTCAAAGAGGGCTGAGGTGCTCGGTGCTGAGAGCATCAGGAGCAGAGGAGCAGCTGCACTTTTTTTGAACAACATCATTGCATCGTACAGCACCTTTAACAGGGTAAAATGCCCCAACGCGCTACAGAGGTGCGCAATCAGACAAAAATGGACAACGAGCTAAAGAAGGAGATATTAGGACAAAGGCTTGGTCAAAGAAGTTTTCGGGCGCGTCTTCAAAGAGGAAAGAGAGGTGGAGGGGGCTAGGGGAAGGACGTCTCTGTCTCTGCCCTGCCTCAGCTCATCTGCTGATGAAACCCTCATCCATGCCTTTCTTATCTCCAGACTTGACTACTCCAACGCACTCCTGGCCAGCCTCCCATCTTCCACCTTCTGTAAATTTGAGGTCATCTGAAACTCTGCTGCCCGTATCCTATCTCACACCATTCACCTATCACCCCTCTGCTCGTTGATCTACATTGGCTCCCGATCCGGCAACGCCTCAATTTTAAAATTCTCATCCTTGTTTTCAAATCCCTCCATGGCCTCACCCCCTCCCTATCTCTGTAATCTCCTCCAGCCCCAAAGTCCTCCGAGATTTCTGCACTCCTCCAATTCTGGCCTCTTGCTCATCCCCGATTATAATCGCTCCACCATTGGTGGCCATGCCTTCAGTCGCCTGGGCACTAAGCTCTGGAATTCACTCCCGAATCCTCTCCTCCCCTCTACTTCTCTGCTCCTTTAAGACACCCCTGAAAACCTACCTCTTTGACCAAGCTTTTGGTCGCCCGTCCTAATATCTCCAGACGTGGTCTGGTGTCAAATTTTGTTTGATAATCGCTCCTGTGAAGTGCCTTGGGGTGCTATACTACATTAACGGTGTTATATAAATGCAAGTTGTTGTTGATATTATGGAGGTGGAAGTCTTTTGTCTGGGGATTATCACTGACTTTGGGCCTTGAGTACCTGTGGGGTCTTCCTTAGCCCACCACCCACCCCTATCCCCTGCTATGAAAAGGATCAGGAGGATCGTCATTGAATACCAGGCGGAACAGGCACTATGAGGGCTGGCCCTCACTGGTTGCTCCCCACGACTCCTTGCCCCCAGACCCAGCTCATGCTACCTTATCGTGACACTGGGAAATGCTCCTCCAAACTGCCTCCCTCAAACAGACACCACTGAACCGGACCCACTGCCGAGCCACGGGCAGGTATCACTCGTCAGGGAGGGACAACCCGTCGGGGCGGAGTCACTGGGGGCCACCCGTCGGGGCGGAGTCACCGGGGAGGGACCACCCGTCGGGGCGGAGTCACCGGGGAGGGACCACCCATCGGGGGCGGAGTCACCGGGGAGGGACCACCCATCGGGGCGGAGTCACCGGGGAGGGACCACCCATCGGGGGCGGAGTCACCGGGGAGGGACCACCCATCGGGGCGGAGTCACCGGGGAGGGACCAGTCGATGGCAGGCAGGGGAGGGGCTCTGCTAAATAGGAGCCATACCCACTGCCACGTGGATTCTCTTTCATAAAAACTCAAGTGAGTGCCATGCTGACAGAAGGTACCAGAGGTCTGGGTCAGGCTGAAGAGAAAGCACAGTAAACAGCTGGTAAGGGGCATAAACTTTGAAGATCTGGTTTCAACCCAAACTGCGGCCATCTCCTCACCGGGATTGTGCCATTTGTCTGACCTCCCATCATGCCAAAAGTTTACAGAACTGCGACACAGCCCCTAGTTGGAAGGTGATGCAAGGAGGCCTGAATCAGCACTGTATTAAAGTGAATCAGCTAACTGACAAAAATGGAAATATGACTGAAATATACGATGGAATTGGCACATTGGGCAGGAGGTTTTGAGGTCAGTGTCAGACTGGCAGCAATATATATTTATGCAAGCATATATACCGTAAAACAATTAGTAGATTTATTAGTTGATCTCTAGTGGTAATGTTTGTGGGAAATCTGGACTAAGTGTAGCCGCAGGTGAATTGAGGTTCGAGTGGGGTGCATACAAATTTTTCTCCCATTTTAAAGTCCTACATTTCCTTTATGAAAATGTATGTGCACGTTTATAATGGTAAATGGCTATGTAAACAAGTCATGCTGTAATTACAGATTTATAATGGTCAATGGCTATGTAAACGTATCACACTGTAATTACAGATTTATAATGGTCATTGGCTATGTAAACGCATCACGCTGTAATTACACGTTTATAATGGCAAATGGCTATGTAAATACGTCACGCTGCAGCTTCTCCACTGGGTGGAGGTTAATTAGAGCTCTACAAGTTTACACTAAATGTGGACAATGGAATTTGGTAAATTATTTGTTGATCTTCTGCAGCATCTGCACATGGAAATATCGGCCCGGAATTTCTGTCATTACCCCTTTGAAACTGACCGCAACTTGGGGATGTAGCGCATGTGCATGTTAACGCAGAAATCCTGAAGTTGCGGACAGTCATTCACTACTCTGACACTAACTGCAATGTGGCCCCCCTCCCCCCCCATAGCCGGCAATCAGGGAAACTGATGAAAACATGGGCCCATTAAAAGTTAGGCCTTGTTGGATCAGGTGTAACTGGGGTTTTAACAGCATGTTGACTGTTAAACAAACGTTATGGCCCTGAAAAACTAATTTTAATTTTGTGGAGTGTCAAATTTCTCCATTATTTTCATTAAAGTTTGTTCATGCTTTCCCCATGTCAGAGTCCCAATCTTTGTTATGCTCTCTGCAACATTTTTTAAAAGTCTGGATAAAAGCAACTTCTTCACTTCCTGCTTCCCTGTCTGTGAGAATTCTGCTTCATGATTGGCTGCTTAGACAGTATGTTGGCGTCACAGCAGCTCGCACTAAAAGTTCCTCACTAATCTACACTGACCTGACTGCATCGAGAAAGGCAAACTTCTCGCCACAGAGATTGCAAGACCTTTCTGGGCAGCTTTCTTCGCAGCCAGCGGCGAACACCTTTGCTTCGCCACCGAAGGCAAATTGCGGGTCATCATCTCACCCTCTCTCCTCCCATGACCCAATCCTTCTCCATGACCTTCTCTCTCTCTCTTTCCTCCACAACCGCAGTCTCTCTCTCCCCAACCATCTCTCCTCTCCAACCGTCTCTCTCTCTTCATCTCTCCTCCCCAACTCCTATCTCTCTCTCCTCTCCAACCATCTCTCTCTTTTCATCTCTCCTCCCCAACTCCTATCTCTCTCTCCTCTCCAACCGTCTCTCTCTCTTCATCTCTCCTCCCCAACTCCTATCTCTCTCTCCTCTCCAACCGTCTCTCTCTCTTCATCTCTCCTCCCCAACTCCTATCTCTCTCTCCTCTCCAACTGTCTCTCTCTCTTCATCTCTCCTCCCCAACTCCAATCACTCTCTCCTCCTCAACTCCTATCTCTCTCTCTGCTCCAACCGTCTCTCTCTCTTCATCTCTCCTCCCCAACTCCTATCTCTCTCTCCTCCCCAACTCCTCTCTCTCTCTCCTCTCCAACTGTCTCTCTCTCTTCATCTCTCCTCCCCAACTCCTATCTCTCTCTCCTCCTCAACTCCTATCTCTCTCTTCTCCAACTGTCTCTCTCTCTCTTCATCTCCCCTCCCCAACTCCTATCTCTCTCTCCTCCCCAACTCCTATCTCTCTCTCCTCTCCAACCGTCTCTCTCTCTTCATCTCTCCTCCCCAACTCCTATCTCTCTCTCCTCCCCAACTCCTATCTCTCTCTCCTCTCCAACCATTTCTTTCATCTCTCCTCCCTAACTCCTATCTCTCTCTCCTCCCCAACTCCTATCTCTCTCTCCTCTCCAACTTTCTCTCTCTCTTCATCTCTCCTCCCCAACTCCTATCTCTCTCTCCTCTCCAACTGTCTCTCTCTCTTCACCTCTCCTCCCCAACTTCTATCTCTCTCTCTTCTCCAACTGTCTCTCTCTTTCTTCATCTCTCCTCCCCAACTCCTATCTCTCTCTCCTCCCCAACTCCTATCTCACTCTCCTCTCCGACTGTCTCTCTCTCTTCATCTCTCCTCCCCAACTCCTATCTCTCTCTCCTCTCCAACTGTCTCTCTCTCTTCATCTCTCCTCCCCAACTCCTATCTCTCTCTCCTCCTCAACTCCTATCTCTCTCTCTTCTCCAACTGTCTCTCTCTCTCTTCATCTCCCCTCCCCAACTCCTATCTCTCTCTCCTCCCCAACTCCTATCTCTCTCTCCTCTCCAACCATCTCTCTCTCTTCATCTCTCCTCCCCAACTCCTATCTCTCTCTCCTCCCCAACTCCTATCTCTCTCTCCTCCCCAACTCCTATCTCTCTCTCCTCTCCAACCATTTCTTTCATCTTTCCTCCTCAACTCCTATCTCTCTCTCTTCTCCAACTGTCTCTCTCTTTCTTCATCTCTCCTCCCCAACTCCTATCTCTCTCTCTTCCCCAACTCCTATCTCACTCTCCTCTCCGACTGTCTCTCTCTCTTCATCTCTCCTCCCCAACTCCTATCTCTCTCTCCTCTCCAACCATTTCTTTCATCTTTCCTCCCCAACTCCTATCTCTCTCTCCTCTCCAACTCCTATCGCTCTCTCTTCTCCAACTGTCTCTCTCTCTCTTCATCTCTCCTTCCCAACTCCTATCTCTCTCTCCTCTCCAACTGTCTCTCTCTCTTCATCTCTCCTCCCCAACTCCTGTCTCTCTCTCCTCCCCAACTCCTATCTCTCTCTCCTCTCCAACCATTTCTCTCTCTTCATCTCTCCTCCCCAACTCCTATCTCTCTCTCCTCTCCAACTGTTTCTCTCTCTTCATCTCTCCTCCCCATCTCCTATCTCTCTCTACTCTCCAACCGTCTCTCTCTCTTAATCTCTCCTCCCCAACTCCTATCTCTCTCTCCTCCCCAACCCATCTCATTCCAACCATCTCTCTCTCTCTGCTTCCTGTCTCTCTATCTCTCTCCTCATGACCCCAATAAATCCCTAGTTGACAAAACTGAAGAAATCCAGTGGCTAGACTGTGCAATCACTGACCAGTTTACCTCGGTATTGTTAGATCCGTGTATCTTGATGTTGTGTGTCCTTCAATAATTAGACAAGAGACTGCAGGGAACAATCAACAGGTGTTTACTGGATGAGGGTTACTCTAAAACTAATTGTACAGATCCCTACTCAGGGTTTATATACAGGTGTGGTCACTGCCAGTACTACAGTATACAGGAGCTGTAAAAAGTAGTTCTCCCCTTAAAGGTACATAAATTACAATTCCTCCCCTTTTAGATTAACAGTACCATAACATTCATTTAACAATTAAATATCAACTAATTACAATTAACACTTTTAACATGCAAGCTTAACTGAAAATAGTCTGTTTATAAATTCAGTCTTTGGGGAGGCTTCCTGATCCTTTCTGGATAGCGCCTTTCCCGAGTGTCTTGCTCTTGGTGCGGAGGTGATTCTGGCCCCCTGTCGTCGGTTGGTTCATCAGCTTCCGATGCTACTGTTTCTGGGGTAAATGCTACCTGTATGTCGGGTTCATCACCAGGTACGTATGGGCGAGACATGGGGTTGACTCGTTCCTGTGACTCTAGGATCTGGTCAACATGGCGTCTCACAACGTTCTCCCCAACATCCACTGCGTACATTAGTGGCCCCTGCCGTGTGCATATCGTTCCTGGTTGCCATTTCTCTGTTCGGTAGTCGCGGGCCAAGACTGGTTGCCCTACATTGAAGCTCCTTGTCGGCTTCTCATTGATGTGCTGGAATTGCTTATTCTCAACATCTCTTCGTACATTTGGTCTGAGCAAATCCATACGAGATCTCAACCTTCGGTTAAGAACATCATGGCCGGGGTCTGGTTGGTGACTGCATGTGTCGCATTTCTGTAGGCTAACAGGAAATTGTCCACCTTATGCTGCAGTGGAACGTCGTCATCGCATATGGCCCTTACTGCTTTTTTAAAGGTTTCCAAGAACCTCTCAGCCAATCCATTTGTGGCTGGATGATACGGGGCAGATGTGTAATGCTTTACCCCATTCCTTTTCATAAATCTTCGAAACTCTTCGGACACAAACTGTGGTCCGTTATCAGAGCAAATCTGCTCTGGCAAGCCGTTCCTGGCAAATATGGTCCGTAGGACTGCAATAGTTTTCTCCGTGGTGGTGGAGGACATTTTGATCACCTCAGGCCATTTCGAGTGCGCATCCATGGCTATTAAGAACATTGAGTCCATGAATGGAGCAGCAAAATCAATATGCACCCGTTGCCATGGAGATGAGGGCCACTCCCATGCGTGTAGAGGGGCATGTGGTGGTGCATTTTGGACCTTCTGGCATCCTGAGCAGCTCTTTGTCAGGTCCTAGATTAGCTGATTGATCCCCGGCCAGAACACATAAGCCCTAGCAAGGCTTTTCATTTTCACCCCTCCCAGATGGCCTTCGTGAAGCTCATTGAGCACTCTCTCCCTTAACTTGGGTGGAATTACCACTCGGGGTCCACACATCAAGGTCCCCTGGCATACTGACAGCTGTTCTCTTCTGGATGAGAATGCTGGCAACAGTGAGTCACCATGTGTTGGCCATCTCTTCACCGTCAAGTCATGTACCCGAGACAGTGTTGGGTCATTTCGGGTCTCCTTCTCTATATCAGCGTTAGTTACTGGCAAGCGTTCAATTATAGTCAAATGAAATATTTCGACAGGGTCCACTGCTGGTGTTTCCTCCACAGTAGGCAGTGGCAGGCGTGATAGCCCATCAGCGTTTCCATGCTGTTTCGTGCCCTTATACTCGATTTCATATTGGTTCGCTCCTAGAAAAAGGGACCATCTTTGTAGCCGTTGCGCAGTCATCACCAGAACGCCCTTCTTTCGATTAAAAATGGAGACAAGTGGTTGGTGGTCAGTCAGCAAGGTGAACTTGTGCCCGTGCAGATAGTGATTGAACTTTTTCACTCCCCACACTAGGCTGAGGGCCTCCCTGTCAATCAGGGCGTAGTTACGCTCGGCTGAGGCTAGTGATCGTGACGCAAAGGCTATTGGCCTCTCTGAGCCATCCGAGAATTTGTGCGACAGCACCGCTCCAATGCCATAGGGTGATGCATCACACGCCAACCGAATTGGTAGTGCTGGGTTGAAATCAGCCAACACCTCTTTTGATGTGATCAATTCTTTGCTCTTCTGGAAAGCTCGTTTACATTCATCATTCCACTTCCATGGTACCCCCATTTGCAGTAGAATGTTCAGTGGGTGTAGTACGGCAGACAAATTCGGCAAGAACTTATGTTAGTAGTTCACCAGCCCGAGGAACGACCTCAGTTGTGACACATTTTCCGGTGCTGGAGCCTTGACTACTGCCTCAATCTTTTCAGGGGACTTATGTAACCCCTCTTTATCAATAACGTGGCCACAATACGAGATCTACTTCTGGAAAAACTCGCACTTGTGGCAATTAGCTCGGAGCTCATATTCCTTCAATCTAGTGAGCACCTGCTCCAGGTTGGTGAGGTGATCACTGTCATTTTCGCCCGTGACCAGGATGTCGTCCAAATAACACTGGGTCGTTGGAATCCCTTGCAGGACTTGATCCATTGCCCTTTGCCAAATAGCCGGAGCTGATGCTACCCCGAACACCAGCCGGTTGTATTGGTAGAGACCTTTATGAGTGTTGATCGTGAGGTACTGTTTTGAGGCTTCTTCTACCTCCATTTGCAGGTACGCCTGGGCCAGTTCAATCTTAGTGAAGCATTTCCCTCCAGATAGCGAGGCGAAAATATCTTCAATCCGCGGAAGCGGATATTGTACCGTGTGAAGGACTGGGTTCACTGTCACCTTAAAAGCCCCACAGATGCGAACCTTCTTTGGTTCCCCAGGCGTATTACTCAACGACCTCTTCATTACAGGAACGATGGGTGTAGCCCACTCACTCCAGTCCACTTTGGACAGTACTCCTGAACGTTCCAAACCTTCCAGCTCTGCTTCGACGGCTGGGCGGATCGCATAAGGCCTTAAAATACTTTGGGCTTGCATTTTCCTCTATTTTGATCGTCGCTGTTATGCCTTTTAGTGTTCCGAGTCCCTCCTGGAACACTTCTTGTGCGTCAGTTGGCATTTTTGACAGTCGTCCAGGTGTGACGTCGTCATCCTTTTTGGCATCTACAGTCAGTGCTTGTATGCAATGCCAATCTAGCTGTATCTTCCAGATCCATTCACGTCCTAGTAGTGGTGGTCCTCCCTCTGGCAATATATATAGGTCCATTTTTGGTGTTTCCTTGCCGTTATATATAACGTTCACCCTTATTTTTCCTTTGGGGTAGACTTTTTGCCCCGTGTACATCTTCAAGACGATCACTGTATCTCTCAAGGGTATATGTGAGAATAGCCGCTTGTAGTCCCTTCGGTTTATGACTGTTAAGGCTGATCCTGTGTCCAATTCCATTTTCACTTGGACTCCAGCTATCTTGAGCGTGACCCAGATAGTTTGGTGATCCTCCATTTTGATCACATTATGTAGCTTCAGACAACCCAGCTCCTTGCTTCCGGAGTCTGTATCACTTTTCTGTTCGTCTGAACTAATCTCCGTCACCTTATGTACCTTCTTGTACTTCTCCTGTGGAGATTTCTTGCTGCTGGTTTTCTTTTCCGACCTGCAGACTGTTGCTTTGTGTCCTACTTTTCCACACTGTCTGCACACTTGGTCCTTGAACCAGCAATCCTTATGGTCGTGTGCTGTTCTGCGGCAGCGATAACACTTCACTGTTCCGTATGACATTTGATTTGTGCCATATTCTTGCGGTCTCCATTGTATCTCTGCCACGCCCCGTGCTGCTGCTTCATGTGATACTGCCATGCTGAAAGCCTTGTCCAGCGTAAGATCCTTTTCTGATAGAAGCCGTTTCTGGGTTCCTTCACTTTGAAGCCCACACACAAGCTTGTCCCTTAAAGTATCTGCTAGTCCCGTTTCAAGTTGGCAGTGTTTCGATAGCTTGCGCAGTTCCGTTAAATACTCAGCATTACTTTCATCTTTATGCTGGTTCCTTTTGTGAAACTTAAATCTTTCTGCTATCAGCAGCGGTGTGGGGTTTAAGTGGTCCTGTAGGATTGACACTATGTTTTCAAAATCCTTTTCCACTGGCTTCTCTGGGGTTACTAGGTTTTGCAGTAAGCCATACGTTTTTGCACCCATTGAATTCAACAATACCAGCGCTTTCCTGTCATTTGGCACTTCATTCGCCTTGCAGTACACTTCTATGCATTCAACATATTTCGTCCAATCTTCGACTTCATTTTCGAACGCTGTGACACTGCCACTCTTCGGCATCCCTGGGTGTGGTTAGACTGGCTCAAAATGGCGTCTCCCGCGCTCTCCCTTCTTCTCTGCTGCAGCTCAAAATGGCGTCTCCCGCGCTTTCCTTTCTTCCCCGCTGACGCTGCTCGGCCCTTGAACACCGGCTGCACTCTGCGCGTTTTCCTGCGTGCCTCTCTCAATCATTGATGCTGCTCAGCCCTTGAACACCGGCTGCGCTCTGCTCTCTCTCGTTGGCACCGCTCGGTCCTGAACACCGGCTGCGCCCTGTGCGCTCTACCCTCTCTCCTCTCCCATCGACGCTGCTCGGCCTTTTACTGTGCCATCAGTCGGCTCAAGCCGCCGCTGTCCGGGAAGGGTCTGCGCCGTACCTGTTGCCAGCCCGTTTCGCTGGACCACCGGGACTGGAGAACCAAGCCCAGTTCTCAACAGCCTCCCCTGCGATGCTCAAGTCTCCGCTGGATGGTCGACGCCCGTGCTTCTGGACTTGGCCTTCTTCTTTCACTGTTCTCCATGAGCTAATCCCTGGGAGGTGATGCAGAGTTGCAGGTAGGTTTGAATCTTCTCGTCGCCAATGTTAGATCCGTGTATCTTGATGTTGTGTGTCCTTCAATAATTAGACAAGAGACTGCAGGGAACAATCAACAGGTGTTTACTGGATGAGGGTTACTCCAAAACTAACCGTTCAGATCCCTACTCAGTGTTTATATACAGGTGTGGTCACTGCCGGTACTACAGTATACAGGAGCTGTAAAAAGTAGTTCTCCCCTTAAAGGTACATACATTACAGGTATTTTCCAGTAAAAATGTGCAGATAGGAATTTGTCATGGGAAAAGTTGGCACAAAAGGTGACGAGAGGATGTGGTGCAGCTACTGAGTCTAAACAGATAACAACAATAACACCAGATACACCAATGACATCTGAGGAAAAGCAGAGAGGGTTTTAAAGTGAATGAACATGTACTGTTTTATGGAGATCAAAGTCCTGATTTTAAGCTGGGATGAGAGGCGAGTGTGGGAGCAACAGGGTGAGTGGTAGGTCTGGGACCTGAGGCCTGGACCCCAATAACATAAAACAGGCCAGACACCTGCCCGAGGGAGTCGGGTGGGTGCAACAGGAAGCTGTGGCCAGGGAGCTGCGGGAATGGTCCTCGATCGCCGGGGAAGTGTTGATGGTGGGACAGGGTGGATCATGGTCGGGAGAGGGAACCCGCTGCCCAGAGGAGCACTCCTGCTCTGGAAGGACATCTTTAATAAAAGTTTCCATGTATCTGGGCTTCTCCTGGCCCTGGATCCACTTCACACCATCTTCCCCGAGTGAGGCCAGCATAGTGTGCAAGCCACACCACCCGAGCTTCAAATCAGGGCTCAACACAACTCTCAGCTACAATGCAACAGGTCAGAATGCAGCATGATCAATACAAGCCTTGATTTAACAGACTGAACTCAGGAAAGTGCTCTTGGGAATTGCTGCCCAGCTGCTGTAGCATGGGAAAGGACACTACCTGCAAACACTCCTGGTGTCTGACAGCCCTCACTCACCTTGCTGCAGGCTGCTCTGTAGGTGGTTTACGATAGCAGTGAGGATCGTGGAGAGGTTCATGACCTGAGAACACTGTGCCAGGGCCAGGGTGAACAGCTCATTCCAGCAGGCTCGCACCAGGCTCGTGTTACAGTCCTGACTGAAATAACATGTAAACATTCAAATAAAACTCTGCTCACTCACTCTAACCGCAAACTCGCACAAGCTGTCTACATCGTTCACCTTGCGTTTAAAACGCTTACTTTGTAATCACCATTATTTGTTTTAATTCCACTTTAGCATCATTAAAAATTTGCCATTAAAAAACATCCTTTGATTAATGCAGAAAATGTTGAATTACATTCAATACACACGTTCCCGCTCTCCTCTCATTCTATCCCACGTTCCCGCTCTCCTCTCATTCTATCCCACGTTCCCGCTCTCCTCTCATTCTATCCCACGTTCCCGCTCTCCTCTCATTCTATCCCACGTTCCTCCTCACCTCTCATTCTATCCCACGTTCCCGCTCTCCTCTCATTCTATCCCACGTTCCCGCTCTCCTCTCATTCTATCCCACGTATGCTCTCTCCTCTCATTCTATCCCACGTTCCTCCTCACCTCTCATTCTATCCCACGTTCTTCCTATCCTCATTCTTTCCCACGTTCCTCCCCTCCTCTCATTCTTTTGCACGTTCCTTCTCTCCTCTCATTCTTTCCCATGTTCCTGCTCTCCTCTCATTCTATCCCACGTTCCCTCTCTCCTCTCATTCTATTCCACTTTCCGCCTCTCTTCTCATTAAATCCCACGTTCCTCCTATCCTCTCATTCTTTCCCACATTCCCTCTCTCCACTCATTCTATCTCATGTTCCTCATCTCCTCTCATTCTATTCCACGTCCCTCTCTCCTCTCATTCTTTCCCATGTTCCTCCTCTCCTCTCATTCTCGCTCATGTCCCCTCTCTCCACTCAATTTATCCCACGTTCCTCTCGCCTCTCATTCTATTTCACATTCCCTCTCTCCACTCATTCTATCTCACATTCCCTCTCTCCTCTCATTCTACCCCACGTTCCCTTTCTCCTCTTATTCTGTCTCACGTTCCCTCTCTCCACTCATTCCATCCCACGTTCCCTCTCTCCTCACAATCTATTCCATGTTCCCTCTCCTCTCATTCGATTCCACGTTCCCTTTCTCCTCTCATTCAATCCCACGTTCCTCCTCCCCTCTCATTCTATACCACGTACCCTCTCTCCTCTAATTTTATGCCACGTTCCCTCTCTCCTCTCATTCTTCCCAACGTTTCTTCTCTCCTCCCATTCTTTCCCACGTTCATGCTCCCCTCATTCTATATCACGTTCCCTCTCTCCTCTCAAACTATGTCTCTTTCCGCTCATTATATCCCAAGTACCTCCTCTCCTCTCATTCTTTCCCACGTTCCCTGTCTCCTCTCATTCTATCTGACATTCCCTCTCTCCTCTCATTCTAACCCACGATCGCTCTCTCCTCTCATTGTTTCCTACGTTCCCTCTCTCCTCACATTCTATCTACGTTTCCTCTCTCCACATTCCTTTCCATGTTCCCTCTCTCCTCTCATTCTATCCCACGTTCCTCCTCGCCTCTCATTCTTTCCCACATTCCCTCTCTTCTGTCTTCTATCTCACGTCCCCTCTCTCCCCTCATTCTTTCCCACATTCCACCTCTCCTCTCATTCTATTACATGTTCCCTCTCTCCTCTCATTCTAACCCACGTTCGCTCTCTCCTCTCATTCTTTCCTATGTTCCCTCTCTCCGCTCATTCTATCTACGTTCCTCCTCTCCTCTCAATCTATCCCACTTTTGCTCTCTCTCTTCATTCTATCCCACATTCCTCCTCTCCTCCCATTCTATCCCACATTCCCTCACTCCTCTCATTCTAACCCACGTTCCCTTTCCCCTCATGCTATCTCACGTTCCCTCTCCCCTCTCATTCTATCTCACGTTCCATCTCTCCTCTCATTCTATCCCACTTTCGCTCTCACTCTTCATTCTATCCCACATTCCTCCTCTCCTCCCATTCTATCCCACATTCCCTCGCTCCTCTCATTCTAACCCATGTTCCCTCTCTCCTCTCATTCTATCTCACATTCCCTCTCTCCTCTCATTCTATCCCACATTCCCTCGCTCCTCTCATTCTATCCCACGTTCCCTCTCTCCTCTCATTCTATCCCACTTCCCCTCTCTCCTCTCATTCAATCCCACGATCCTCCTTTCCTCTGATTCTTTCCCACGTTCCCTCTCTTCTGAATTCTACTTCACATCCCCACTCTCCTCTTATTCGTTCCGACGTTCCCTGTCTCCTCTCATTCTTTCCCACGTTCCCTGTCTCCTCTCATTCTTTCCCACGTTCCCTCTCTCCTCTCATTTTATCCCACGTTCCCTCTCCTCTCATTCTATTTCATGTTCCCTCTCTCCTCTCATTCTATCCCACGATCCCTCTCTCCTCTCATTCTTTCCCACGTTCCCTCTCTCCTCTCATTCTATCTCACGTCTCTCCTCTCATTCTATCCCACGTTCTTCCTATCCTCATTCTTTCCCACGTTCCTCCCCTCCTCTCATTCTTTTGCACGTTCCTTCTCTACTCTCATTCTTTCCCATGTTCCTGCTCTCCTCTCATTCTATCCCACGTTCCCTCTCTCCTCTCATTCTATTCCACTTTCCGCCTCTCTTATTAAATCCCACGTTCCTCATCTCCTCTCATTCTATTCCACGTTCCCTCTCTCCTCTCATTCTTTCCCACGTTCCTCCTCTCCTCTCATTCTCGCTCATGTCCCCTCTCTCCACTCAATCTATCCCATGTTCCTTCTCTCCTCTCATTCTCTCTCGTGTCCCCTCTCTCCACTCAATTTATCCCACGTTCCTCTCTCCTCTCATTCTATTTCACATTCCCTCTCTCCACTCATTCTATCTCACATTCCCTCATTCCTCTCATTCTACCCCACGTTCCCTTTCTCCTATTATTCTGTCTCACGTTCCCTCTCTCCACTCATCCCATCCCACGTTCCCTCTCTCCTCACATTCTATTCCATGTTCCCTCTCCTCTCATTCGATTCCACGTTCCCTTTCTCCTCTCATTCAATCCCACGTTCCTCCTCCCCTCTCATTCTATACCACGTACCCTCTCTCCTCTAATTTTATGCCACGTTCCCTCTCTCCTCTCATTCTTCCCAACGTTTCCTCTCTCCTCCCATTCTTTCCCACGTTCATGCTCCCCTCATTCTATATCACGTTCCCTCTCTCCTCTCAAACTATGTCTTTTTCCGCTCATTATATCCCAAGTACCTCCTCTCCTCTCATTCTTTCCCACGTTCCCTGTCTCCTCTCATTCTATCTAACATTCCCTCTCTCCTCTCATTCTAACCCACGATCGCTCTCTCCTCTCATTGTTTCCTACGTTCCCTCTCTCCTCACATTCTATCTACGTTCCCTCTCTCCTCATTCCTTTCCATGTTCCCTCTCTCCTCTCATTCTATCCCACGTTCCTCCTCGCCTCTCATTCTTTCCCACATTCCCTCTCTTCTGTCTTCTATCTCACGTCCCCTCTCTCCCCTCATTCTTTCCCACATTCCACCTCTCCTCTCATTCTATCCCACCTTCCTCCTCCACTCTCATTCTATTACATGTTACCTCTCTCCTCTCATTCTAACCCACGTTCGATCTCTCCTCTCATTCTTTCCTATGTTCCCTCTCTCCGCTCATTCTATCTACGTTCCTCCTCTCCTCTCAATCTATCCCACTTTTGCTCTCTCTCTTCATTCTATCCCACATTCCTCCTCTCCTCCCATTCTATCCCACATTCCCTCACTCCTCTCATTCTAACCCACGTTCCCTCTCCTCTCTCATTCTATCTCACGTTCCCTCTCCCCGCTCATTCTATCTCACGTTCCATCTCTCCTCTCATTCTATCCCACTTTGGCTCTCACTCTTCATTCTATCCCACATTCCTCCTCTCCTCCCATTCTATCCCACATTCCCTCACTCCTCTCATTCTAACCCATGTTCCCTCTCTCCTCTCATTCTATCTCACATTCCCTCTCTCCTCTCATTCTATCCCACATTCCCTCGCTCCTCTCATTCTATCCCACGTTCCCTCTCTCCTCTCATTCTATCCCACTTCCCCTCTCTCCTCTCATTCAATCCCACGATCCTCCTTTCCTCTGATTCTTTCCCACGTTCCCTCTCTTCTGAATTCTACTTCACATCCCCACTCTCCTCTTAATCGTTCCGACGTTCCCTGTCTCCTCTCATTCTTTCCCACGTTCCCTCTCTCCTCTCATTTTATCCCACGTTCCCTCTCCTCTCATTCTATTTCATGTTCCCTCTCTCCTCTCATTCTATCCCACGATCCCTCTCTCCTCTCATTCTTTCCCACGTTCCCTCTCTCCTCTCATTCTATCTCACGTTCCTCCTCTCCTCTCATTCTATCCCGCCTTCTTCCTCTACTCTACACTAATTCTATTCCACGTTCCCTCTATCCTCTCATTCTATACCACGTTCCCTCTCTCCACTTATTCAATCCCACGTTCCCACTCTCCTCTCATTCTATCCCACATTCCTCCTCTCCTCTCATTATATACCACATTCCCTCTCTCCTCTCATTCTTTCCAATGTTCCCTCTCTCATCTCATTCGATTCAACTTTCCCTCCCTCCTCTCATTCTATTCAACGTTCCCTCTCTCCTCTAATTCTTCCCCAAGTTCCTCCTCTCCTCTCATTCTATACCACATTCCCTCTCTCCTCTCATTCTTCCCAACGTTCCCTCTCTCCTCTCATTCTATCCCACGTTCCTCCTCCCCTCTCATTCTATCCAACGTTCCTCCTCTCCTCTCATTCTATCCAACGTTTCCTCTCTCCTCTCATTCTTTCCCACGTTCCCTATCTCCTCTCATTCGATCCCACGTTCCGCCTCTCCTCTAATTCTATTCCACGTTCCCTCTCTCCTCTCATTCTTTCCCATGTTCCCTCCTCTCATTTTATCCCACGTTCCCTCTCTCCTCTCATTCTATCCTACATTCCCTCTCTCCTCTCATTCTATCCCACGTTCCCTTTCTCCTCTTATTCTGTCTCACGTTCCCTCTCTCCACTCATTCCATCCCACGTTCCCTCTCTGCTCGCATTCTATTCCATGTTCCCTCTCCTCTCATTCGATTCCACGTAACCTCTCTCCTCTGATTCTATGCCACGTTCCATCTCTCTCCACTCCTTCTTCCCAACATTTCCTCTCTCCTCCCATTCTTTTGCACGTTCATCCTCTCCTTATTCTATATCACATTCCCTCTCTCCTCTCAGACTATGTCTCTTTCCCCTCATTATATCCCAAGTACCTCCTCTCCTCTCATTGTTTACCACGTTCCCTCTTTCCTCTCATTCGACCGAACATTTCCTCTCTCCTCTCATTCTATCCCACGTTCCTCCTCGCCTCTCATTCATTCCCACATTCCTCCTCTCCTCTCATTCTATCCCACCTTGCTCCTCTACTCTCATTCTATTACATGTTCCCTCTCTCCTCTCATTCTAAACCACGTTCGCACTCTCCTCTCATTCAATCCCAGGTTCCTCCTCTCCTCTCATTCTATTCCACGTTCCCTCTCTCCTCTCATTCTATCTCACGTTCCCTCTCTCCACTCATTCTATCCCACGTTCTCTCTCTCCTCTCATTCTATCCCACATTCCTCCTCTCCTCTCATTCGAGCCCACATTCCCTCTCTCCTCTCATTCTATACCACGTTCAATCTCTCCTCTCATTCTTTCCAATGTTCCCCCTCTCCTCTTATTCTATTCAACGTTCCCTCTCTCCTCTCATTCTATCCCACGTTCCCTCTCTCCTCTCATTCTTCCCAACGTTCCCTCTCTCCTCTCATTCTTCCCAACGTTCCCTCTCTCCTCTCATTCTATCCCACGTTCCTCCTCTCCTCCCAATTAATCCCACGTTCCCTCTCTCCTCTCATTCTATCACACTTCCCCTATCTCCTCTCTTTCAATCCCACGATCCCTCTCTCCTCTTATTCGTTCCCACATTCCCTCTCTCCTCTCATTTTTTCCCACATTCCCTCTCTCCTCTCATTTTATCCCACGTTCCGTTCCCTCTCCTCTCATTCTTTCTCACGTTCCATCTCTCCTCTCATTCTTGCCACGTTCCCTCTCTCCTCTCATTATATGTCATGTTCCCTCTCTCCTCTCATTCTATTCCACGTTCCCTCTCTCCTCTCATTCTATCCCACGTTCCCACACTCCTCTCATTCTATCCCACATTCCTCCTCTCCTCTCATTTGAGCCCACATTCTCTCTCTCCTCTCATTATATGTCATGTTCCCTCTCTCCTCTCATTCTTTCCAATGTTCCCTCTCTCCTCTCATTCTATTCACCGTTCCCTCTCTCCTCTCATTCTATCCCACCTTCCCTCTCCCCTCTCATTCTTCCCAACGTTCCCTCTCTCCTCTCATTCTATCCCACATTCCTCCTCTCATTCTATCCACCGTTCCCTCTCTCCTCTCATTCTATCCCACGTTCCTCCTCTCCTCTCATTCTATCCAATGTTCCCTCTCTCCTCTCATTCTTTCCCACATTCCCTATCTCCTCTCATTCTATCCCACGTCCCTCCTCTCCTCTAATTCTATTCCACGTTCCCTATCTCCTCTCATTCAATCCCACGTTCCTCCTCTCCTCTCATTCTATCCCGCGATCCATCTCTCCTCTCTTCCTTTCCCACATTCGCTCTCTCCTCTTATTCTGTCTCACATTCCCTCTCCTCTCATTCCATTCTACGTTCCCTCTCTCCTCTCATTCAATCCCATGTTCCTCCTCTCCTCTCATTCTATCCCGGGTTCCATCTCTGCTCTCTTTCTTTCCCACATTCACTCTCTCCTCTCATTCTATCACACATTCCCTCTCTCCTCTCATGCTATCCCACGTTCCCTCTCTCCTCTCATTCTATCCAAAGTTCCTCCTCTCCTCTCATTCTATTCCACGTTCCTTCTCTCCTCTCATTCTATTCCACGTTCCTCCTCTCCTCTCATTCTATTCCACATTCCATCTCCTCTCATTTTATCCCAAGTTCCCTCTCTCCTCTCATTCTATCCAACATTCCCTCTCTCCTCTCATTCTTTCCAATTCCAATTATTCCAATTAAAATGCTTTATTGGCATGAAAGTTTACAGAGAACCATATTGCCAAAGCTTACATAGCAAAAAGGTACAGTTTTCCAACATTCTGTAGGTGTCAATCGATTTGACATTTCCAATGTTTCTCCTCTCCTCTCATTCTATCCCACGTTCCCTCTCTCCTCTCATTCTATCCCACGTTCCCTCTCTCCTCTCATTCTATCCCACGTTCCCTCTCTCCACTCATTCTATCCCACGTTCCCTCTCTCCTCTCATTCTTTCAAACGATCCTGCTCTCATCTCATTCTATCCCACGTTCCCTCCACTCATTCTATCCCACGTTCCCTCCACTCATTCTATCCCACGTTCCCTCTCTCCTCTAACTCTATCCCACATTCCCTCTCTCCTCTCATTCTATCCCAGGTTTCCTCTCCCCTCTCATTCTATCCCAAGTTCCCTCTCTCCTCTCATTCTATCCCACGTTCCCTCTCTCCTCTCATTCTATCCCACGTTCCCTCTCTCCTCTCATTCTATCCCACGTTCCCTCTCTCCTCTCTTTCTATCCCACGTTATTCTCTCTCCTCATTCTATCCCACATTCCCTCTCTCCTCTCATTCTATCCCACGTTCCCTCTCTCCTTTCATTCTATCCCACGTTCACACTCTCCTCTCATTCTATCCCACGTTTCCTCTCTCCTCTCATTCTATCCCACGTTCCCTCTCTCCTCTCATTCTATCCTACATTCCCTCTCTCCTCTCATTCTATCCCACCTTCCCTCTCTCCTCTCATTCTATCTAACGTTCCCTCACTCCACTCATTATATCCCACGTTCCCTCTCTCCTCTCATTTTATCCTACGTACCCTCTCTCCTCTCATTCTATCACACGTTCCCTCTCTCCTCTCGCTCTATCCCACATTCCCTCTCTCCTCTCATTCTATCCCACGTTCCCTCTCTCCTCTCATTCTATCCCACGTTCCCTCTCTCACCTCATTATATCCCACTTTCCCTCTATCCTCTCATTCTATCCCACGTTCCCTCTCTCCTCTCATTCTATCCCACGTTCACTCTCTCCGCTCATTCTATCCCACGTTTCCTCTCTCCTCTCATTCTATCCCACGTTCTCTCTCTCTTCTCATTATATCCCACGTTCCCGCTCTCCTCTCATTCTATCCCACGTTCCCTCTCTCCGCTTATTCTATCCCACGTTCTCTCTCTCCTCTCATTCTATCCCACGTTCCCTCTCTCCAATCATTCTATCCCACGTTCCCTCTCTCCTCTCATTCTTTCAAACGATCCTGCTCTCATCTCATTCTATCCCACGTTCCCTCTCTCCACTCATTCTATCCCACGTTCCCTCTCTCCTTTAACTCTATCCCACATTCCCTCTCTCCTCTCATTCTATCCCAGGTTTCCTCTCCCCTCTCATTCTATCCCAAGTTCCCTCTCTCCTCTCATTCTATCCCACGTTCCCTCTCTCCTCTCATTCTATCCCACGTTCCCTCTCTCCTCTCTTTCTATCCCACGTTATTCTCTCTCCTCTCATTCTATCCCACATTCCCTCTCTCCTCTCATTCTATCCCACGTTCCCTCTCTCCTTTCATTCTATCCCACGTTCACTCTCTCCTCTCATTCTATCCCACGTTTCCTCTCTCCTCTCATTCTATCCCACGTTCCCTCTCTCCTCTCATTCTATCCTACGTTCACTCTCTCCGCTCATTCTATCCCACGTTTCCTCTCTCCTCTCATTCTATCCCACGTTCTCTCTCTCTTCTCATTATATCCCACGTTCCCGCTCTCCTCTCATTCTATCCCACGTTCCCTCTCTCCGCTTATTCTATCCCACGTTCTCTCTCTCCTCTCATTCTATCCCACGTTCCCTCTCTCCAATCATTCTATCCCACGTTCCCTCTCTCCTCTCATTCTTTCAAACGATCCTGCTCTCATCTCATTCTATCCCACGTTCCCTCTCTCCACTCATTCTATCCCACGTTCCCTCTCTCCTCTAACTCTATCCCACATTCCCTCTCTCCTCTCATTCTATCCCAGGTTTCCTCTCCCCTCTCATTCTATCCCAAGTTCCCTCTCTCCTCTCATTCTATCCCACGTTCCCTCTCTCCTCTCATTCTATCCCACGTTCCCTCTCTCCTTTCATTCTATCCCACGTTCACTCTCTCCTCTCATTCTATCCCAAGTTTCCTCTCTCCTCTCATTCTATCTATCGTTCCCTCACTTCACTCATTATATCCCACGTTCCCTCTCTCCTCTCATTTTATCCTACGTACCCTCTCTCCTCTCATTCTATCACACGTTCCCTCTCTCCTCTCGTTCTATCCCACATTCCCTCTCTCCTCTCATTCTATCCCACGTTCCCTCTCTCCTCTCATTCTATCCCACGTTCCCTCTCTCACCTCATTATATCCCACTTTCCCTCTATCCTCTCATTCTATCCCACGTTCCCTCTCTCCGCTCATTCTATCCCACGTTTCCTCTCTCCTCTCATTCTATCCCACGTTCTCTCTCTCTTCTCATTATATCCCACGTTCCCGCTCTCCTCTCATTCTATCCCACGTTCCCTCTCTCCGCTTATTCTATCCCACGTTCTCTCTCTCCTCTCATTCTATCCCACGTTCCCTCTCTCCTCTCATTCTATCCCGCGTTCCTCCTCTCCTCTCATTCTATCCCACGTTCCCTCTCTCCTCTCATTCTATCCCATGTTCCCTCTATCCTCTCATTCTTTCCCATGTTCATCCTCTCCTCTCATTCTATCCCACGTTCATTCTCTCCTCTCATTCTATCCCACGTTCCCTCTCTCCTCTCATTCTATCCCATGTTCCCTCTCTCCTCAAATTCTATCCCACGTTCCTTCTCTCCTCTCATTCTATCCCACATTCCCTCTCTCCACTCATTCTATCCCACGTTCCCTCTCTCCTCTCATTCTATCCCACGTTACCTCTCTCCTCTCATTCTATCCCACGTTCCATCTCTCCTCTCATTCTATCTCACGTTCCCTCTCTCCTCTCATTCTATCCCACGTTCCCACTCTCCTCTCATTCTATCCTACGTTACCTCTCTCATCTCATTCTATCCCACCTTCCCTCTCTCCTCTCATTCTATCCCACATTCCCTCTCTCCTCTCATTCTATCCCAGGTTCCCTCGCTCCTCTCATTCTATCCCACGTTCCCTCTCTCCTCTCATTCTATCCCACGTTCCCTCTCTCCTCTCATTCTATCCCACATTCCCTCTCTCCTCTCATTCTATCCCACGTTATTCTCTCTCCTCTCATTCTATCCCATGTTCCCTCTCTCCTCTCATTCTATCCCACGTTCCCTCTCTCCTCTCATTCAATCCCGCGTTCACTCTCTCCTCTCATTCTATCCCACATTTCCTCTCTCCTCTCATTCTATCCCACGTTCCCTCTCTCCTCTCATTCTATCCCACGTTCCCTCTCTCCTCTCATTCTATAACACGTTCCCTCTCTCCTCTCATTCTATCCCACGTTCCCTCTCTCCTCTCATTCTATCCCACGTTCCCTCTCTCCTCTCATTCTATCCCACGTTCCCTCTCTCCTCTGATTCTATCCCACGTTATTCTCTCTCCTCTCAATCTATCCCACATTCCCTCTCTCCTCTCATTCTATCCCACGTTCCCTCTCTCCTCTCATTCTATCCCTCGTTCACTCTCTCCTCTCATTCTATTCTACGTTCACTCTCTCCTCTCATTCTATCCCACGTTCCCTCTCTCCACTCATTCTATCCCACGTTCCCTCTCCTCTAATTCTATCCCACGTTCCCTCTCTCCTCTCATTCTTTCAAACGATCCTGCTCTCCTCTCATTCTATCCCACGTTCCCTCTCTCCTCTCATTCTATCCCACGTTCCCTCTCTCCTCTAATTCTATCCCACATTCCCTCTCTCCTCTCATTCTATCCCAGGTTCCCTCGCTCCTCTCATTCTATCCCACGTTCCCTCTCTCCTCTCATTCTATCCCACGTTCCCTCTCTCCTCTCATTCTATCCCACGTTCTCTCTCTCCTCTCATTCTATCCCACATTCCCTCTCTCCTCTCATTCTATCCCACGTTATTCTCTCTCCTCTCATTCTATCCCATGTTCCCTCTCTCCTCTCATTCTATCCCACGTTCCCTCTCTCCTCTCATTCAATCCCACGTTCAATCTCTCCTCTCATTCTATCCCACGTTTCCTCTCTCCTCTCATTCTATCCCACGTTCCCTCTCTCCTCTCATTCAATTCCGCGTTCACTCTCTCCTCTCATTCTATCCCACGTTTCCTCTCTCCTCTCATTCTATCCCATGTTCCCTCTCTCCTCTCATTCTATCCCACGTTCCCTCTCTCCTCTCATTCTATAACACGTTCCCTCTCTCCTCTCATTCTATCCCACGTTCCCTCTCTCCTCTCATTCTATCCCACGTTCCCTCTCTCCTCTCATTCTATCCCACGTTCCCTCTCTCCTCTCATTCTATCCCACGTTCCCTCTCTCCTCTGATTCTATCCCACGTTATTCTCTCTCCTCTCAATCTATCCCACATTCCCTCTCTCCTCTCATTCTATCCCACGTTCCCTCTCTCCTCTCATTCTATCCCTCGTTCACTCTCTCCTCTCATTCTATTCTACGTTCCCTCTCTCCTCTCATTCTATCCCACCTTCCCTCTCTCCTCTCATTCTATCTAACGTTCCCTCACTCCACTCATTATATCCCACATTCCCTCTCTCCTCTCATTCTATCCCACATTCTCTCTCTTCTCATTCTATCCCACGTTCCCGCTCTCCACTCATTCTATCCCACGTTCCCTCTCTCCGCTTATTATATCCCACGTTCTCTCTCTCCTCTCATTCTATCCCACGTTTCCTCTCTCCTTTCATTCTAACCTGCGTTCCTCCTCTCCTCTCATTCTATCCCACGTTCCCTCTCTCCTCTCATTCTATCCCATGTTTCCTCTCTCCTCTCATTCTTTCCCACGTTCATCCTCTCCTCTCATTCTATCCCACGTTCATTCTCTCCTCTCATTCTATTCCACGTTCCCTCTCTCCTCTCATTCTATCCCGCGTTCCTCCTCTCCTCTCATTCTATCCCACGGTCCCTCTCTCCTCTCATTCTATCCTATGTTCCCTCTCTCCTCTCATTCTATCCCACGTTATTCTCTCTCCTCTCATTCTATCCCACGTTCCCTCTCTCCTCTCATTCTATCCCACGTACCCTCTCTCCTCTCATTCTATCCCACGTTCCCTCTCTCCTCTCATTCTATCCCACGTTTCCTCTCTCATCTCATTCTATCCCACGTTCCCTCTCTGCTCTCATTCAATCCCACGTTCACTCTCTCCTCTCATTCTATCCCACGTTTCCTATCTCCTCTCATTCTTTCCCACGTTCCCTCTCTCCTCTCATTCTATCCCACATTCCCTCTCTCCTCTAATTCTATCCCACGTTCCCTCTCTCCTCTCATTCAATCCCACGTTCCCTCTCTCCTCTCATTCTATCCCACGTTCCCTCTCTCCTCTATTTCTATCCCACATTCCCTCTCTCCTCTCATTCTACCCCAGGTTTCCTCTCTCCTCTCATTCTATCCCACGTCCCCTCACTCTGCTTATTCTCTCCCATGTTCTCTCTCTCCTCTCATTCTATCCCACGTTCCCTCTCTCCTCTCATTCTATCCCGCGTTCCTCCTCTCTCATTCTATCCCACGTTCCCTCTCTCCTCTCATTCCTTTCCACGTTCCCTCTCTCCTCTCATTCCTTTCCACGTTCCCTCTCTCCTCTCATTCTATCCTACATTCCCCTCTCCTCTCATTCCTTCCCACGTTCCCTCTCTCCTCTCATTCTATCCCACATTCCCTCTCTCCTCTCATTCTATCCCACGTTCCCTCTCTCCTCTCATTCTATCCCACGTTCCCTCTCTCCTCTCATTCTTTCCCATGTTCCTCCTCTCCTCTCATCCTATCCCACGTCCCTCTCTCCTCTCATTCTATCCCACATTCCCTCTCTCCTCTCATTCTATCCCACGTTCCCTCTCTCCTCTCCTTCAACCCTACGTTCCTCTCTCCTCTCATTCTATCCCACGTTCCCCCACTCCTCTCATTCTATCCCGCGTTCCCTCTCTCTCATTCTATCCAACGTTCCCTCTCTCCTCTCATTCTATCCCACGTACCCTCTCTCCTCTCATTCTATTCCACGTTACAACTCTCCTCTCATGCTTTCCCACGTTCCCTCTCTCCTCTCATTCCTTTCCACGTTCCCTCTCTCCTCTCATTCCTTTCCACGTTCCATCTCTCCTCTCATTCTATCCTACGTTCCCCTCTCCTCTCATTCTATCCCACGTTCCCTCTCTCCTCTCATTCTATCCCACATTCCCTCTCTCCTCTCATTCTATCCCACGTTCCCTCGCTCCTCTCATTCTATCCCACGTTCCCTCTTTCCTCTCATTCTATCCCACGTTCACTCTCTCCTCTCATTCTATCCTATGTTCCCTCTCTCCTCTCATTCTATACCACGTTCCATCTCTCCTCTCATTCTATGCCACGTTCCCTCTCTCCTCTCATTATATCCTACGTTCCCTCTCTCCTCTCATTCTATCCCATGTTCCCTCTCTCCTCTCATTCTATCCCACATTCCCTCTCTCCTCTCATCCTATCCCACGTTCCCTCTCTCATCTCATTCTTTCTAACCTTCCCTCTCTCCTCTTATTCTATCCCACGTTCCCTCTCTCCTCTCATTCTTTACCATGTTCCTCCTCACCTCTCATCCTATCCCACGTTCCCTCTTTCCTCTCATTCTATCCCACGTTCACTCTCTCCTCTCATTCTATCCTATGTTCCCTCTCTCCTCTCATTCTATACCACGTTCCATCTCTCCTCTCATTCTATGCCACGTTCCCTCTCTCCTCTCATTATATCCTACGTTCCCTCTCTCCTCTCATTCTATCCCATGTTCCCTCTCTCCTCTCATTCTATCCCACGTTCCCCCTCTCCTCTCATTCTATCCCACGTTCCCTCCCCTCTCATGCTATCCCACATTCCCTCTCTCCTCTCATTCAATCCCACGTTCCTTCTCTCCTCTCATTCTATCCCACATTCCCTCTCTCCTCTCATTCTATCACACATTCCCTCTCTCCTCTCATTCTATCCCACGTTCCCTCTCTCCTCTTTCTTTACCATGTTCCTCCTCACCTCTCATCCTATCCCACGTTATCTTTCTCCTCTCATACTATCCCAAGTTCCTTCTCTCCTCATTTTATCTCACGTTCCCTCCCACCACTCAGAATATGTCACGTTCCCTCCTCTCATTCTATCCCACGTTCCCTCTCTCCTCTCATTCTATCCCAAGTTCCCTCTCTCCTCTCATTCTATTCCATGTTCCCTCCCTCCTCTCATTCTTTCCCACGTTCATCCTCTCCTCTCATTCTATCCCACGTTCATTCTCTCCTCTCATTCTATCCCAAGTTCCCTCTCTCCTCTCATTCTATTCCACGTTCCCTCTCTCCTCTCATTCTATCCAACGTTTCCCTCTCCTTTCATTCTTTCCCACATTCCCTCTTTCCTCTCATTCTATCTACGTTGCCTCTCTACTCTCATTCGTTTCCACATTCCCTCACTCCTCTCATTCTATCCCACGTTCCCTCTCTCCTCTCATTCTATCCCACGTTCCCTCTCTCCTCAAATTCTATCCCACATTCCCTCTCTCCTCTCATTCTTTCCCATGTTCCTGCTCTCCTCTCATTCTATCCCACTTTCCCTCTCTCCTCTCATTCTGTCCCACGTTCCCTCTCTCCTCTAATTCTCTCCCAAGTTCCTTCTCTCCTCTCATTCTATCCCACATTCCCTCTCCCCTCTCATTCTATCACACATTCCCTCTCTCCTCTCATTCTATCCCACGTTCCCTCTCTCCTCTCATTCTATCCCACATTCCCTCTCTCCTCTCATTCTATCCTACATTCCCTCTCTCCTCTCATTCTATCCCACGTTCCCTCTCTCCTCTTTCTTTACCATGTTCCTCCTCACCTCTCATCCTGTCCCACGTTACCTTTCTCCTCTCATACTATCCCAAGTTTCTCCTCTCCTCATTTTATCTCACGTCCCCTCCCACCACTCAGAATATGTCACATTCCCTCTCTCCTCTCATTCTATCCCAGGTTCCCTCTCTCCCCTCATTCTAACCCACGTTCCCTCTCTCCTCTCATTCTATCCTACGTTCCCTCTCTCCTCTCATTCTATCGCATGTTCCCTCTCTCCTCTCATTCTATCCCAAGTTCCCTCTCTCCTCTCATTCTATCCCACGTTCCCTCTCTCCTCTCATTCTATCCCACGTTCCCTCTCTCCTCTCATTCTATCCCATGTTCCCTCTCTCCCCTCATTCTATTCTACGTTCCCTCTCTCCTCTCATTCTATCCCACGTTCCCTCTCTCCTCTCATGCTATCCCACGTATCCTCTCTCCTCTCATTCTTTCCAACCTTCCCTCTCTCCTCTTATTCTATCCCACGTTCCCTCTCGCCTCTCATTCTTTCCCATGTTCCTCCTCTCCTCTCATTCTATCCCACGTCCCTATCTCCTCTCATTCTATCCCACATTCCCTCTCTCCTCTCATTCTATCCCACGTTCCCTCTCTCCTCTCCTTCTATCCTACGTTCCTCTCTCCTCTCATTCTATCCCACGTTTCCCCACTCCTCTCATTCTATCCCACGTTCCCTCTCTCCTCTCATTCTATCCCACGTTCCCTCTCTCCTCTCATTCTATCCCACGTTCCCTCTCTCCTCTCATTCTATCCCACATTCCCTCTCTCCTCTCATTCTATCCGATGTTCCCCACTCCTCTCATTCTATCCCACGTCCCCGCTCTCCTCTCATTCTATCCCACATTCCATCTCTCCTCTCATTCTGTCCCACTTTCCCTATCTCCTCTCATTCTATCCCACGTTCCCTCTCTCCTCTCATTCTATCCCAAGTTCCCTCTCTCCTCTCATTCTATCCCAAGTTCCCTCTCTCACCTCATTATAGCCCACATTCCCTCTATCCTCCCATTCTATCCCACGTTCCCTCCTCTCATTCTATCCCACGTTCCCTCTCTCCGCTCATTCTATCCCACGTTCCCTCTCTCCTCTCATTCTATCCCACGTTCCCTCTCTCTTCTCATTCTATCCCACGTTCCCGCTCTCCTCTCATTCTATCCCACGTTCCCTCACTCTGCTCATTCTCTCCCATGTTCTCTCTCTCCTCTCATTCTATCCCACGTTCCCTCTCTCCTCTCATTCTATCCCGCGTTCCTCCTCTCCTCTCATTCTATCCCATGTTCCCTCTCTCCTCTCATTCCTTTCCACGTTCCCTCTCTCCTCTCATTCCAGTCCACGTTCCCTCTCTCCTCTCATTCCAGTCCACGTTCCCTCTCTCCTCTCATTCTATCCTACATTCCCCTCTCCTCTCATTCCTTCCCACGTTCCCTCTCTCCTCTCATTCTATCCCACATTCCCTCTCTCCTCTCATTCTATCCCACGTTCCCTATCTCCTCTCATTCTATCCAAAGTTCCCTCTCTCCTCTCATTCTATCCCACGTTCCCTCTCTCCTCTCATTCTATCCCACGTTCCCTCTCTCCTCTCATTCTATCCCACGTTCCCTCTCTCCTCTCATTCTATTCTACGTTCCCTCTCTCCTCTCATTCTATCCCACATTCCCTCTCTCCTCTCATCCTATCCCACGTTCCCTCTCTCATCTCATTCTTTCCAACCTTCCCTCTCTCCTCTTATTCTATCCCACGTTCCCTCTCTCCTCTCATTCTTTCCCATGTTCCTCCTCTCCTCTCATCCTATCCCACGTCCCTCTCTCCTCTCATTCTATCCCACACTCCCTCTCTCCTCTCATTCTATCCCACGTTCCCTCTCTCCTCTCCTTCAACCCTACGTTCCTCTCTCCTCTGATTCTATCCCACGTTCCCCCACTCCTCTCATTCTATCCCACGTTCCCTCTCTCCTCTCATTCTATCCTACGTTCCCTCTCTCCTCTCATTCTATCGCATGTTCCCTCTCTCCTCTCATTCTATCCCAAGTTCCCTCTCTCCTCTCATTCTATCCCACGTTCCCTCTCTCCTCTCATTCTATCCCACGTTCCCTCTCCTCTCATTCTATCCCATGTTCCCTCTCTCCCCTCATTCTATCCCACGTTCCCTCTCTCCTCTCATTCTATCCCACGTTCCCTCTCTCCTCTCATGCTATCCCACGTATCCTCTCTCCTCTCATTCTTTCCAACCTTCCCTCTCTCCTCTCATCCTATCCCACGTCCCTATCTCCTCTCATTCTATCCCACATTCCCTCTCTCCTCTCATTCTATCCCACGTTCCCTCTCTCCTCTCCTTCTATCCTACGTTCCTCTCTCCTCTCATTCTATCCCACGTTTCCCCACTCCTCTCATTCTATCCCACGTTCCCTCCCTCCTCTCATTCTATCCCACATTCCCTCTCTCCTCTCATTCTATCCTATGTTCCCCACTCCTCTCATTCTATCCCACGTCCCCGCTCTCCTCCCATTCTATCCCAAGTTCCCCCTCTCCTCTCATTCTATCCCACGTTCCCTCTCTCCTCTCATTCTATTCTACGTTCCCTCTCTCCTCTCATTCTATCCCACGTTCCCTCTCTCCTCTCATGCTATCCCACGTATCCTCTCTCCTCTCATTCTTTCCAACCTTCCCTCTCTCCTCTTATTCTATCCCACGTTCCCTCTCGCCTCTCATTCTTTCCCATGTTCCTCCTCTCCTCTCATCCTATCCCACGTCCCTATCTCCTCTCATTCTATCCCACATTCCCTCTCTCCTCTCATTCTATCCCACGTTCCCTCTCTCCTCTCCTTCAACCCTACGTTCCTCTCTCCTCTGATTCTATCCCACGTTCCCCCACTCCTCTCATTCTATCCCACGTTCCCTCTCTCCTCTCATTCTATCCTACGTTCCCTCTCTCCTCTCATTCTATCGCATGTTCCCTCTCTCCTCTCATTCTATCCCAAGTTCCCTCTCTCCTCTCATTCTATCCCACGTTCCCTCTCTCCTCTCATTCTATCCCACGTTCCCTCTCTCCTCTCATTCTATCCCATGTTCCCTCTCTCCCCTCATTCTATTCTACGTTCCCTCTCTCCTCTCATTCTATCCCACGTTTCCTCTCTCCTCTCATTCTTTCCAACCTTCCCTCTCTCCTCTTATTCTATCCCACGTTCCCTCTCGCCTCTCATTCTTTCCCATGTTCCTCCTCTCCTCTCATCCTATCCCACGTCCCTATCTCCTCTCATTCTATCCCACATTCCCTCTCTCCTCTCATTCTATCCCACGTTCCCTCTCTCCTCTCCTTCTATCCTACGTTCCTCTCTCCTCTCATTCTATCCCACGTTTCCCCACTCCTCTCATTCTATCCCACGTTCCCTCTCTCCTCTCATTCTATCCCACGTTCCCTCTCTCCTCTCATTCTATCCCACATTCCCTCTCTCCTCTCATTCTATCCCACATTCCATCTCTCCTCTCATTCTGTCCCACTTTCCCTATCTCCTCTCATTCTATCCCACGTTCCCTCTCTCCTCTCATTCTATGCCACGTTCCCTCTCTCCTCTCATTATATCCTACGTTCCCTCTCTCCTCTCATTCTATCCCATGTTCCCTCTCTCCTCTCATTCTATCCCACGTTCCCCCTCTCCTCTCATTCTATCCCACGTTCCCTCCCCTCTCATGCTATCCCACATTCCCTCTCTCCTCTCATTCAATCCCACGTTCCTTCTCTCCTCTCATTCTATCCCACATTCCCTCTCTCCTCTCATTCTATCACACATTCCCTCTCTCCTCTCATTCTATCCCACGTTCCCTCTCTCCTCTTTCTTTACCATGTTCCTCCTCACCTCTCATCCTATCCCACGTTATCTTTCTCCTCTCATACTATCCCAAGTTCCTTCCATCCTCATTTTATCTCACGTTCCCTCCCACCACTCAGAATATGTCACGTTCCCTCCTCTCATTCTATCCCACGTTCCCTCTCTCCTCTCATTCTATCCCAAGTTCCCTCTCTCCTCTCATTCTATTCCATGTTCCCTCCCTCCTCTCATTCTTTCCCACGTTCATCCTCTCCTCTCATTCTATCCCACGTTCATTCTCTCCTCTCATTCTATTCCACGTTCCCTCTCTCCTCTCATTCTATCCAACGTTTCCCTCTCCTTTCATTCTTTCCCACATTCCCTCTTTCCTCTCATTCTATCTACGTTGCCTCTCTACTCTCATTCGTTTCCACATTCCCTCACTCCTCTCATTCTATCCCACGTTCCCTCTCTCCTCTCATTCTATCCCACGTTCCCTCTCTCCTCAAATTCTATCCCACATTCCCTCTCTCCTCTCATTCTTTCCCATGTTCCTGCTCTCCTCTCATTCTATCCCACTTTCCCTCTCTCCTCTCATTCTGTCCCACGTTCCCTCTCTCCTCTAATTCTCTCCCAAGTTCCTTCTCTCCTCTCATTCTATCCCACATTCCCTCTCCCCTCTCATTCTATCACACATTCCCTCTCTCCTCTCATTCTATCCCACGTTCCCTCTCTCCTCTCATTCTATCCCACATTCCCTCTCTCCTCTCATTCTATCCTACATTCCCTCTCTCCTCTCATTCTATCCCACGTTCCCTCTCTCCTCTTTCTTTACCATGTTCCTCCTCACCTCTCATCCTGTCCCACGTTACCTTTCTCCTCTCATACTATCCCAAGTTTCTCCTCTCCTCATTTTATCTCACGTCCCCTCCCACCACTCAGAATATGTCACATTCCCTCTCTCCTCTCATTCTATCCCAGGTTCCCTCTCTCCCCTCATTCTAACCCACGTTCCCTCTCTCCTCTCATTCTATCCTACGTTCCCTCTCTCCTCTCATTCTATCGCATGTTCCCTCTCTCCTCTCATTCTATCCCAAGTTCCCTCTCTCCTCTCATTCTATCCCACGTTCCCTCTCTCCTCTCATTCTATCCCACGTTCCCTCTCTCCTCTCATTCTATCCCATGTTCCCTCTCTCCCCTCATTCTATTCTACGTTCCCTCTCTCCTCTCATTCTATCCCACGTTCCCTCTCTCCTCTCATGCTATCCCACGTATCCTCTCTCCTCTCATTCTTTCCAACCTTCCCTCTCTCCTCTTATTCTATCCCACGTTCCCTCTCGCCTCTCATTCTTTCCCATGTTCCTCCTCTCCTCTCATTCTATCCCACGTCCCTATCTCCTCTCATTCTATCCCACATTCCCTCTCTCCTCTCATTCTATCCCACGTTCCCTCTCTCCTCTCCTTCTATCCTACGTTCCTCTCTCCTCTCATTCTATCCCACGTTTCCCCACTCCTCTCATTCTATCCCACGTTCCCTCTCTCCTCTCATTCTATCCCACGTTCCCTCTCTCCTCTCATTCTATCCCACATTCCCTCTCTCCTCTCATTCTATCCTATGTTCCCCACTCCTCTCATTCTATCCCACGTCCCCGCTCTCCTCCCATTCTATCCCACGTTCCCTCTCTCCTCTCATTCTATCCCACGTTCCCTCTCTCCTCTCATTCTATCCCAAGTTCCCTCTCTCCTCTCATTCTATCCCAAGTTCCCTCTCTCCTCTCATTCTATCCCACGTTCCCTCTCTCACCTCATTATAGCCCACATTCCCTCTATCCTCCCATTCTATCCCACGTTCCCTCCTCTCATTCTATCCCACGTTCCCTCTCTCCGCTCATTCTATCCCACGTTCCCTCTCTCCTCTCATTCTATCCCACGTTCCCTCTCTCTTCTCATTCTATCCCACGTTCCCGCTCTCCTCTCATTCTATCCCACGTTCCCTCACTCTGCTCATTCTCTCCCATGTTCTCTCTCTCCTCTCATTCTATCCCACGTTCCCTCTCTCCTCTCATTCTATCCCGCGTTCCTCCTCTCCTCTCATTCTATCCCATGTTCCCTCTCTCCTCTCATTCCTTTCCACGTTCCCTCTCTCCTCTCATTCCAGTCCACGTTCCCTCTCTCCTCTCATTCCAGTCCACGTTCCCTCTCTCCTCTCATTCTATCCTACATTCCCCTCTCCTCTCATTCCTTCCCACGTTCCCTCTCTCCTCTCATTCTATCCCACATTCCCTCTCTCCTCTCATTCTATCCCACGTTCCCTATCTCCTCTCATTCTATCCAAAGTTCCCTCTCTCCTCTCATTCTATCCCACGTTCCCTCTCTCCTCTCATTCTATCCCACGTTCCCTCTCTCCTCTCATTCTATCCCACGTTCCCTCTCTCCTCTCATTCTATTCTACGTTCCCTCTCTCCTCTCATTCTATCCCACATTCCCTCTCTCCTCTCATCCTATCCCACGTTCCCTCTCTCATCTCATTCTTTCCAACCTTCCCTCTCTCCTCTTATTCTATCCCACGTTCCCTCTCTCCTCTCATTCTTTCCCATGTTCCTCCTCTCCTCTCATCCTATCCCACGTCCCTCTCTCCTCTCATTCTATCCCACACTCCTTCTCTCCTCTCATTCTATCCCACGTTCCCTCTCTCCTCTCCTTCAACCCTACGTTCCTCTCTCCTCTGATTCTATCCCACGTTCCCCCACTCCTCTCATTCTATCCCACGTTCCCTCTCTCCTCTCATTCTATCCTACGTTCCCTCTCTCCTCTCATTCTATCGCATGTTCCCTCTCTCCTCTCATTCTATCCCAAGTTCCCTCTCTCCTCTCATTCTATCCCACGTTCCCTCTCTCCTCTCATTCTATCCCACGTTCCCTCTCTCCTCTCATTCTATCCCATGTTCCCTCTCTCCCCTCATTCTATTCTACGTTCCCTCTCTCCTCTCATTCTATCCCACGTTCCCTCTCTCCTCTCATGCTATCCCACGTATCCTCTCTCCTCTCATTCTTTCCAACCTTCCCTCTCTCCTCTCATCCTATCCCACGTCCCTATCTCCTCTCATTCTATCCCACATTCCCTCTCTCCTCTCATTCTATCCCACGTTCCCTCTCTCCTCTCATTCTATCCCACGTTCCCTCTCTCCTCTCATTCTATCCTATGTTCCCCACTCCTCTCATTCTATCCCACGTCCCCGCTCTCCTCCCATTCTATCCCAAGTTCCCTCTCTCCTCTCATTCTATCCCACGTTCCCTCTCTCCTCTCATTCTATCCCACATTCCCTCTCTCCTCTCATTCTATCCCACGTTCCCTCTCTCCCCTCATTCTATTCTACGTTCCCTCTCTCCTCTCATTCTATCCCACGTTTCCCCACTCCTCTCATTCTATCCCACGTTCCCTCTCTCCTCTCATTCTATCCCACGTTCCCTCTCTCCTCTCATTCTATCCCACATTCCCTCTCTCCTCTCATTCTATCCCACATTCCATCTCTCCTCTCATTCTGTCCCACTTTCCCTATCTCCTCTCATTCTATCCCACGTTCCCTCTCTCCTCTCATTCTATCCCACGTTCCCTCACTCTGCTCATTCTCTCCCATGTTCTCTCTCTCCTCTCATTCTATCCCACGTTCCCTCTCTCCTCTCATTCTATCCCGCGTTCCTCCTCTCCTCTCATTCTATCCCACGTTCCCTCTCTCCTCTCACTCCTTTCCACGTTCCCTCTCTCCTCTCATTCCAGTCCACGTTCCCTCTCTCCTCTCATTCTATCCTACATTCCCCTCTCCTCTCATTCCTTCCCACGTTCCCTCTCTCCTCTCATTCTATCCCACATTCCCCCTCTCCTCTCATTCTATCCCACGTTCCCTATCTCCTCTCATTCTATCCAAAGTTCCCTCTCTCCTCTCATTCTATCCCACGTTCCCTCTCTCCTCTCATTCTATCCCACGTTCCCTCTCCTCTCATTCTATCCCACGTTCCCTCTCTCATCTCATTCTTTCCAACCTTCCCTCTCTCCTCTTATTCTATCCCACGTTCCCTCTCTCCTCTCATTCTTTCCCATGTTCCTCCTCTCCTCTCATTCTATCCCACGTCCCTCTCTCCTCTCATTCTATCCCACGTCCCTCTCTCCTCTCATTCTATCCCACACTCCCTCTCTCCTCTCATTCTATCCCACGTTCCCTCTCTCCTCTCCTTCAACCCTACGTTCCTCTCTCCTCTGATTCTATCCCACGTTCCCCCACTCCTCTCATTCTATCCCACGTTCCCTCTCTCCTCTCATTCCATCCTACGTTCCCTCTCTCCTCTCATTCTATCGCATGTTCCCTCTCTCCTCTCATTCTATCCCAAGTTCCCTCTCTCCTCTCATTCTATCCCACGTTCCCTCTCTCCTCTCATTCTATCCCACGTTCCCTCTCTCCTCTCATTCTATCCCATGTTCCATCTCTCCCCTCATTCTATTCTACGTTCCCTCTCTCCTCTCATTCTATCCCACGTTCCCTCTCTCCTCTCATGCTATCCCACGTATCCTCTCTCCTCTCATTCTTTCCAACCTTCCCTCTCTCCTCTTATTCTATCCCACGTTCCCTCTCGCCTCTCATTCTTTCCCATGTTCCTCCTCTCCTCTCATCCTATCCCACGTCCCTATCTCCTCTCATTCTATCCCACATTCCCTCTCTCCTCTCATTCTATCCCACGTTCCCTCTCTCCTCTCCTTCTATCCTACGTTCCTCTCTCCTCTCATTCTATCCCACGTTTCCCCACTCCTCTCATTCTATCCCACGTTCCCTCTCTCCTCTCATTCTATCCCACGTTCCCTCTCTCCTCTCATTCTATCCCACATTCCCTCTCTCCTCTCATTCTATCCTATGTTCCCCACTCCTCTCATTCTATCCCACGTCCCCGCTCTCCTCCCATTCTATCCCAAGTTCCCTCTCTCCTCTCATTCTATCCCACGTTCCCTCTCTCCTCTCATTCTATCCCACGTTCCCTCTCTCCTCTCATTCTATCCCATGTTCCCTCTCTCCCCTCATTCTATTCTACGTTCCCTCTCTCCTCTCATTCTATCCCACGTTCCCTCTCTCCTCTCATGCTATCCCACGTATCCTCTCTCCTCTCATTCTTTCCAACCTTCCCTCTCTCCTCTTATTCTATCCCACGTTCCCTCTCGCCTCTCATTCTTTCCCATGTTCCTCCTCTCCTCTCATCCTATCCCACGTCCCTATCTCCTCTCATTCTATCCCACATTCCCTCTCTCCTCTCATTCTATCCCACGTTCCCTCTCTCCTCTCCTTCAACCCTACGTTCCTCTCTCCTCTGATTCTATCCCACGTTCCCCCACTCCTCTCATTCTATCCCACGTTCCCTCTCTCCTCTCATTCTATCCTACGTTCCCTCTCTCCTCTCATTCTATCGCATGTTCCCTCTCTCCTCTCATTCTATCCCAAGTTCCCTCTCTCCTCTCATTCTATCCCACGTTCCCTCTCTCCTCTCATTCTATCCCACGTTCCCTCTCTCCTCTCATTCTATCCCATGTTCCCTCTCTCCCCTCATTCTATTCTACGTTCCCTCTCTCCTCTCATTCTATCCCACGTTCCCTCTCTCCTCTCATGCTATCCCACGTATCCTCTCTCCTCTCATTCTTTCCAACCTTCCCTCTCTCCTCTTATTCTATCCCACGTTCCCTCTCGCCTCTCATTCTTTCCCATGTTCCTCCTCTCCTCTCATCCTATCCCACGTCCCTATCTCCTCTCATTCTATCCCACATTCCCTCTCTCCTCTCATTCTATCCCACGTTCCCTCTCTCCTCTCCTTCTATCCTACGTTCCTCTCTCCTCTCATTCTATCCCACGTTTCCCCACTCCTCTCATTCTATCCCACGTTCCCTCTCTCCTCTCATTCTATCCCACGTTCCCTCTCTCCTCTCATTCTAACCCACGTTCCCTCTCTCCTCTCATTCTATCCTACGTTCCCTCTCTCCTCTCATTCAATCGCACATTCCCTCTCTCCTCTCATTCTATCCCAAGTTCCCTCTCTCATCTCATTCTATCCCACATTCCCTCTCTCCTCTCATCCTATCCCACGTATCCTCTCTCCTCTCATTATTTCCAACCTTCCCTCTCTCCTCTTATTTTATCCCACTTTCCCTCTCTCCTCTCCTTCTATCCTACGTTCCTCTCTCCTCTCATTCTATCCCACGTTCCCCCACTCCTCTCATTCTATCCCACGTTCCCTCTCTCCTCTCATTCTATCCCACGTACCCTCTCTCCTCTCATTCTATTCCACGTTCCACCTCTCCTCTCATTCCTTTCCACGTTCCCTCTCTCCTCTCATTCTATCCTACGTTCCCCTCTCCTCTCATTCTTTCCCACGTTCCCTCTCTCCTCTCATTCTATCCCACATTCCCTCGCTCCTCTCATTCTATCCCACGTTCCCTCTCTCCTCTCATTCTATCCCACATTCCCTATCTCCTCTCATTCTATCCAAATTTCCCTCTCTCCTCTCATTCTATCCCACGTTCCCTCTCTCCTCTCATTCTATCCCACGTTCCCTCTCTCCTCTCATTCTATCCCACGTTCCCTCTCTCCTCTCATTCTATTCTACGTTCCCCTCTCTCCTCTCATTCTATCCCTCGTTCCCTCTCTCCTCTCATCCTATCCCACGTTCCCTCTCTGCTCTCATTCTTTCCAAACTTCCCTCTCGCCTCTTATTCTATCCCACGTTCCCTCTCTCCTCTCATTCTTTCCCATGTTCCTCCTCTCCTGTCATCCTATCCCACGTCCCTCTCTCCTCTCATTCTATCCCACATTCCCTCTCTCCTCTCCTTCAATCCTACGTTCCTCTCTCCTCTCATTCTATCCCACGTTCCCCCACTCCTCTCATTCTATCCCACGTTCCCTCTCTCCTCTCATTCTATCCCACGTTCCCTCTCTCCTCTCATTCTATTCCACGTTCCAACTAACCTCTCATTCTATCCCACGTTCCCTCTCTCCTCTCATTCCTTTCCACGTTCCCTCTCTCCTCTCATTCCTTTCCACGTTCCATCTCTCCTCTCATTCTATCCTACGTTCCCCTCTCCTCTCATTCTTTCCCACGTGCCCTCTCTCCTCTCATTCTATCCCACGTTCCCTCTCTCCTCTCATTCTATCCCACGTTCCCTCTCTCCTCTCATTCTATCCCACGTTCCCTCTCTCCTCTCATTCTATCCCACGTTCCCTCTCTCCTCTCATTCTATCCTACGTTCCCTCTCTCCTCTCATTCTATCCCACGTTCCCTCTCTCCTCATTCTATCCCACGTTCCCGCTCTTCTCTCATTCTATCCCACGTTCCCTCTCTCCTCTCATTCTATCCCACGTTCCCTCTCTCCTCTCATTCTGTCCCACGTTCCCTCTCTCCTCTCATTCTACCCAACGTTCCCTCTCTCCTCTCATTCTGTCCCACGTTCCCTCTCTCCTCTCATTCTATCCCACGTTCCCTCTCCTCCCATTCTATCCCACGTTCCCTCTCTCCTCTTTCTTTCCCATGTTCCTCCTCACCTCTCATCCTATTCCACGTTACCTTTCTCCTCTCATTCTATCCCAAGTTCCTCCTCTCCTCATTTTATCTCACGTTCCCTCTCTCCACTCAGAATATGTCACGTTCCCTCTCTCCTCTCATTATATCCCACGTTCCCTCTCTCCTCTCATTCTAACCCACGTTCCCTCTCTCCTCTCATTCTATCCTACGTTCCCTCTCTCCTCTCATTCAATCGCACATTCCCTCTCTCCTCTCATTCTATCCCAAGTTCCCGCTCTTCTCTCATTCTATCCCACGTTCCCTCTCTCTCATTCTATCCCACGTTCCCTCTCTCCTCTCATTCTATCCCACGTTCCCTCTCTCCTCTCATTCTACCCAACGTTCCCTCTCTCCTCTCATTCTGTCCCACGTTCCCTCTCTCCTCTCATTCTATCCCACGTTCCCTCTCTCCTCTCATTCTATCCCACGTTCCCTCTCTCCTCTTTCTTTCCCATGTTCCTCCTCACCTCTCATCCTATCCCACGTTACCTTTCTCCTCTCATTCTATCCCACATTCCCTCTCTCCTCTCATTCTATCCCACGTTCCCTCTCTCCTCTCCTTCAATCCTACGTTCCTCCTCTCATTCTATCCCACGTTCCCCCACTCCTCTCATTCTTTCCCACGTTCCCTCTCTCCTCTCATTTCTTTCCACGTTCCCTCTCTCCTCTCATTCTATCCCACGTTCCCTCTCTCCTCTCATTCTATCCCACGTTCCCTCTCTCCTCTCATTCTATCCCACGTTCTCTCGCTCCTCTCATTCTATCCCACGTTCCCTCTTTCCTCTCATTCTATCCCGCGTTCCCTCTCTCCTCTCATTCTATCCTACGTTCCCTCTCTCCTCTCATTCTATCCCACGTACCCTCTCTCCTCTCATTCTATTGCACGTTCCAACTCTCCTCTCATTCTTTCCCACGTTCCCTCTCTCCTCTCATTTCTTTCCACGTTCCCTCTCTCCTCTCATTCTATCCCACGTTCCCTCTCTCCTCTCATTCTATCCCACGTTCCCTCTCTCCTCTCATTCTATACCACGTTCCGTCTCTCCTCTCATTCTATCCCACGTTCCCTCTCTCCTCTCATTCTATCCCACGTTCCCTCTCTCCTCTCATTCTATCCCACGTTCCCTCTCTCCTCTCATTCGATCCCACGTTCCCTCTCTCCTCTCATTCTATCCTACCTTCCCTCTCTCCTCTCATTCCATCCCACGTTCCCTCTCTCCTCTCATTCTATCCCACGTTCCCTCTCTCCACACATTCTATCCCATGTTCCCTCTCTCTTCTCATTCTATCCCACGTTCCCTCGCTCCTCTCATTCTATCCCACATTCCCCCTCTCCTCTCATTCTATCCCACGTTCCCTCTCTCCTCTCATTCTATCCCACGTTCCCGCTCTTCTCTCATTCTACGCAACGTTCCCTCTCTCCTCTCATTCTGTCCCACCTTCCCTCTCTCCTCTCATTCTATCCCACGTTCCCTCTCTCCTTTCATTCTATCCCACGTTCCCTCTCTCCTCTCATTCTATCCCACGTTCCCTCTCTCCTCTGCTTCTATCCTACGTTCCCTCTCTCCTCTCATTCTATCCCACGTTCCCACTCTCCTCTCATTATATCCCACATTCCCTCTCTCCTCTCATTCTATCCTACGTTCCCTCTCTCCTCTCATTCTATCCTACGTTCCCTCTCTCCTCTCATTCTATCCCACGTTCCCTCTCTCCTCTCATTCTATCCCACGTTCCCTCTCTCCTCTCATTGTATCCTATGTTCCCTCTCTCCTCTCATTCTATCCCACATTCCCTCTCTCCTCTCATTCTATCCCACGTTCCCTCTCTCCTCTCATTCTATCCCATGTTCCCTCTCTCACCTCATTATATCCCACATTCCCTCTATCCTCTCATTCTATCCCACGTTCCCTCTCTCCTCTGATTCAATCCCACGTTCCCTCTCTCTTCTCATTCTATCCCACGTTCCCGCTCTCCTCTCATTCTATCCCACGTTCCCTCTCTCCGCTTATTCTATCCCACGTTCTCTCTCTCCTCTCATTCTATCCCACGTTCCCTCTCTCCTCTCATTCTATCCCGCGTTCCTCCTCTCCTCTCATTCTATCCCACGTTCCCTCTCTCCTCTCATTCTATCCCATGTTCCCTCTCTCCTCTCATTTTTTCCCACGTTCATCCTCTCCTCTCATTCTATACCACGTTCATTCTCTCCTCTCATTCTATTCCACGTTCCCTCTCTCCTCTCATTCTATCTACGTTGCCTCTCTCCTCTCATTCGTTTCCACATTCCCTCACTCCTCTCATTCTATCCCACGTTCCCTCTCTCCTCTCATTCTATCCCACGTTCCCTCTCTCCACAAATGCTATCCCACGTTCCCTCTCTCCTCTCATTCTATCCCACGTTCCCTCTCTCCTCTAATTCTATCCCACATTCCTTCTCTCCTCTCATTCTATCCCACATTCCCTCTCTCCTCTCATTCTATCACACATTGCCTCTCTCCACTCATTCTATCCCACGTTCCCTTTCTCCTCTCATTCTATCCCACGTTCCCTCTCTCCTCTCATTCTATCCTACGTTCCCTCTCTCCTCTCATTCTATCCCACGTTCCCTCTCTCCTCTCATTCTATCACACGTTCGCTCTCTCCTCTCATTCTATCCTATGTTCCCCACTCCTCTCATTCTAGCCCACGTTCCCTCTCTCCTCTCATTCTATCACACATTCCCTCTCTCCTCTCATTCTATCCCACTTTCCCTCTCTCCTCTAATTCTATCCCACGTTCCTTCTCTCCTCTCATTCTATCCCACGTTCCCTCTCTCCTCTCATTATATCCCACTTTCCCTCCTCTCATTCTATCCCACGTTCCCTGTCTCCTCTCATTCTATCCCACGTTCCGTCTCTCCTCTCATTCTATCCCACGTTCTCTCTCTCCTCTCATTCTATCCCACGTTCCCCCTCTCCTCTCATTCTATCCCACGTTCCCTCTCTCCTCTCATTCTATCCCACATTCCATCTCTCCTCTCATTCTATCCCTCGTTCCCTCTCTCCTCTCATTCTATCCCACATTCTCTCTCTCCTCTCATTCTATGCCACATTTCCTGTCTCCTCTCATTCTATCCTACATTCCCTCTCTCCTCTCATTCTATCCCACATTCCCTCTCTCCCCTCATTCTATCCCACATTCCCTCTCTCCTCTCATTCTATCCCACGTTCCCTCTCTCCTCTCATTGTATCACACGTTCCTTCTCTCCTCTCATTCTATCCCACTTTCCCTCTCTCCTCTCATTCTATCCCACGTTCCCTCTCGCCTCTCATTCTATCCCACGTTCCCTCTCTCCACTCATTCTATCCCACGTTCCCTTTCTCCTCTCATTCTATCCCACGTTCCCTCTCTCCTCACATTCTATCCCACGTTCCCTCTCTCCTCTCATTCTATCCTGCGTTCCCTCTCTCCTCTCATTCTATCCCACTTTCCCTCTCTCCTCTCATTCTATCCCACTTTCCCTCTCTCCTCTAATTCTATCCCACGTTCCTTCTCTCCTCTCATTCTATCCCACATTCCCTCTCTCCTCTCCTTCTGTCACACATTCCCTCTCTCCTCTCATTCTATCCCACTTTCCCTCTCTCCTCTCATTCTATCCCACATTCCCTCTCTCCTCTCATTCTATCCCACGTTCCCTCTCACCTCTCATTCTATCCCACATTCCCTCTCTCCACTCATTCTACCCCACATTCCCTTTCTCCTCTCATTCTATCCCACGTTCCCTCTCTCCCCTCATTCTATCCCACGTTCCCTCTCTCCTCACATTCTATCCCACGTTCCCTCTCTCCTCTCATTCTATCACACATTCCCTCTCTCCTCTCATTCTATCTCACTTTCCCTCTCTCCTCTAATTCTATCCCACGTTCCTTCTCTCCTCTCATTCTATCCCACATTCCCTCTCTCCTCTCCTTCTGTCACACATTCCCTCTCTCCTCTCATTCTATCCCACTTTCCCTCTCTCCTCTCATTCAATCCCACTTTCCCTCTCTCCTCTCATTCTATCCCACGTTCCCGCTCGCCTCTCATTCTATCCCACGTTCCCTCTCTCCACTCATTCTATCCCACGTTCCCTTTCTCCTCTCATTCTATCCCACTTTCCCTCTCTCCTCTAATTCTATCCCACGTTCCTTCTCTCCTCTCATTCTATCCCACATTCCCTCTCTCCTCTCCTTCTGTCACACATTCCCTCTCTCCTCTCATTCTATCCCACTTTCCCTCTCTCCTCTCATTCTATCCCACTTTCCCTCTCTCCTCTCATTCTATCCCACGTTCCCTCTCACCTCTCATTCTATCCCACGTTCCCTCTCTCCACTCATTCTACCCCACGTTCCCTTTCTCCTCTCATTCTATCCCACGTTCCCTCTCTCCTCTCATTTTATCCCACGTTCCCTCTCTCCTCTCATTCTATCACACGTTCCCTCTCTCCTCTCATTCTATCCCACTTTCCCTCTCTCCTCTAAATCTATCCCACGTTCCTTCTCCCCTCTCATTCTATCCCACTTTCCCTCTCTCCTCTCCTTCTGTCACACATTCCCTCTCTCCTCTCATTCTATCCCACTTTCCCTCTCTCCTCTCATTCAATCCCACTTTCCCTCTCTCCTCTCATTCAATCCCACTTTCCCTCTCTCCTCTCATTCTATCCCACGTTCCCTCTCTCCACTCATTCTATCCCACGTTCCCTTTCTCCTCTCATTCTATCCCACGTTCCCTCTCTCCTCTCATTCTATCCCACGTTCCTTCTCTCCTCTCATTCTATCCCACGTTCAGTCTCTCCTCTCCTTCTGTCACACATTCCCTCTCTCCTCTCATTCTATCCCACTTTCCCTCTCTCCTCTCATTCTATCCCACGTTCCCTCTCGCCTCTCATTCTATCCCACGTTCCTTCTCTCCACTCATTCTATCCCACATTCCCTCTCTCCTCTCATTCTATCCCACTTTCCCTCTCTCCTCTCATTCTATCCCACGTTCCCTCTCGCCTCTCATTCTATCCCACGTTCCCTCTCTCCACTCATTCTATCCCACGTTCCCTTTCTCCTCTCATTCTATCCCACGTTCCCTCTCTCGTCACATTCTATCCCACGTTCCCTCTCTCCTCTCATTCTATCCCACGTTCCCTCTCTCCTCTCATTCTATCCCACGTTCCCTCTCTCCTCTCATTCTATCCTATGTTCCCCCCTCCTCTCATTTTATCCCACGTTCCCTCTCTCCTCTCATTCTATCACACATTCCCTCTCTCCTCTCCTTCTGTCACACATTCCCTCTCTCATCTCATTCTATCCCACTTTCCCTCTCTCCTCTCATTCTATCCCACTTTCCCTCTCTCCTCTCATTCTATCCCACGTTCCCTCTCACCTCTCATTATATCCCACGTTCCCTCTCTCCACTCATTCTACCCCACGTTCCCTTTCTCCTCTCATTCTATCCCACGTTCCCTCTCTCCTCTCATTCTATCCCACGTTCCCTCTCTCCTCTCATTCTATCCTACGTTCCCCCCTCCTCATTTTATCCCACGTTCCCCCTCTCCTCATTCTATCACACATTCCCTCTCTCCTCTCATTCTATCCCACTTTCCCTCTCTCCTCTAATTCTATCCCACGTTCCTTCTCTCCTCTCATTCCATCCCACATTCCCTCTCTCCTCTCATTCTGTCACACATTCCCTCTCTCCTCTCATTCTATCCCACTTTCCCTCTCTCCTCTCATTCAATCCCACTTTCCCTCTCTCCTCTCATTCTATCCCACGTTCCCGCTCGCCTCTCATTCTATCCCACGTTCCCTCTCTCCACTCATTCTATCCCACGTTCCCTTTCTCCTCTCATTCTATCCCACTTTCCCTCTCTCCTCTAATTCTATCCCACGTTCCTTCTCTCCTCTCATTCTATCCCACATTCCCTCTCTCCTCTCCTTCTGTCACACATTCCCTCTCTCCTCTCATTCTATCCCACTTTCCCTCTCTCCTCTCATTCTATCCCACTTTCCCTCTCTCCTCTCATTCTATCCCACGTTCCCTCTCTCCTCTCATTCTATCCCACGTTCCCTCTCTCCACTCATTCTACCCCACGTTCCCTTTCTCCTCTCATTCTATCCCACGTTCCCTCTCTCCTCTCATTCTATCCCACGTTCCCTCTCTCCTCACATTCTATCCCACGTTCCCTCTCTCCTCTCATTGTATCCCACATTCCCTCTCTCCTCTCATTCTATCCTACGTTCCCTCTCTCCTCTCATTCTATCCTATGTTCCCCCCTCCTCTCATTTTATCCCACGTTCCCTCTCTCCTCTCATTCTATCACACATTCCCTCTCTCCTCTCTTTCTATCCCACTTTCCCTCTCTCCTCTAAATCTATCCCACGTTCCTTCTCTCCTCTCATTCTATCCCACTTTCCCTCTCTCCTCTCCTTCTGTCACACATTCCCTCTCACCTCTCATTCTATCCCACTTTCCCTCTCTCCTCTCATTCAATCCCACTTTCCCTCTCTCCTCTCATTCTATCCCACTTTCCCTCTCTCCTCTCATTCAATCCCACTTTCCCTCTCTCCTCTCATTCTATCCCACATTCCCTCTCTCTCACTCATTCTATCCCACGTTCCCTTTCTCCTCTCATTCTATCCCACGTTCCCTCTCTCCTCTCATTCTATCCCACATTCCTTCTCTCCTCTCATTCTATCCCACATTCAGTCTCTCCTCTCCTTCTGTCACACATTCCCTCTCTCCTCTCATTCTATCCCACTTTCCCTCTCTCCTCTCATTCTATCCCACATTCCCTCTCGCCTCTCATTCTATCCCACGTTCCCTCTCTCCACTCATTCTATCCCACATTCCCTCTCTCCTCTCATACATAGATACATAGAAGATAGGAGCAGGAGTAGGCCATTCGGCCCTTCGTGCCTGCTCCGCCATTTAATGAGATCATGGCTGATCCTTTAATTCAGTATCCCGTCCCCGCCTTCTCTCCGTAACCCTTAACCCCTTTTGCCCGTAGAAATATATCTAATTCCCTCTTAAATATATTTAATGAGCTGGCGTACACTGCCCTCTGTGGCAATGAGTTCCACAGGTTCACCACTCTCTGAGTGAAGAAATTCCCCCTCATCTCTGTCCTAAATGGTTTAGCCCTTATCCTTAAATTATGTCCTCTAGTTCTGTTCTCACCCGCCAAGGGAAACATTCCTTCTGCATCCAGTCTGTCTAGACCTGTCAGAATTTTATACACTTCTATGAGGTCCCCTCTCAATCTTCTAAACTCCAGTGTGTACATCCCTAAACTACATAGTCTCTCCTCATAGGTCATTCCCGCCATTCCTGGTATCAGCCTGGTGAATCGCCGCTGCACCCCCTCCATGGCAAGAACATCCTTCCTCAGATGAGGCGACCAAAACTGTACACAGTACTCGAGGTGTGGTCTCACCAGTGCCCTGTACAGCTGCAGCAAGGTATCCCTGTTCCTGTATTCTAACCCTTTTGCTATGAAGGCCAGCATACCGTTTGCCTTCTTGACCGCCTGTTGCACCTGCATGCTCGCCTTCAGTGACTGGTGTACAAGAACACCCAGGTCTATCTGTACTTCCCCCTCTCCCAATCTATTGCCATTTAAATAATAATTTGCCCTCCCGTTCCTGCACCCAAGGTGGATAACTTCGCACTTGTCCACATTATAGTGCATCTGCCATTTATCCGCCCAATCGCCCAGTCTGTCCAAATCGCTCTGGAGCTTCCTGGTCTCTTCCTCTGAGCCCACCCCACCTCCTAGTTTAGTGTCGTCTGCAAATTTGGAAATGCTGCATCCGACTCCCTGATCCAGGTCATTAATGTAAATTGTGAACAGCTGGGGGCCCAGGACAGATCCCTGTGGTACCCCACTTGTTACTGCCTGCCATTCAGAAAATGAGCCGTTTATTCCAACTCTCTGTTTTCTATCTGACAGCCAGTTCCCTATCCACGCCAAAACTTTCCCCTTTATCCCATGAGCCTCAATTTTCCATGCTAATCTTTTATGTGGGACCTTATCGAAGGCCTTTTGGAAGTCCAGGTACACCACATCTACTGGCTCTCCCCCATCTATTCTACCAGTTACTCCCTCAAAAAATTCCAATAGATTAGTCAAGCACGATTTACCCTTTGTAAATCCATGTTGACTCTGTCCTATCCTGTCCCCATTTGCTAAGTGCTCCGCTATTTCATCCTTAATGATGGACTCCAGCATTTTGCCCACAACTGATGTAAGGCTTACAGGTCTGTAATTACCTGCTTTTTCCCTACCCCCCTTTTTGAATAGTGGGGTAACGTTAGCTACCCTCCAATCCATCGGCACTGTTCCCGAGTCTAATGAATTCTGAAAAATCATCCTTAGTGCATCCGCTATCTCTAGGGCCACCTCCTTCAGTACCCTAGGATGCATGTTATCAGGCCCTGGGGATTTGTCCACCTTAAATCCCTTTAGCTTCCTTAACACCATATCCTTAGAGATATTGATTTGCGTCAGTTCCTCCTTTGCCAATGTCCCTATTTTTCCCGATATCCCAGGGAGGTTTTTTGTGTCTTCCTTCGTAAAGACTGACCCAAAGTATGCATTTAGTTGATCTGCCATTTCCTTATTTCCCATTATATATTCCCCCGTATCTGACTGCAATGGACCAACTTTGGTTTTCACCAGTCTTTTCCTTTTGATATATTTATAAAAGCTTTTGGAGTTAGTTTTTATATTTTCCGCCAGCTTGTTTTCGTAAGCTATTTTGCCCCTCTTGATCATGCCCTTTGCCCTCCTTTGCTCTATCTTAAACTGTTCCCAATCTTCCGCTCTGGCGCTTTTTTTGGCTATTTTATACGCCCTATCTTTGGATTTTATGCTGTCTCTAATTTCCCCTGTTATCCACGGTTGAGTCACCTTTTTAGATTTCCTTTTATGCCAGATTGGTATAAACAATTTTTGCAATTTTGTCATTCTATCTTTAAATGTTTGCCATTGTTTATCTACCTCCAGTCCTCTCAGGAACGTTGTCCAATCAGACCTACTCAGTTCCCGTCTCATGGCATCATAATTCCCCTTGTTTAAATTCAGGACCTTAGTCTCTGAGTCAATTTCTTCGCTCTCCATTTCGAGTGAGAAATCGATCATGTTATGATCGCTCTGACCCAAGGGTCCCCGTACAACAAGATTACTGATTAGTCCCTTCTCATTGCACAGTACCCAGTCCAATATAGCCTGTTCCCGAGTTGGTTCCTCGACATATTGATCCAGATAACCATCCCTTAAACACTCAAGGAATTCCTCCTCCTCATTATTTTTACTGATTAGGCTAGTCCAATCTATATGTAAGTTAAAGTCACCTATGATGACAGCTGTGCTCTTATTGCACGCTTCTCTAATTTCCCTCGTGATGCCCTCCCTAACCTCTATTTTACTATTTGGAGGCCTATATACCACTCCTATTAATGTTTTTCGCCCCTCGCTATTTCTTAGCTCCACCCATATAGATTCTGTATTAACTGAGTTAATATCCTTCCTTTCAATTGCATTTATCCCCTCTTTTACTAGCAATGCTACCCCTCCTCCCTCATTCTATCCCACTTTCCCTCTCTCCTCTCATTCTATCCCACGTTCCCTCTCGCCTCTCATTCTATCCCACGTTCCCTCTCTCCACTCATTCTATCCCACATTCCCTTTCTCCTCTCATTCTATCCCACGTTCCCTCTCTTGTCACATTCTATCCCACGTTCCCTCTCTCCTCTCATTCTATCCCACGTTCCCTCTCTCCTCTCATTCTATCCCACGTTCCCTCTCTCCTCTCATTCTATCCTACGTTCCCTCTCTCCTCTCATTCTATCCTATGTTCCCCCCTCCTCTCATTTTATCCCACGTTCCCTCTCTCCTCTCATTCTATCACACATTCCCTCTCTCCTCTCATTCTATCCCACTTTCTCTCTCTCCTCTAATTCTATCCCACGTTCCTTCTCTCCTCTCATTCTATCCCACATTCCCTCTCTCCTCTCCTTCTGTCACACATTCCCTCTCTCATCTCATTCTATCCCACTTTCCCTCTCTCCTCTCATTCTATCCCACTTTTCCTCTCTCCTCTCATTCTATCCCACGTTCCCTCTCACCTCTCATTCTATCCCACGTTCCCTCTCTCCACTCATTCTACCCCACGTTCCCTTTCTCCTCTCATTCTATCCCACGTTCCCTCTCTCCTCTCATTCTATCCCACGTTCCCTCTCTCCTCACATTCTATCCCACGTTCCCTTTCTCCTCTCATTCTATCCCACGTTCCCTCTCTCCTCTCATTCTATCCCACGTTCCCTCTCTCCTCTCATTCTATCCCACGTTCCCTCTCTCCTCACATTCTATCCCACGTTCCCTTTCTCCTCTCATTCTATCCCACGTTCCCTCTCTCCTCACATTCTATCCCACGTTCCCTTTCTCCTCTCATTCAATCCCACTTCCGCTCTCTCCTCTCATTCTATCCCACGTTCCCGCTCGCGTCTCATTCTATCCCACGTTCCCTCTCTCCACTCATTCTATCCCACGTTCCCTTTCTCCTCTCATTCTATCCCACATTCCCTCTCTCCTCTCATTCTATCCCACGTTCCCTCTCTCCTCTCATTCTATCCCAATTTCCCTCTCTCCTCTCATTCTATCCCACGTTCCGTCTCTCCTCTCATTCTATCCTACGTTCCCTCTCTCCTCTCATTCTATCCTATGTTCCCCCCTCCTCTCATTTTATCCCACGTTCCCTCTCTCCTCTCATTCTATCACACATTCCCTTTCTCCTCTCATTCTATCCCACTTTCCCTCTCTCCTCTAATTCTATCCCACGTTCCTTCTCTCCTCTCATTCTATCCCACATTCAGTCTCTCCTCTCCTTCTGTCACACATTCCCTCTCTCCTCTCATTCTATCCCACTTTCCCTCTCTCCTCTCATTCTATCCCACGTTCCCTCTCTCCTCTCATTCTATCCCACGTTCCCTCTCTCCACTCATTCTATCCCACATTCCCTCTCTCCTCTCATTCTATCCCACGTTCCCTCTCGCCTCTCATTCTATCCCACGTTCCCTCTCTCCACTCATTCTATCCCACGTTCCCTTTTTCCTCTCATTCTATCCCACGTTCCCTCTCTCCTCTCATTCTATCCCACGTTCCCTCTCTCCTCTCATTCTATCCCACGTTCCCTCTCTCCTCTCATTCTGTCCCACGTTCCAGCTCCTCTCATTCTATCCCACGTTCCCTCTCTCCTCTCATTCTGTCCCACGTTCCCTCTCTCCTCTCATTCTATCCTACGTTCGCTCTCTCCTCTCATTTTATCCTATATTCCCTCTCTCCTCTCATTCTATCCCACATTCCCTCTCTCCTCTCATTCTATCCCACGTTCCCTCTCTCCTCTCATTCTATCCCACGTTCCCTCTCTCCTCTCATTCTATCCCACGTTCCCTCTCTCACCTCATTCTATCCCACATTCCCTCTCTCCTCAAATTCCATCCCGCATTCCTCCTCTCCTCTCATTCTATCCCACGTTCCCTCTCTCCTCTTATTCTATCCCACGTTCCCTCTCTCCTCTCATTCTTTCCCACGTTCATCTTCTCCTCTCATTCTATCCCACCTTCATTCTCTCCTGTCATTCTATTCCACGTTCCCTCTCTCCTCTCATTCTATCCTACGTTTCCCTCTCCTTTCATTCTTTCCCACATTCCCTCTCTGCTCTCATTCTATCCCACTTTCCCTCTCTCCTCTAATTCTATCCCACGTTCCTTCTCTCCTCTCATTCTATCCCACATTCCCTCTCTCCTCTCCTTCTGTCACACATTCCCTCTCTCCTCTCATTCTATCCCACTTTCCCTCTCTCCTCTCATTCAATCCCACTTTCCCTCTCTCCTCTCATTCTATCCCACATTCCCGCTCGCCTCTCATTCTATCCCACGTTCCCTTTCTCCTCTCATTCTATCCCACGTTCCCTTTCTCCTCTCATTCTATCCCACGTTCCCTCTCTCCTCTCATTCTATCCCACGTTCCCTCTCTCCTCTCATTCTATCCCACGTTCCCTCTCTCCTCTCATTCTATCCCACGTTCCCTCTCTCCTCTCATTCTATCCTATGTTCCCCTCTCCTCTCATTTTATCCCACGTTCCCTCTCTCCTCTCATTCTATCACACATTCCCTCTCTCCTCTCATTCTATCCCACTTTCCCTCTCTCCTCTAATTCTATCCCACGTTCCTTCTCTCCTCTCATTCTATCCCACATTCAGTCTCTCCTCTCCTTCTGTCACACATTCCCTCTCTCCTCTCATTCTATCCCACTTTCCCTCTCTCCTCTCATTCTATCCCACATTCCCTCTCGCCTCTCATTCTATCCCACGTTCCCTCTCTCCACTCATTCTATCCCACATTCCCTCTCTCCTCTCATTCTATCCCACTTTCCCTCTCTCCTCTCATTCTATCCCACGTTCCCTCTCGCCTCTCATTCTATCCCACGTTCCCTGTCTCCACTCATTCTATCCCACGTTCCCTTTCTCCTCTCATTCTATCCCACGTTCCCTCTCTCGTCACATTCTATCCCACGTTCCCTCTCTCCTCTCATTCTATCCCACGTTCCCTCTCTCCTCTCATTCTATCCTATGTTCCCCCCTCCTCTCATTTTATCCCACGTTCCCTCTCTCCTCTCATTCTATCACACATTCCCTCTCTCCTCTCATTCTATCCCACTTTCTCTCTCTCCTCTAATTCTATCCCACGTTCCTTCTCTCCTCTCATTCTATCCCACATTCCCCCTCTCCTCTCCTTCTGTCACACATTCCCTCTCTCATCTCATTCTATCCCACTTTCCCTCTCTCCTCTCATTCTATCCCACTTTCCCTCTCTCCTCTCATTCTATCCCACGTTCCCTCTCACCTCTCATTCTATCCCACGTTCCCTCTCTCCACTCATTCTACCCCACGTTCCCTTTCTCCTCTCATTCTATCCCACGTTCCCTCTCACCTCTCATTCTATCCCACGTTCCCTCTCTCCACTCATTCTATCCCACATTCCCTCTCTCCTCTCATTCTATCCCACTTTCCCTCTCTCCTCTCATTCTATCCCACATTCCCTCTCGCCTCTCATTCTATCCCACGTTCCCTCTCTCCACTCATTCTATCCCACGTTCCCTTTTTCCTCTCATTCTATCCCACGTTCCCTCTCTCCTCTCATTCTATCCCACGTTCCCTCTCTCCTCTCATTCTATCCCACGTTCCCTCTCTCCTCTCATTCTATCCCACGTTCCCTCTCTCCTCTCATTCTGTCCCACGTTCCAGCTCCTCTCATTCTATCCCACGTTCCCTCTCTCCTCTCATTCTGTCCCACGTTCCCTCTCTCCTCTCATTCTATCCTACGTTCGCTCTCTCCTCTCATTGTATCCTATATTCCCTCTCTCCTCTCATTCTATCCCACATTCCCTCTCTCCTCTCATTCTATCCCACGTTCCCTCTCTCCTCTCATTCTATCCCACGTTCCCTCTCTCACCTCATTATATCCCACATTCCCTCTATCCTCTCATTCTATCCCACGTTCCCTCTCTCCTCTCATTCTATCCCACGTTTCCTCTCTCCTCTCATTCTATCCCACATTCCCCCTCTCCTCAAATTCCATCCCGCATTCCTCCTCTCCTCTCATTCTATCCCACGTTCCCTCTCTCCTCTTATTCTATCCCACGTTCCCTCTCTCCTCATTCTTTCCCACGTTCATCCTCTCCTCTCATTCTATCCCACGTTCATTCTCTCCTGTCATTCTATTCCACGTTCCCTCTCTCCTCTCATTCTATCCTACGTTTCCCTCTCCTTTCATTCTTTCCCACATTCCCTCTCTGTTCTCATTCTATCTACGTTGCCTCTCCCCTCTCATTCGTTTCCACATTCCCTCACTCCTCTCATTCTATCACACATTTCCTCTCTCCTCTCATTCTATCCCACGGTCCCTCCTCTCATTCTATCCCACGGTCCCTCTCTCCTCTCATTCTATCCCAAGTTCCCTCTCTCCTCTAATTCTATCCCACGATCCCTCTCTCCGCTCATTCTATCCCACGTTCCCTCTCTCCTCTCATTCTATCCCACGTTCCCTCTGTCCTCTCATTCTATCCCACGTTCCCTCTCTCCTCTCATTCTATCCCACGTTCCCTCTCTCCTCTCATTCTATCCCACGTTCCGTCTCTCCTCTCATTCTATCCCACGTTCTCTCTCTCCTCTCATTCTATCCCACGTTCCCTCTCTCCTCTCATTCTATCCCACGTTCCCTCTCTCCTCTCATTCTATCCCACGTTCCCTCTCTCCTCTCATTCTATCCCAAGTTCCCTCTCTCCTCTCATTCTATGCCACGTTTCCTCTCTCCTCTCATTCTATCCTACATTCCCTCTCTCCTCTCATTCTATCCCACGTCCCCTCTCTCCTCTCATTCTACCCCACATTCCCTTTCTCCCCTCATTGTATCCCACGTTCCCTCTCTCCTCTCATTCTATCCCACGTTCCCTCTCTCCTCTCATTCTATCACACGTTCCCTCTCTCCTCTCATTCTATCCCACATTCCCTCGCTCCTCTCATTCTATCCCACATTCCCGCTCTCCTCTCAATCTATCCCACGTTCACTCTCTCCTCCCATTCTATCCCACGTTCCCTCTCTCCTCTCATTCTATCCCTCGTTCCCTCCTCTCATTCTATCCAACGTTCCCTCACTCCTCTCATTCTATCCCACGTTCCCTCTCTCATCTCATTCTATCCCACGTTCCCTCTCTCCTCTGATTCTATCCTACGTTCCCTCTCTCCTCTGATTCTATCCTACGTTCCCTCTCTCCTCTCGTTCTATCCTACGTTCCCTCTCTCCTCTCATTCTATCCCACGTTCCCTCTCTCCTCTCATTCTATCCCACGTACCCTCTCTCCTCTCATTCTATCCCACGTTCCTCCTCTCCTCTCATTCTATCCCAGGTTCCCTCTCTCCTCTCATTCTATCCCACGTTCCCTCTCTCCTCATTCTATCCTACGTCCCCTCTCTCCTCTCATTCTATCCCACGTTTCCTCTCCCCTCCCATTCTATCCCACGTTCCCTCTCTCCTCTCATTCTATCCTACGTTCCCTCTCTCCTCTCATTCTATCCCACGTTCACTCTCTCCTCTCATTCTATCCCACATTCCCTCTCTCCACTCATTCTATCCCACATTCCCCTCTCTCCTCTCATTCTATCCCACGTTCCCTCTCTCCTCTCATTCTATCCCATGTTCCCTCTCTCCTCTCATTCTATCCTACGTTCCCTCTCCTCTCATTCTATCCCACGTTCCCTCTCTCCTCTCATTCTATCCCACGTTCCCTCTCTCCTCTCATTCTATCCCACGTTCCCTTGCTCCTCTCATTCTATCCCACATTCCCTCTCTCCTCTCATTCTATCCCACGTTCCCTCTCTCCACTCATTCTATCCCACGTTCGCTCTCTCCTCTCATTCTATCCCACGTTCCATCTCTCTTCTCATTCTACCCCACGTTCCCTCTCTCCTCTCATTCTATCCCACGTTCCCTCTCTCCTCTCATTCTATCTCACGTTCCCTCTCTCCGCTCATTCTATCCCACGTTCACTCTCTCCTCTCATTCTATCCCACGTTCCCTCTCTCCTCTCATTCTATCCCACGTTCCTCCTCTCCTCTCATTCTATCCACGTTCCCTCTCTCCTCATTCTATCCTACGTCCCATCCCTCCTCTCATTCTATCCCGCGTTTCCTCTCTCCTCCCATTCTATCCCACGTTCCCTCTCTCCTCTCATTCTATCCTACGTTCACTCTCTCCTCTCATTCTATCCCACGTTCACTCTCTCCTCTCATTCTATTCCACATTCCCTCTCTCCACTCATTCTATCCCACATTCGCTCTCTCCTCTCATTCTATCCCACTTTCCCTCTCACCTCTCATTCTATCCCACGTTCCCTCTCTCCTCTCATTCTATCCCACGTTCCCTCTCTCCTCTCATTCTATCCTACGTTCCCTCTCTCCTCTCATTCTATCCCACGTTCCCTCTCTCCTCTTATTCTATCCCACGTTCCCTCTCCTCTCATTCTATCCCACGTTCCCTCTCTCCTCTCATTCTATCCCACGTTCCCTCTCTCCTCTCATTCTATCCCAAGTTCCCTTGCTCCTCTCATTCTATCCCACGTTCCCTCTCTCCTCTCATTCTATCCCACGTTCCCTCTCTCCTCTCATTCTATCCTACGTTCCCTCTCTCCTCTCATTCTATCCCACGTTCCCTATCTCCTCTCATTCTATCCCACGTTCCCACTCTCCTCTCATTCTATCCCAGGTTCCCTCTCTCCTCTCATTCTATCCCACGTTCCCTCTCTACTCTCATTCTATCCCACTTTCCCTCTCTCCTCTCATTCTATCCTACGTTCCCACTCTCCTCTCATTCTATCCCACGTTCCCTCTCGCCTCTCATTCTATCCCACGTTCCCTCTCTCCTCTCATTCTATCCCACGTTCCCTCTCTCCTCTCATTCTATCCTACGTTTCCTCTCTCCTCTCATTCGATCCCACGTTCCCTCTCTCCTCTCATTCTATCCCACGTTCCCTCTCTCCTCTCATTCTTTCCCATGTTCCTCCTCACCTCTCATCCTACCCCACGTTCCCTTTCTCCTCTCATTCTATCCCAAGTTCCTCCTCTCCTCATTCTATCCCACGTTCCCTCTCTCCTCTCATTCTATCCCACTTTCCCTATCTCCTCTCATTCTATCCCACGTTCCCACTCTCCTCTCATTCTATCCCACGTTCCCTCTCTCCTCTCATTCTATCCTACATTCCCTCTCTCCTCTCATTCTATCCCACGTCCCCTCTCTCCTCTCATTCTATCCCACGTTCCCTCTCTCCTCTCATTCTATCCTACGTTCCCTCCCCTCTCATTCTATCGTACGTTCCCTCTCTCCTCTCATTGTATCCCACGTTCCCTCTCTCCTCTCATTCTATCCCACGTTCCCTCTCTCCTCTCAATCTATCCCACGTTCCCTCTCTCCTCTCATTCTATCCCAAGTTCCCACTCTCCACTCATTCTATCCCACGTTCGCTCTCACCTCTCATTCTATCCCACGTTCCCTCTCTCTTCTCATTCAATCCCACATTCCCGCTCTCCTCTCATTCCATCCCACGTTCCCTCTCTCCTCTCATTCTATCCCACGTTCCCACTCTCCGCTCATTCTATCCCACGTTCACTCTCTCCTCTCATTCTATCCCACGTTCCCTCTCTCCTCTCATTCTATCCCATGTTACTCCTCTCCTCTCATTCTATCCCACGTTCCCTCTCTCCTCTCATTCTATCCCACGTTCCCTCTCTCCTCATTCTATCCTACGTCCCCTCGCTCCTCTCATTCTATCCCACGTTTCTTCACTCCTCCCATTCTATCGCACGTTCCCTCTCTCCTCTCATTCTATCCTACGTTCCCTCTCTCCTCTCATTTTATCCCACGTTCACTCTCTCCTCTCATTCTATTCCACATTCCCTCTCTCCACTCATTCTATCCCACATTCCCTCTCTCCTCTCATTCTATCCCACTTTCCCTCCTCTCATTCTATCCCACGTTCCCTCTCTCCTTTCATTCTATCCCACGTTCCCTCTCTCCTCTCATTCTATCCTACCTTCCCTCTCTCCTCTCATTCTATCCCACGTTCCCGCTCCTCTCATTCTATCCCACGTTCCCTCTCTTCTCTCATTCTATCCCACGTTCCCTCTCTCCTCTCATTCTATCCCACGTTCCCTTGCTCCTCTCATTATATCCCACGTTCCCTCTCTCCTCTCATTCTATCCCACGTTCCCTCTCTCCTCTCATTCTATCCCATGTTCCCTCTCTCCTCTCAATCTATCCCACGTTCCCTCTCTCCTCTCATTCTATCCCACGTTCCCTCTCTCCTCTCATTCTGTCCCACGTTCCAGCTCCTCTCATTCTATCCCACGTTCCCTCTCTCCTCTCATTCTGTCCCACGTTCCCTCTCTCCTCTCATTCTATCCTACGTTCGCTCTCTCCTCTCATTTTATCCTATATTCCCTCTCTCCTCTCATTCTATCCCACATTCGCTCTCTCCTCTCATTCTATCCCACGTTCCCTCTCTCCTCTCATTCTATCCCACGTTCCCTCTCTCACCTCATTATATCCCACATTCCCTCTATCCTCTCATTCTATCCCACGTTCCCTCTCTCCTCTCATTCTATCCCACGTCTCCTCTCTCCTCTCATTCTATCCCACATTCCCTCTCTCCGCAAATTCCATCCCGCATTCCTCCTCTCCTCTCATTCTATCCCACGTTCCCTCTCTCCTCTCATTCTATCCCACGTTCCCTCGCTCCACTCATTCTATCCCACGTTCGCTCTCTCCTCTCATTCTATCCCACGTTCCCTCTCTCTTCTCATTCTATCCCACTTTCCCTCTCTCCTCTCATTCTATCCCACGTTCCCTCTCTCCTCTCATTCTATCCCACGTTCCTCCTCTCCTCTCATTCTATCCCACGTTCCCTCTCTCCACTCATTCTATCCCACATTCCCCTTTCTCCTCTCATTCTATCCCACGTTCCCTCTCTCCTCTCATTCTATCCCATGTTCCCTCTCTCCTCTCATTCTATCCTACGTTCCCTCTCTCCTCTCATTCTATCCCACGTTCCCTCTCCTCTCATTCTATCACACGTTCCCTTCCTCCTATCATTCTATCCCACGTTCCCTCTCTCCTCTCATTCTACCCCACATTCCCTCTCTCCTCTCATTCTATCCTACGTTCCCTCTCTCCTCTCATTCTATCCCACTTTCCCTATCTCCTCTCATTCTATCCCACGTTCCCACTCTCCTCTCATTCTATCCCACGTTCCCTCTCTCCTCTCATTCTATCCTACCTTCCCTCTCTCCTGTCATTCTATCCCACGTCCCCTCTCTCCTCTCATTCTATCCCATGTTCCCTCTCTCCTCTCATTTTATCCTACGCTCCCTCTCTCCTCTCATTCTATCGTACGTTCCCTCTCTCCTCTCATTCTATCCCACGTTCCGATCTCCTCTCATTCTATCCCACTTTCCCTCTCTCCTCTCATTCTATCCCACGTTCCCTCTCGCCTCTCATTCTATCCCACGTTCCCTCTCTCCACTCATTCTATCCCACGTTTCCTTTTTCCTCTCATTCTATCCCACGTTCCCTCTCTCCTCTCATTCTATCCCACGTTCCCTCTCTCCTCTCATTCTATCCCACGTTCCCTCTCTCCTCTCATTCTATCCCACGTTCCCTCTCTCCTCTCATTCTGTCCCACGTTCCAGCTCCTCTCATTCTATCCCACGTTCCCTCTCTCCTCTCATTCTGTCCCACGTTCCCTCCTCTCATTCTATCCTACGTTCGCTCTCTCCTCTCATTTTATCCTATATTCCCTCTCTCCTCTCATTCTATCCCACATTCGCTCTCTCCTCTCATTCTATCCCACGTTCCCTCTCTCCTCTCATTCTATCCCACGTTCCCTCTCTCACCTCATTATATCCCACATTCCCTCTATCCTCTCATTCTATCCCACGTTCCCTCTCTCCTCTCATTCTATCCCACGTCTCCTCTCTCCTCTCATTCTATCCCACATTCCCTCTCTCCGCAAATTCCATCCCGCATTCCTCCTCTCCTCTCATTCTATCCCACGTTCCCTCTCTCTTATTCTATCCCACGTTCCCTCTCTCCTCTCATTCTTTCCCACGTTCATCCTCTCCTCTCATTCTATCCCACGTTCATTCTCTCCTGTCATTCTATTCCACGTTCCCTCTCTCCTCTCATTCTATCCTCCGTTTCCCTCTCCTTTCATTCTTTCCCACATTCCCTCTCTGCTCTCATTCTATCCCACTTTCCCTCTCTCCTCTCCTTCTGTCACACATTCCCTCTCTCCTCTCATTCTATCCCACTTTCCCTCTCTCCTCTCATTCAATCCCACTTTCCCTCTCTCCTCTCATTCTATCCCACATTCCCGCTCGCCTCTCATTCTATCCCACGTTCCCTCTCTCCACTCATTCTATCCCACATTCCCTCTCTCCTCTCATTCTATCCCACTTTCCCTCTCTCCTCTCATTCTATCCCACGTTCCCTCTCGCCTCTCATTCTATCCCACGTTCCCTGTCTCCACTCATTCTATCCCACGTTCCCTTTCTCCTCTCATTCTATCCCACGTTCCCTCTCTCGTCACATTCTATCCCACGTTCCCTCTCTCCTCTCATTCTATCCCACGTTCCCTCTCTCCTCTCATTCTATCCCACGTTCCCTCTCTCCTCTCATTCTATCCTACGTTCCCTCTCTCCTCTCATTCTATCCTATGTTCCCCCCTCCTCTCATTTTATCCCACGTTCCCTCTCTCCTCTCATTCTATCACACATTCCCTCTCTCCTCTCATTCTATCCCACTTTCTCTCTCTCCTCTAATTCTATCCCACGTTCCTTCTCTCCTCTCATTCTATCCCACATTCCCTCTCTCCTCTCCTTCTGTCACACATTCCCTCTCTCATCTCATTCTATCCCACTTTCCCTCTCTCCTCTCATTCTATCCCACTTTCCCTCTCTCCTCTCATTCTATCCCACGTTCCCTCTCACCTCTCATTCTATCCCACGTTCCCTCTCTCCACTCATTCTACCCCACGTTCCCTTTCTCCTCTCATTCTATCCCACGTTCCCTCTCTCCTCTCATTCTATCCCACGTTCCCTCTCTCCTCACATTCTATCCCACGTTCCCTCTCTCCTCTCATTCTATCCCACGTTCCCTCTCTCCTCTCATTCTATCCTACGTTCCCTCTCTCCTCTCATTCTATCCTACGTTCCCTCTCTCCTCTCATTCTATCCTATGTTCCCCCCTCCTCTCATTTTATCCCACGTTCCCTCTCTCCTCTCATTCTATCACACATTCCCTCTCACCTCTAATTCTATCCCATGTTCCTTCTCTCCTCTCATTCTATCCCACATTTCCTCTCTCCTCTCCTTCTGTCACACATTCCCTCTCTCCTCTCATTCTATCCCACTTTCCCTCTCTCCTCTCATTCAATCCCACTTTCGCTCTCTCCTCTCATTCTATCTCACGTTCCCGCTCGCGTCTCATTCTATCCCACGTTCCCTCTCTCCACTCATTCTATCCCACGTTCCCTTTCTCCTCTCATTCTATCCCACGTTCCCTCTCTCCTCTCATTCTATCCCACGTTCCCTCTCTCCTCTCATTCTATCCTACATTCCCTCTCTCCTCTCATTCTATCCTATGTTCCCCCCTCCTCTCATTTTATCCCACGTTCCCTCTCTCCTCTAATTCTATCCCACGTTCCTTCTCTCCTCTCATTCTATCCCACATTCAGTCTCTCCTCTCCTTCTGTCACACATTCCCTCTCTCCTCTCATTCTATCCCACTTTCCCTCTCTCCTCTCATTCTATCCCACGTTCCCTCTCGCCTCTCATTCTATCCCACGTTCCCTCTCTCCACTCATTCTATCCCACATTCCCTCTCTCCTCTCATTCTATCCCACTTTCCCTCTCTCCTCTCATTCTATCCCACATTCCCTCTCGCCTCTCATTCTATCCCACGTTCCCTCTCTCCACTCATTCTATCCCACGTTCCCTTTTTCCTCTCATTCTATCCCACGTTCCCTCTCTCCTCTCATTCTATCCCACGTTCCCTCTCTCCTCTCATTCTATCCCACGTTCCCTCTCTCCTCTCATTCTATCCCACGTTCCCTCTCTCCTCTCATTCTGTCCCACGTTCCAGCTCCTCTCATTCTATCCCACGTTCCCTCTCTCCTCTCATTCTGTCCCACGTTCCCTCTCTCCTCTCATTCTATCCTACGTTCGCTCTCCTCTCATTGTATCCTATATTCCCTCTCTCTCCTCTCATTCTATCCCACATTCCCTCTCTCCTCTCATTCTATCCCACGTTCCCTCTCTCCTCTCATTCTATCCCACGTTCCCTCTCTCACCTCATTATATCCCACATTCCCTCTATCCTCTCATTCTATCCCACGTTCCCTCTCTCCTCTCATTCTATCCCACGTTTCCTCTCTCCTCTCATTCTATCCCACATTCCCTCTCTCCTCAAATTCCATCCCGCATTCCTCCTCTCCTCTCATTCTATCCCACGTTCCCTCACTCATCTCATTCTATCCCACGTTCCCTCTCTCCTCTCATTCTATCCCACGTTCCCTCTCTCCTCTCATTCTATCCCAAGTTCCCTCTCTCCTCTAATTCTATCCCACGATCCCTCTCTCCGCTCATTCTATCCCACGTTCCCTCTCTCCTCTCATTCTATCCTACATTCCCTCTCTCCTCTCATTCGATCCCACGTCCCCTCTCTCCTCTCATTCTACCCCACATTCCCTCTCTCCTCTCATTCTATCACACATTCCCTCTCCCCTCTCATTCTATCCCACGGTCCCTCTCTCCTCTCATTCTATCCCAAGTTCCCTCTCTCCTCTAATTCTATCCCACGATCCCTCTCTCCGCTCATTCTATCCCACGTTCCCTCTCTCCTCTCATTCTATCCTACATTCCCTCTCTCCTCTCATTCGATCCCACGTCCCCTCTCTCCTCTCATTCTACCCCACATTCCCTCTCTCCCCTCATTGTATCCCACGTTCCCTCTCTCCTCTCATTCTATCCCACGTTCCCTCTCTCCTCTCATTCTATCCCACATTCCCTCGCTCCTCTCATTCTATCCCACATTCCCGCTCTCCTCTCAATCTATCCCACGTTCACTCTCTCCTCCCATTCTATCCCACGTTCCCTCTCTCCTCTCATTCTATCCCACGTTCCCTCTCTCCTCTCATTCTATCCAACGTTCCCTCACTCCTCTCATTCTATCCCACGTTCACTCTCTCATCTCATTCTATCCCACGTTCCCTCTCTCCTCTGATTCTATCCTACGTTCCCTCTCTCCTCGTTCTATCCTACGTTCCCTCTCTCCTCTCATTCTATCCCACGTACCCTCTCTCCTCTCATTCTATCCCACGTTCCTCCTCTCCTCTCATTCTATCCCAGGTTCCCTCTCTCCTCTCATTCTATCCCACGTTCCCTCTCTCCTCATTCTATCCTACGTCCCCTCTCTCCGCTCATTCTATCCCACGTTCCCTCTCTCCTCTCATTCTATCCCACGTCCCCTCTCTCCTCTCATTCTACCCCACGTTCCCTCTCTCCTCTCATTCTATCACACATTCCCTCTCTCCTCTCATTCTATCCCACGGTCCCTCTCTCCTCTCATTCTATCCCAAGTTCCCTCTCTCCTCTAATTCTATCCCACGATCCCTCTCTCCGCTCATTCTATCCCACGTTCCCTCTCTCCTCTCATTCTATCCTACATTCCCTCTCTCCTCTCATTCGATCCCACGTCCCCTCTCTCCTCTCATTCTACCCCACATTCCCTCTCTCCCCTCATTGTATCCCACGTTCCCTCTCTCCTCTCATTCTATCCCACGTTCCCTCTCTCCTCTCATTCTATCCCACATTCCCTCGCTCCTCTCATTCTATCCCACATTCCCGCTCTCCTCTCAATCTATCCCACGTTCACTCTCTCCTCCCATTCTATCCCACGTTCCCTCTCTCCTCTCATTCTATCCCACGTTCCCTCTCTCCTCTCATTCTATCCAACGTTCCCTCACTCCTCTCATTCTATCCCACGTTCACTCTCTCATCTCATTCTATCCCACGTTCCCTCTCTCCTCTGATTCTATCCTACGTTCCCTCTCTCCTCGTTCTATCCTACGTTCCCTCTCTCCTCTCATTCTATCCCACGTACCCTCTCTCCTCTCATTCTATCCCACGTTCCTCCTCTCCTCTCATTCTATCCCAGGTTCCCTCTCTCCTCTCATTCTATCCCACGTTCCCTCTCTCCTCATTCTATCCTACGTCCCCTCTCTCCTCTCATTCTATCCCACGTTTCCTCTCCCCTCCCATTCTATCCCACGTTCCCTCTCTCCTCTCATTCTATCCTACGTTCCCTCTCTCCTCTCATTCTATCCCACGTTCACTCTCTCCTCTCATTCTATCCCACATTCCCCCTCTCCACTCATTCTATCCCACATTCCCCTCTCTCCTCTCATTCTATCCCACGTTCCCTCTCTCCTCTCGTTCTATCCCATGTTCCCTCTCTCCTCTCATTCTATCCTACGTTCCCTCTCTCCTCTCATTCTATCCCACGTTCCCTCTCCTCTCATTCTATCCCACGTTCCCTCTCTCCTCTCATTCTATCCCACGTTCCCTCTCTCCTCTCATTCTATCCCACGTTCCCTTGCTCCTCTCATTCTATCCCACGTTCCCTCTCTCCTCTCATTCTATCCCACGTTCCCTCTCTCCACTCATTCTATCCCACGTTCGCTCTCTCCTCTCATTCTATCCCACGTTCCATCTCTCTTCTCATTCTATCCCACGTTCCCTCTCTCCTCTCATTCTATCCCACGTTCCCTCTCTCCTCTCATTCTATCTCACGTTCCCTCTCTCCGCTCATTCTATCCCACGTTCACTCTCTCCTCTCATTCTATCCCACGTTCCCTCTCTCCTCTCATTCTATCCCACGTTCCTCCTCTCCTCTCATTCTATCCCACGTTCCTCCTCTCCTCTCATTCTATCCCACGTTCACTCTCTCCTCTCATTCTATTCCACATTCCCTCTCTCCACTCATTCTATCCCACATTCGCTCTCTCCTCTCATTCTATCCCACTTTCCCTCTCACCTCTCATTCTATCCCACGTTCCCTCTCTCCTCTTATTCTATCCCACGTTCCCTCTCTCCTCTCATTCTTTCCCACGTTCATCCTCTCCTCTCATTCTATCCCACGTTCATTCTCTCCTGTCATTCTATTCCACGTTCCCTCTCTCCTCTCATTCTATCCTACGTTTCCCTCTCCTTTCATTCTTTCCCACATTCCCTCTCTGCTCTCATTCTATCTACGTTGCCTCTCCCCTCTCATTCGTTTCCACATTCCCTCACTCCTCTCATTCTATCCCACGTTCCCTCTCTCCTCAAATTCTATCCCACATTCCCTCTCTCCTCTCATTCTTTCCCATGTTCCTGCTCTCCTCTCATTCTATCCCACATTCCCTCTCTCCTCTCATTCTATCACACATTCCCCCTCTCCTCTCATTCTATCCCACGGTCCCTCTCTCCTCTCATTCTATCCCAAGTTCCCTCTCTCCTCTAATTCTATCCCACGATCCCTCTCTCCGCTCATTCTATCCCACGTTCCCTCTCTCCTCTCATTCTATCCCACGTTCCCTCTGTCCTCTCATTCTATCCCACGTTCCCTCTCTCCTCTCATTCTATCCCACGTTCCCTCTCTCCTCTCATTCTATCCCACGTTCCGTCTCTCCTCTCATTCTATCCCACGTTCTCTCTCTCCTCTCATTCTATCCCACGTTCCCTCTCTCCTCTCATTCTATCCCACGTTCCCTCTCTCCTCTCATTCTATCCCACGTTCCCTCTCTCCTCTCATTCTATCCCAAGTTCTCTCTCTCCTCTCATTCTATGCCACGTTTCCTCTCTCCTCTCATTCTATCCTACATTCCCTCTCTCCTCTCATTCGATCCCACGTTCCCTCTCTCCTCTCATTCTATCCCACGTTCCCTCTCTCCTCTCATTCTATCACACGTTCCCTCTCTCCTCTCATTCTATCCCACATTCCCTCGCTCCTCTCATTCTATCCCACATTCCCGCTCTCCTCTCAATCTATCCCACGTTCACTCTCTCCTCCCATTCTATCCCACGTTACCTCTCTCCTCTCATTCTATCCCACGTTCCCTCTCTCCTCTCATTCTATCCAACGTTCCCTCACTCCTCTCATTCTATCCCACGTTCCCTCTCTCATCTCATTCTATCCCACGTTCCCTCTCTCCTCTGATTCTATCCTACGTTCCCTCTCTCCTCGTTCTATCCTACGTTCCCTCTCTCCTCTCATTCTATCCCACGTACCCTCTCTCCTCTCATTCTATCCCACGTTCCTCCTCTCCTCTCATTCTATCCCAGGTTCCCTCTCTCCTCTCATTCTATCCCACGTTCCCTCTCTCCTCATTCTATCCTACGTCCCCTCTCTCCTCTCATTCTATCCCACGTTTCCTCTCCCCTCCCATTCTATCCCACGTTCCCTCTCTCCTCTCATTCTATCCTACGTTCCCTCTCTCCTCTCATTCTATCCCACGTTCACTCTCTCCTCTCATTCTATCCCACATTCCCCCTCTCCACTCATTCTATCCCACATTCCCCTCTCTCCTCTCATTCTCTCCCACGTTCCCTCTCTCCTCTCATTCTATCCCATGTTCCCTCTCTCCTCTCATTCTATCCTACGTTCCCCCTCTCCTCTCATTCTATCCCACGTTCCCTCTCCTCTCATTCTATCCCACATTCCCTCTCTCCTCTCATTCTATCCCACGTTCCCTCTCTCCTCTCATTCTATCCCACGTTCCCTTGCTCCTCTCATTCTATCCCACGTTCCCTCTCTCCTCTCATTCTATCCCACGTTCCCTCTCTCCACTCATTCTATCCCACGTTCGCTCTCTCCTCTCATTCTATCCCACGTTCCATCTCTCTTCTCATTCTATCCCACGTTCCCTCTCTCCTCTCATTCTATCCCACGTTCCCTCTCTCCTCTCATTCTATCTCACGTTCCCTCTCTCCGCTCATTCTATCCCACGTTCACTCTCTCCTCTCATTCTATCCCACGTTCCCTCTCTCCTCTCATTCTATCCCACGTTCCTCCTCTCCTCTCATTCTATCCACGTTCCCTCTCTCCTCATTCTATCCTACGTCCCATCCCTCCTCTCATTCTATCCCGCGTTTCCTCTCTCCTCCCATTCTATCCCACGTTCCCTCTCTCCTCTCATTCTATCCTACGTTCCCTCTCTCCTCTCATTCTATCCCACGTTCACTCTCTCCTCTCATTCTATTCCACATTCCCTCTCTCCACTCATTCTATCCCACATTCGCTCTCTCCTCTCATTCTATCCCACTTTCCCTCTCACCTCTCATTCTATCCCACGTTCCCTCTCTCCTCTCATTCTATCCCACGTTCCCTCTCTCCTCTCATTCTATCCTACGTTCCCTCTCTCCTCTCATTCTATCCCACGTTCCCTCTCTCCTCTCATTCTATCCCACGTTCCCTCTCCTCTCATTCTATCCCACGTTCCCTCTCTCCTCTCATTCTATCCCACGTTCCCTCTCTCCTCTCATTCTATCCCAAGTTCCCTTGCTCCTCTCATTCTATCCCACGTTCCCTCTCTCCTCTCATTCTATCCCACGTTCCCTCTCTCCTCTCATTCTATCCTACGTTCCCTCTCTCCTCTCATTCTATCCCACGTTCCCTATCTCCTCTCATTCTATCCCACGTTCCCACTCTCCTCTCATTCTATCCCAGGTTCCCTCTCTCCTCTCATTCTATCCCAGGTTCCCTCTCTCCTCTCATTCTATCCTACATTCCCTCTCTCCTCTCATTCTATCCGACGTCCCCTCTCTCCTCTCATTCTATCCCACGTTCCCTCTCTACTCTCATTCTATCCCACTTTCCCTCTCTCCTCTCATTCTATCCTACGTTCCCACTCTCCTCTCATTCTATCCCACGTTCCCTCTCGCCTCTCATTCTATCCCACGTTCCCTCTCTCCTCTCATTCTATCCCACGTTCCCTCTCTCCTCTCATTCTATCCTACGTTTCCTCTCTCCTCTCATTCGATCCCACGTTCCCTCTCTCCTCTCATTCTATCCCACGTTCCCTCTCTCCTCTCATTCTTTCCCATGTTCCTCCTCACCTCTCATCCTACCCCACGTTCCCTTTCTCCTCTCATTCTATCCCAAGTTCCTCCTCTCCTCATTCTATCCCACGTTCCCTCTCTCCTCTCATTCTATCCCTCTTTCCCTATCTCCTCTCATTCTATCCCACGTTCCCACTCTCCTCTCATTCTATCCCACGTTCCCTCTCTCCTCTCATTCTATCCTACATTCCCTCTCTCCTCTCATTCTATCCCACGTTCCCTCTCTCCTCTCATTCTATCCTACGTTCCCTCCCCTCTCATTCTATCGTACGTTACCTCTCTCCTCTCATTCTATCCCATGTTCCCTCTCTCCTCTCATTCTATCCCACGTTCCCTCTCTCCTCTCAATCTATCCCACGTTCCCTCTCTCCTCTCATTCAATCCCACGTTCCCTCTCTCCTCTCATTCTATCCCAAGTTCCCACTCTCCACTCATTCTATCCCACGTTCGCTCTCACCTCTCATTCTATCCCACGTTCCCTCTCTCTTCTCATTCAATCCCACATTCCCGCTCTCCTCTCATTCCATCCCACGTTCCCTCTCCTCTCATCCTATCCCACGTTCCCACTCTCCGCTCATTCTATCCCACGTTCCCCCTCTCCTCTCATTCTATCCTACGTTCCCCCTCTCCTCTCATTCTATCCCACGTTCCCTCTCCTCTCATTCTATCCCACGTTCCCTCTCTCCTCTCATTCTATCCCACGTTCCCTCTCTCCTCTCATTCTATCCCACGTTCCCTTGCTCCTCTCATTCTATCCCACGTTCCCTCTCTCCTCTCATTCTATCCCACGTTCCATCTCTCTTCTCATTCTATCCCACGTTCCCTCTCTCCTCTCATTCTATCCCACGTTCCCTCTCTCCTCTCATTCTATCTCACGTTCCCTCTCTCCGCTCATTCTATCCCACGTTCACTCTCTCCTCTCATTCTATCCCACGTTCCCTCTCTCCTCTCATTCTATCCCATGTTACTCCTCTCCTCTCATTCTATCCCACGTTCCCTCTCTCCTCTCATTCTATCCCACGTTCCCTCTCTCCTCATTCTATCCTACGTCCCTTCGCTCCTCTCATTCTATCCCACGTTTCTTCACTCCTCCCATTCTATCCCACGTTCCCTCTCTCCTCTCATTCTATCCTACGTTCCCTCTCTCCTCTCATTCTATCCCACGTTCACTCTCTCCTCTCATTCTATTCCACATTCCCTCTCCACTCATTCTATCCCACATTCCCTCTCTCCTCTCATTCTATCCCACTTTCCCTCTCTCCTCTCATTCTATCCCACGTTCCCTCTCTCCTTTCATTCTATCCCACGTTCCCTCTCTCCTCTCATTCTATCCTACCTTCCCTCCTCTCATTCTATCCCACGTTCCCGCTCCTCTCATTCTATCCCACGTTCCCTCTCTCCTCTCATTCTCTCCCACGTTCCCTCTCTCCTCTCATTCTATCCCACGTTCCCTTGCTCCTCTCATTATATCCCACGTTCCCTCTCTCCTCTCATTCTATCCCACGTTCCCTCTCTCCTCTCATTCTATCCCATGTTCCCTCTCTCCTCTCAATCTATCCCACGTTCCCTCTCTCCTCTCATTCAATCCCACGTTCCCTCTCTCCTCTCATTCTATCCCACGTTCCCTCGCTCCACTCATTCTATCCCACGTTCGCTCTCTCCTCTCATTCTATCCCACGTTCCCTCTCTCTTCTCATTCTATCCCACTTTCCCTCTCTCCTCTCATTCTATCCCACGTTCCCTCTCTCCTCTCATTCTATCCCACGTTCCTCCTCTCCTCTCATTCTATCCCACGTTCCCTCTCTCCACTCATTCTATCCCACGTTCCCCTTTCTCCTCTCATTCTATCCCACGTTCCCTCTCTCCTCTCATTCTATCCCATGTTCCCTCTCTCCTCTCATTCTATCCTACGTTCCCTCTCTCCTCTCATTCTATCCCACGTTCCCTCTCCTCTCATTCTATCACACATTCGCTCTCTCCTCTCATTCTATCCCACGTTCCCTCTCTCCTCTCATTCTACCCCACGTTCCCTCTCTCCTCATTCTATCCTACGTTCCCTCTCTCCTCTCATTCTATCCCACTTTCCCTATCTCCTCTCATTCTATCCCACGTTCCCACTCTCCTCTCATTCTATCCCACGTTCCCTCTCTCCTCTCATTCTATCCTACCTTCCCTCTCTCCTGTCATTCTATCCCACGTCCCCTCTCTCCTCTCATTCTATCCCATGTTCCCTCTCTCCTCTCATTTTATCCTACGCTCCCTCTCTCCTCTCATTCTATCGTACGTTCCCTCTCTCCTCTCATTCTATCCCACGTTCCGATCTCCTCTCATTCGATACCACGTTCCATCTCTCCTCCCATTCTATCCCACGTTCCCTCTCCTCTCATTCTTATCCACGTTCCCTCTCTCCTCTCATTCTATCCTACATTCCCTCTCTCCTCTCATTCTATCCCACGTTCCCTCTCGCCTCTCATTCTATCCCACATTCCCTCTCTCCTCTCATTCTATCCCACATTCCCCCTCTCCTCTCATTCTATCCTACGTTTCCTCTCTCCTCTCATTCGATCCCACGTTCCCTCTCTCCTCTCATTCTATCCCACGTTCCCTCTCTCCTCTCATTCTTTCCCATGTTTCTCCTCACTTCTCATCCTATCCCACGTTCCCTGTCTCCTCTCATTCTATCCCAAGTTCCTCCTCTCCTCATTTTATCTCACGTTCCCTCTCTCAACTCAGAATATTTCACGTTCCCACTCTCCTCTCATTGTATTCCACGTTCCACCTCTCCTCTCATTTTTTCCCATGTTCCCTCTCTCCTCTCATTCTATCTAAGTTCCCTCTCTCCTCTCATTCCTTTCCACGTTCCCTCTCTCCTCTCATTCTATCCTACGTTTCCCTCACCTCTCATTTTTTCCCACGTTCCCTCTGTCCTCTCATTCTATCTACGTTCCCTCTTTCCTCTCATTCGTTTCCACGTTCCCTCTCTCCTCTCATTCTATCCTACGTTTCCATCTCCTCTCATTCTATCCCACATTCCCTCTCTCTTCTCATTCTTTCCCACATTCCCTCTCTCCTCTCATTCAATCCCACGTTCGCTCTCTCCTCTCATTCTATCCCACGTTCCCTCTCTCTTCTCATTCTATCCCACGTTCCCTCTCTCCTTTCATTCTATCCCACGTTCCCTCTCTCCTCTCATTCTATCCCACGTTCCCTCTCTCCGCTCTTTCTATCCCAAGTTCATTCTCTCCTCTCATTCTATCCCACGTTCCCTCTCTCCTCTCATTCTATCCCACGTTCCCTCTGTCCTCTCATTCTATCCCACGTTCCCTCTCTCCTCTCATTATATCCTATGTTCCCTCTCTCCTCTCATTCTATCCCACGTTCCCTCTCTCCTCTCATTCTATCCCACGTTCCCTCTCCTCTCATTCTATCCCACGTTCCCTCTCCTCATTCTATCCCAAATTCCCTCTCTCCTCTCATTCTATCCCACGTTCCCTTGCTCCTCTCATTCTATCCCACGTTCCCTCTCTCCTCTCATTCTATCCCACGTTCCCTCTCTCCTCTCATTCTATCCTACGTTCCCTCTCTCCTCTCATTCTATCCCACTTTCCCTATCTCCTCTCATTCTATCCCACGTTCCCACTCCCCTCTCATTCTATCCCAGGTTCCCTCTCTCCTCTCATTCTATCCTACATTCCCTCTCTCCTCTCATTCTATCCCACGTCCCTTCTCTCCTCTCATTCTATCCCACGTTCCCTCTCTCCTCTCATTCTATCCTACGTTCCCTCTCTCCTCTCATTCTATCCCACGTTCCGATCTCCTCTCATTCGATGCCACGTTCCATCTCTCCTCTCATTCTATCCCACATTCCCACTCTCCTCTCATTCTATCCCACGTTCCCTCTCGCCTCTCATTCTATCCCATGTTACTACTCTCCTCTCATTCTATCCCACGTTCCCTCTCTCCTCTCAATCTATCCCACGTTCCCTCTCTCCTCTCATTCAATCCCACGTTCCCTCTCTCCTCTCATTCTATCCCACGTTCCCACTCTCCACTCATTCTATCCCACGTTCGCTCTCACCTCTCATTCTATCCCACGTTCCCTCTCTCTTCTCATTCAATCCCACATTCCCGCTCTCCTCTCATTCCACCCCACGTTCCCTCTCTCCTCTCATTCTATCCCACGTTCCCTCTCTCCTCTCATTCTATCCCACGTTCCCTCTCTCCTCATTCTATCCTACGTCCCCTCGCTCCTCTCATTCTATCCCACGTTTCTTCACTCCTCCCATTCTATCCCACGTTCCCTCTCTCCTCTCATTCTATCCTACGTTCCCTCTCTCCTCATTCTATCCCACGTTCACTCTCTCCTCTCATTCTATTCCACATTCCCTCTCTCCACTCATTCTATCCCACATTCCCTCTCTCCTCTCATTCTATCCCACTTTCCCTCTCTCCTCTCATTCTATCCCACGTTCCCTCTCTCCTTTCATTCTATCCCACGTTCCCTCTCTCCTCTCATTCTATCCTACCTTCCCTCTCTCCTCTCATTCTATCCCACGTTCCCGCTCCTCTCATTCTATCCCACGTTCCCTCTCTCCTCTCATTCTATCCCACGTTCCCTCTCTCCTCTCATTCTATCCCACGTTCCCTTGCTCCTCTCATTATATCCCACGTTCCCTCTCTCCTCTCATTCTATCCCACGTTCCCTCTCTCCTCTCATTCTATCCCATGTTCCCTCTCTCCTCTCAATCTATCCCACGTTCCCTCTCTCCTCTCATTCAATCCCACGTTCCCTCTCTCCTCTCATTCTATCCCACGTTCCCTCGCTCTTCTCATTCTATCCCACTTTCCCTCTCTCTCATTCTATCCCACGTTCCCTCTCTCCTCTCATTCTATCCCACGTTCCTCCTCTCCTCTCATTCTACCCCACGTTCCCTCTCTCTCATTCTATCCTACGTTCCCTCTCTCCTCTCATTCTATCCCACTTTCCCTATCTCCTCTCATTCTATCCCACGTCCCCTCTCTCCTCTCATTCTATCCCACGTTCCCTCTCTCCTCTCATTTTATCCTACGTTCCCTCTCTCCTCTCATTCTATCGTACGTTCCCTCTCTCCTCTCATTCTATCCCACGTTCCGATCTCCTCTCATTCGATGCCACGTTCCATCTCTCCTCCCATTCTATCCCACGTTCCCTCTCTCCTCTCATTCTTATCCACGTTCCCTCTCTCCTCTCATTCTATCCTACATTCCCTCTCTCCTCTCATTCTATCCCACGTTCCCTCTCTCCTCTCATTCTATCCCTCTCTCCTCTCATTCTATCCCACGTTTCCTCTCTCCTCTCATTCGATCCCACGTTCCCTCTCTCCTCTCATTCTATCGCACGTTCCCTCTCTCCTCTCATTCTTTCCCATGTTTCTCCTCACTTCTCATCCTATCCCACGTTCCCTGTCTCCTCTCATTCTATCCCAAGTTCCTCCTCTCCTCATTTTATCTCACGTTCCCTCTCTCAACTCAGAATATTTCACGTTCCCACTCTCCTGTCATTGTATTCCACGTTCCACCTCTCCTCTCATTTTTTCCCATGTTCCCTCTCTCCTCATTCTATCTAAGTTCCCTCTCTCCTCTCATTCCTTTCCACGTTCCCTCTCTCCTCTCATTCTATCCTACGTTTCCCTCACCTCTCATTCTTTCCCACGTTCCCTCTCTCCTCTCATTCTATCTACGTTCCCTCTTTCCTCTCATTCGTTTCCATGTTCCCTCTCTCCTCTCATTCTATCCTACGTTTCCATCTCCTCTCATTCTATCCCACATTCCCTCTCTCTTCTCATTCTTTCCCACATTCCCTCTCTCCTCTCATTCTATCCCACGTTCCCTCACTCCTCATTCTATCCTACGTCCCCTCACTCCTCTCGTTCTATCCCACGTTCCCTCTCTCCTCTCATTCTATCCCACGTTCCCTCTCTCCTCTCATTCTATCCCACGTTCACTCTCTCCTCTCATTCTATTCCACATTCCCTCTCTCCACTCATTCTATCCCACATTCCGTCTCTCCTCTCATTCTATCCCACAATCCCTCTCTCCTCTCATTCTATCCCACGTTCGCTCTCTCCTTTCATTCTATCCCACGTTCCCTCTCTCCTCTCATTCTATCCTACGTTCCCTCTCTCCTCTCATTCTATCCCACGTTCCCGCTCCTATCATTCTATCCCACGTTCCCTCTCTCCGCTCATTCTATCCCACGTTCCCTCTCTCCTCTCATTCTATCCCACGTTCCCTCGCTCCTCTCATTATATCCCACGTTCCCTCTCTCCTCTCATTCTATTCCACGTTCCCTCTCTCCTCTCATTCTTTCCCATGTTCCCTCTCTCCTCTCAATCTATCCCACGTTCCCTCTCTCCTCTCATTCAATCCCACGTTCCCTCTCTCCTCTCATTCTATCCCACGTTCCCTCTCTCCACTCATTCTATCCCACGTTCGCTCTCTCCTCTCATTCTATCCCACGTTCCCTCTCTCATCTCATTCTGTCCCACGTTGCCTCTCTCCTCTCATTCTATCCCACGTACACTCTCCTCTCAATCTATCCCACGTTCCTCCTCTCCTCTCATTCTATCCTACGTCCCCTCTCTCCTCTCATTCTATCCCACGTTTCCTCTCTCCTCCCATTCTATCCCACGTTCCCTCTCCTCTCATTCTATCCTACGTTCCCTCTCTCCTCTCATTCTATCGCACGTTCACTCTCTCCTCTCATTCTATCCCACATTCCCTCTCTCCACTCATTCTATCCCACATTCCCCTCTCTCCTCTCATTCTATCCCACATTCCCTCTCTCCTCTCATTCTATCCCACGTTCCCTCTCTCCTCTCATTCTATCCTACGTTCCCCCTCTCCTCTCATTCTATCCCATGTTCCCTCTCCTCTCATTCTATCCCACATTCCCTTTCTCCTCTCATTCTATCCCACGTTCCCTCTCTCCTCTCATTCTATCCCACGTTCCCTTGCTCCTCTCATTCTATCCCACGTTCCCTCTCTCCTCTCATTCTATCCCACATTCCCTCTCTCCTCTCATTCTATCCTACGTTCCCTCTCTCCTCTCATTCTATCCCACTTTCCCTATCTCCTCTCATTCTATCCCACGTTCCCACTCTCCTCTCATTCTATCCCACGTTCCCTCTCTCCTCTCATTCTATCCTACATTCCCTCTCTCCTGTCATTCTATCCCATGTTCCCTCTCTCCTCTCATTCTCTCCTACGTTCCCTCTCTCCTCTCATTCTATCGTACGTTCCCTCTCTCCTCTCATTCTATCCCACGTTCCGATCTCCTCTCATTCTATCCCACGTTCCCTCTCTCCTCTCATTCTTTTCCACGTTCCCTCTCGCCTCCCATTCTATCCCACGGTCCCTCTCTCCTCTCATTCTATCCCACGTTCCCTCTCTCCTCTCATTCTATGCTACGTTTCCTCTCTCCTCTCATTCGATCCCACGTTCCCTCTCTCCTCTCATTCTATCCCACGTTCCCTCTCTCCTCTCATTCTTTTCCATGTTCCTCCTCACTTCTCATCCTATCCCACGTTCCCTTTCTCCTCTCATTCTATCCCAAGTTCCTCCTCTCCTCATTTTATCTCACGTTCCCTCTCTCCACTCAGAATATGTCACGTTCCCACTCTCCTCTCATTGTATTCCACGTTCCACCTCTCCTCTCATTTTTTCCCATGTTCCCTCTCTCCTCTCATTCTATCTAAGTTCCCTCTCTCCTCTCATTCCTTTCCACGTTCCCTCTCTCCTCTCATTCTATCCTACGTTTCCCTCACCTCTCATTCTTTCCCACGTTCCCTCTCTCCTCTCATTCTATCCTACGTTTCCATCTCCTCTCATTCTATCCCACATTCCCACTCTCTTCTCATTCTTTCCCACATTCCCTCTGACCTCTCATTCTACCACATTCCCTCTGACCTCTCATTCTATCCCACGTTCCCTCTCTCCTCTCATTCTATCCCACGGTCCCACTCTCCTCTCATTCTATCCCACTTTCCCTCTCTCCTCTCATTCTATCCTACATTCCCTCTCTCCTCTCATAATATCCCACGTTCCCTCTCTCCTCTCATTCTATCCCAAGTTCCTCCTCTCCTCATTCTATCCCACGTTCTCTCTCTCCTCTCATTCTATCCCACTTTCCCTATCTCCTCTCATTCTATCCCACGTTCCCACTCTCCTCTCATTCTATCCCACGTTCCCTCTCTCCTCTCATTCTATCCCACATTCCCTCTCTCCTCTCATTCTATCCCACGTCCCCTCTCTCCTCTCATTCTATCCCACGTTCCCTCTCTCCTCTCATTCTATCCTACGTTCCCTCTCTCCTCTCATTCTATCCCACGTTCCGATCTCCTCTCATTCGATGCCACGTTCCCTCTCTCCTCTCATTCTATCCCACGTTCCCTCTCTCCTCTCATTCAATCCCACGTTCCCTCTCTCCTCTCATTCTATCCCACGTTCCCACTCTCCACTCATTCTATCCCCCGTTCGCTCTCTCCTCTCATTCTATCCCACGTTCCCTCTCTCTTCTCATGCTATCCCACATACCCTCTCTCCTCTCATTCTATCCCACGTTCACTCTCTCCTCTCATTCTATCCCACGTTCCCTCTCTCCTCTCATTCTATCCCACGTTCCTCCTCTCCTCTCATTCTAACCCACGTCCCCTCTCTCCTCTCATTCTTTCCCACGTTCCCTCTCTCCTCATTCTATCCTACGTCCCCTCTCTCCTCTCATTCTATCCCACGTTTCCTCTCTCCTCCCATTCTATCCCACGTTCCCTCTCTCCTCTCATTCTATCCTACGTACCCTCTCTCCTCTCATTCTATCCCACGTTCACTCTCTCCTCTCATTCTATCCCACATTCCCTCTCTCCACTCATTCTATCCCACATTCCCTCTCTCCTCTCATTCAATCCCACTTTCCCTCTCTCCTCTCATTCTATCCCACGTTCCCTCTCTCCTTTCATTCTATCCCACGTTCCCTCTCTCCTCTCATTCTATCCCACGTTCCCTCTCTCCTCTCATTCTTTCCCATGTTTCTCCTCACTTCTCATCCTATCCCACGTTCCCTGTCTCCTCTCATTCTATCCCAAGTTCCTCCTCTCCTCATTTTATCTCACGTTCCCTCTCTCAACTCAGAATATTTCACGTTCCCACTCTCCTCTCATTGTATTCCACGTTCCACCTCTCCTCTCATTTTTTCCCATGTTCCCTCTCTCCTCTCATTCTATCCTACGTTTCCCTCACCTCTCATTCTTTCCCACGTTCCCTCTCTCCTCTCATTCTATCTACGTTCCCTTTCCTCTCATTCGTTTCCACGTTCCCTCTCTCCTCTCATTCTATCCTACGTTTCCATCTCCTCTCATTCTATCCCACATTCCCTCTCTCTTCTCATTCTTTCCCACATTCCCTCTCTCCTCTCATTCTATCCCACGTTCCCTCTCTCCTCTCATTCTATCCCACGTTCCCTCTCTCTTCTCATTCTATCCCACGTTCCCTCTCTCCTCTCATTCTATCCCACGTTCCCTCTCTCCTCTCATTCTATCCCACGTTCCCTCTCTCCTCTCATTATATCCTACGTTCCCTCTCTCCTCTCATTCTATCCCACGTTCCCTCTCTCCTCTCATTCTATCCCACGTTCCCTCTCCTCTCATTCTATCCCACGTTCCCTCTCCTCTCATTCTATCCTACGTTCCCTCTCTCCTCTCATTCTATCCCACTTTCCCTATCTCCTCTCATTCTATCCCACGTTCCCACTCCCCTCTCATTCTATCCCAGGTTCCCTCTCTCCTCTCATTCTTTCCACATTCCCTCTCTCCTCTCATTCTATCCCACGTCCCTTCTCTCCTCTCATTCTATCCCACGTTCCCTCTCTCCTCTCATTCTATCCTACGTTCCCTCTCTCCTCTCATTCTATCCCACGTTCCGATCTCCTCTCATTCGATGCCACATTCCCTCTCTCCTCTCATTCTATCCCACGTTCCCTCTCGCCTCTCATTCTGTCCCACGTTCCCTCTCTCCTCTCATTCTATCCCACGTTCCCTCTCTCCTCTCATTCTGTCCCACGTTCCCTCTCGCCTCTCATTCTGTCCTACGTTCCCTCTCTCCTCTCATTCTATCCCACGTTCACTCTTTCCTCTCATTCTATTCCACGTTCCCTCTCTCCACTCATTCTATCCCACATTCCGTCTCTCCTCTCATTCTATCCCACAATCCCTCTCTCCTCCCATTCTATCCCACGTTCGCTCTCTCCTTTCATTCTATCCCACGTTCCCTCGCTCCTCTCATTATATCCCACGTTCCCTCTCTCCTCTCATTCTATTCCACGTTCCCTCTCTCCTCTCATTCTATCACACGTTCCCTCTCTCCTCTCATTCTATCCCACGTTCCCTCGCTCCTCTCATTCTATTCCACGTTCCCTCTCTCCTCTCATTCTTTCCCATGTTCCCTCTCTCCTCTCAATCTATCCCACGTTCCCTCTCTCCTCTCATTCAATCCCATGTTCCCTCTCTCCTCTCATTCTATCCCACGTTCCCTCTCTCCTCTCATTCTATCCCACGTTCCCTCTCTCATCTCATTCTGTCCCACGTTGCCTCTCTCCTCTCATTCTATCCCACGTACACTCTCTCCTCTCATTCTATCCCACGTTCCTCCTCTCCTCTCATTCTATCCCAGGTTCCCACTCTCCTCTCATTCTATCCCACGTTCCCTCTCTCCTCATTCTATCCTACGTCCCCTCTCTCCTCTCATTCTATCCCACATTTCCTCTCTCCTCCCATTCTATCCCACGTTCCCTCTCCTCTCATTCTATCCTACGTTCCCTCTCTCCTCTCATTCTATCGCACGTTCACTCTCTCCTCTCATTCTATCCCACATTCCCTCTCTCCACTCATTCTATCCCACATTCCCCTCTCTCCTCTCATTCTATCCCACGTTCCCTCTCTCCTCTCATTCTATCCCATGTTCCCTCTCTCCTCTCATTCTATCCTACGTTCCCTCTCTCCTCTCATTCTATCCCATGTTCCCTCTCCTCTCATTCTATCCCACATTCCCTTTCTCCTCTCATTCTATCCCACGTTCCCTCTCTCCTCTCATTCTATCCCACGTTCCCTTGCTCCTCTCATTCTATCCCACGTTCCCTCTCTCCTCTCATTCTATCCCACATTCCCTCTCTCCTCTCATTCTATCCCACGTCCCCTCTCTCCTCTCATTCTATCCCATGTTCCCTCTCTCCTCTCATTCTATCCTACGTTCCCTCTCTCCTCTCATTCTATCGTACGTTCCCTCTCTCCTCTCATTCTATCCCACGTTCCGATCTCCTCTCATTCTATCCCACGTTCCCTCTCTCCTCTCATTCTTATCCACGTTCCCCCTCTCCTCTCATTCTATCCTACTTTCCCTCTCTCCTCTCATTCTATCCCACGTTCCCTCTCGCCTCCCATTCTATCCCATGGTCCCTCTCTCCTCTCATTCTATCCCACGTTCCCTCTCTCCTCTCATTCTATGCTACGTTTCCTCTCTCCTCTCATTCGATCCCACGTTCCCTCTCTCCTCTCATTCTATCCCACGTTCCCTCTCTCCTCTCATTCTTTTCCATGTTCCTCCTCACTTCTCATCCTATCCCACGTTCCCTTTCTCCTCTCATTCTATCCCAAGTTCCTCCTCTCCTCATTTTATCTCACGTTCCCTCTCTCCACTCAGAATATGTCACGTTCCCACTCTCCTCTCATTGTATTCCACGTTTCACCTCTCCTCTCATTTTTTCCCATGTTCCCTCTCTCCTCTCATTCTATCTAAGTTCCCTCTCTCCTCTCATTCCTTTCCACGTTCCCTCTCTCCTCTCATTCTATCCTACGTTTCCCTCACCTCTCATTCTTTCCCACGTTCCCTCTCTCCTCTCATTCTATCCTACGTTTCCATCTCCTCTCATTCTATCCCACATTCCCACCCTCTTCTCATTCTTTCCCACATTCCCTCTGACCTCTCATTCTATCCCACGTTCCCTCTCTCCTCTCATTCTATCCCACGGTCCCACTCTCCTCTCATTCTATCCCACGTTCCCTCTCTCCTCTCATTCTATCCTACATTCCCTCTCTCCTCTCATAATATCCCGCGTTCCCTCTCTCCTCTCATTCTATCCCACGTTCCCTTTCTCCTCTCATTCTATCCCAAGTTCCTCCTCTCCTCATTCTATCCCACGTTCCCTCTCTCCTCTCATTCTATCCCACTTTCCCTATCTCCTCTCATTCTATCCCACGTTCCCACTCTCCTCTCATTCTATCCCACGTTCCGATCTCCTCTCATTCGATGCCACGTTCCCTCTCTCCTCTCATTCTATCCCACGTTCCGATCTCCTCTCATTCGATGCCACGTTCCATCTCTCCTCTCATTCTATCCCACGTTCCCTCTCGCCTCTCATTCTATCCCTCGTTCCCTCTCTCCTCTCATTCTATCCCACGTTCCCTCTCTCCTCTCATTGTATCCCACGTTCCCTCTCTCCTCTCATTCTATCCCACGTTCCCTCTCTCCTCTCATTCTATCCCACGTTCCCTCTCTCCTCTCATTCAATCCCACGTTCCCTCTCTCCTCTCATTCTATCCCACGTTCCCACTCTCCACTCATTCTATCCCCCGTTCGCTCTCTCCTCTCATTCTATCCCACGTTCCCTCTCTCTTCTCATGCTATCCCACGTTCCCCCTCTCCGCTCATTCTATCCCACGTTCACTCTCTCCTCTCATTCTATCCCACGTTCCCTCTCTCCTCTCATTCTATCCCACGTTCCTCCTCTCCTTCTAACCCACGTCCCCTCTCTCCTCTCATTCTATCCCACGTTCCCTCTCTCCTCATTCTATCCTACGTCCCCTCTCTCCTCTCATTCTATCCCACGTTTCCTCTCTCCTCCCATTCTATCCCACGTTCCCTCTCTCCTCTCATTCTATCCAACGTACCCTCTCTCCTCTCATTCTATCCCACGTTCACTCTCTCCTCTCATTCTATCCCACATTCCCTCTCTCCACTCATTCTATCCCACATTCCCTCTCTCCTTTCATTCTATCCCACGTTCCCTCTCTCCTCTCATTCTATCCTACGTTCCCTCTCTCCTCTCATTCTATCCCACGTTCCCTCTCCTCTCATTCTATCCCACGTTCCCTCTCTCCTCTCATTCTATCCCACGTTCCCTCTCTCCTCTCATTCTATCCCACGTTCCCTTGCTACTCTCATTCTATCACACGTTCCCTCTCTCCTCTCATTCTATCCCATGTTCCCTCTCTCCTCTCAATTTATCCCACGTTCCCTCTCTCCTCTCATTCAATCCCACGTTCCCCCTCTCCTCTCATTCTATCCCACGTTCCCTCTCTCCACTCATTCTATCCCACGTTCGCTCTCTCCTCTCATTCTATCCCACGTTCCCTCTCTCCTCTCATTCTATCCCACGTTCCCTCTCTCCTCTCATTCTATCCCACGTTCCCTTGCTACTCTCATTCTATCCCACGTTCCCTCTCTCCTCTCATTCTATCCCACGTTCCCTCTCTCCTCTCATTCTATCCTACGTTCCCTCTCTCCTCTCATTCTATCCCACGTTCCGATCTCCTCTCATTCGATGCCACGTTCCATCTCTCCTCTCATTCTATCCCACGTTCCCTCTCGCCTCTCATTCTATCCCTCGTTCCCTCTCTCCTCTCATTCTATCCCACGTTCCCTCTCTCCTCTCATTGTATCCCACGTTCCCTCTCTCCTCTCATTCTATCCCACGTTCCCTCTCTCCTCTCATTCTATCCCACGTTCCCTCTCTCCTCATTCTATCCTACGTCCCCTCTCTCCTCTCATTCTATCCCACGTTTCCTCTCTCCTCCCATTCTATCCCACGTTCCCTCTCTCCTCTCATTCTATCCTACGTGTACCCTCTCTCCTCTCATTCTATCCCACGTTCACTCTCTCCTCTCATTCTATCCCACATTCCCTCTCTCCTCTCATTCTATCCCACGTTCCCTCTCTCCTTTCATTCTATCCCACGTTCCCTCTCTCCTCTCATTCTATCCCACGTTCCCTCTCTCCTCTCATTCTTTCCCATGTTTCTCCTCACTTCTCATCCTATCCCACGTTCCCTGTCTCCTCTCATTCTATCCCAAGTTCCTCCTCTCCTCATTTTATCTCACGTTCCCTCTCTCAACTCAGAATATTTCACGTTCCCACTCTCCTCTCATTGTATTCCACGTTCCACCTCTCCTCTCATTTTTTCCCATGTTCCCTCTCTCCTCTCATTCCATCTAAGTTCCCTCTCTCCTCTCATTCCTTTCCACGTTCCCTCTCTCCTCTCATTCTATCCTACGTTTCCCTCACCTCTCATTCTTTCCCACATTCCCTCTCTCTTCTCATTCTTTCCCACATTCCCTCTCTCCTCTCATTCAATCCCACGTTCCCTTGCTACTCTCATTCTATCCCACGTTCCCTCTCTCCTCTCATTCTATCCCACGTTCCCTCTCTCCTCTCATTCTATCCTACATTCCCTCTCTCCTCTCATTCTATCCCACGTCCCCTCTCTCCTCTCATTCTATCCCACGTTCCCTCTCTCCTCTCATTCTATCCTACGTTCCCTCTCTCCTCTCATTCTATCGTACGTTCCCTCTCTCCTCTCATTGTATCCCACGTTCCCTCTCTCCTCTCATTCTATCCCACGTTCCCACTCTCCGCTCATTCTATCCCACGATCACTCTCTCCTCTCATTCTATCCCACGTTCCCTCTCTCCTCTCATTCTATCCCACGTTCCTCCTCTCCTCTCATTCTATCCCACGTTCCCACTCTCCTCTCATTCTATCCCACGTTCCCTCTCTCCTCTCATTCTATCCTACATTCCCTCTCTCCTGTCATTCTATCCCACGTCCCCTCTCTCCTCTCATTCTATCCCATGTTCCCTCTCTCCTCTCATTCTATCCTACGTTCCCTCTCTCCTCTCATTCTATCGTACGTTCCCTCTCTCCTCTCATTCTATCCCACGTTCCGATCTCCTCTCATTCTATCCCACGTTCCCTCTCTCCTCTCATTCTATCCCACGTTCCGATCTCCTCTCATTCGATGCCACGTTCCATCTCTCCTCTCATTCTATCCCACATTCCCACTCTCCTCTCATTCTATCCCACGTTCCCTCTCGCCTCTCATTCTGTCCCACGTTCCCTCTCTCCTCTCATTCTATCCCACGTTCCCTCTCTCCTCTCATTCTTTCCCATGTTCCTCCTCACCTCTCATCCTCCCCCACGTTCCCTTTCTCCTCTCATTCTATCCCAAGTTCCTCCTCTCCTCATTCTATCCCACGTTCCCTCTCTCCTCTCATTCTATCCCACGTCCCCTCTCTCCTCTCATTCTATCCCACGTTCCCTCTCTCCTCTCATTCTATCCTACGTTCCCTCTCTCCTCTCATTCTATCCTACGTTCCCTCTCTCCTCTCATTCTATCCCACGTTCCGATCTCCTCTCATTCGATGCCACGTTCCATCTCTCCTCTCATTCTATCCCACATTCCCACTCTCCTCTCATTCTATCCCACGTTCCCTCTCGCCTCTCATTCTGTCCCACGTTCCCTCTCTCCTCTCATTCTATCCCACGTTCCCTCTCTCCTCTCATTCTTTCCCATGTTCCTCCTCACCTCTCATCCTTCCCCACGTTCCCTTTCTCCTCTCATTCTATCCCAAGTTCCTCCTCTCCTCATTCTATCCCACGTTCCCTCTCTCCTCTCATTCTATCCCACTTTCCCAATCTCCTCTCATTCTATCCCAAGTTCCCACTCTCCTCTCATTCTATCCCACGTTCCCTCTCTCCTCTCATTCTATCCTACATTCCCTCTCTCCTCTCATTCTATCCCACGTCCCCTCTCTCCTCTCATTCTATCCCACGTTCCCTCTCTCCTCTCATTCTATCCTACGTTCCCTCTCTCCTCTCATTCTATCGTACGTTCCCTCTCTCCTCTCATTGTATCCCACGTTCCCTCTCTCCTCTCATTCTATCCCACGTTCCCACTCTCCGCTCATTCTATCCCACGATCACTCTCTCCTCTCATTCTATCCCACGTTCCCTCTCTCCTCTCATTCTATCCCACGTTCCTCCTCTCCTCTCATTCTATCCCACGTTCCCTCTCTCCTCTCATTCTATCCCACGTTCCCTCACTCCTCATTCTATCCTACGTCCCCTCACTCCTCTCATTCTATCCCACGTTTCCTCACTCCTCCCATTCTATCCCACGTTCCCTCTCTCCTCTCATTCTATCCTACGTTCCCTCTCTCCTCTCATTCTATCCCACGTTCACTCTCTCCTCTCATTCTATTCCACATTCCCTCTCTCCACTCATTCTATCCCACATTCCGTCTCTCCTCTCATTCTATCCCACGTTCGCTCTCTCCTTTCATTCTATCCCACGTTCCCTCTCTCCTCTCATTCTATCCTACGTTCCCTCTCTCCTCTCATTCTATCCCACGTTCCCGCTCCTCTCATTCTATCCCACGTTCCCTCTCTCCGCTCATTCTATCCCACGTTCCCTCTCTCCTCTCATTCTATCCCACGTTCCCTCTCTCCTCTCATTCTATTCCACGTTCCCTCTCTCCTCTCATTCTTTCCCATGTTCCCTCTCTCCACTCATTCTATCCCACGTTCGCTCTCTCCTCTCATTCTATCCCACGTTCCCTCTCTCATCTCATTCTGTCCCACGTTGCCTCTCTCCTCTCATTCTATCCCACGTACACTCTCTCCTCTCATTCTATCCCACGTTCCTCCTCTCCTCTCATTCTATCCCAGGTTCCCACTCTCCTCTCATTCTATCCCACGTTCCCTCTCTCCTCATTCTATCCTACGTCCCCTCTCTCCTCTCATTCTATCCCACGTTCCCTCTCCTCTCATTCTATCCTACGTTCCCCCTCTCCTCTCATTCTATCGCACGTTCACTCTCTCCTCTCATTCTATCCCACATTCCCTCTCTCCACTCATTCTATCCCACATTCCCCTCTCTCCTCTCATTCTATCCCACGTTCCCTCTCTCCTCTCATTCTATCCCATGTTCCCTCTCTCCTCTCATTCTATCCTACGTTCCCTCTCTCCTCTCATTCTATCCCATGTTCCCTCTCCTCTCATTCTATCCCACATTCCCTTTCTCCTCTCATTCTATCCCACGTTCCCTCTCTCCTCTCATTCTATCCCACGTTCCCTTGCTCCTCTCATTCTATCCCACGTTCCCTCTCTCCTCTCATTCTATCCCACATTCCCTCTCTCCTCTCATTCTATCCTACGTTCCCCCTCTCCTCTCATTCTATCCCACTTTCATTATCTCCTCTCATTCTATCCCACGTTCCCACTCTCCTCTCATTCTATCCCACGTTCCCTCTCTCCTCTCATTCTATCCTACATTCCCTCTCTCCTGTCATTCTATCCCACGTCCCCTCTCTCCTCTCATTCTATCCCATGTTCCCTCTCTCCTCTCATTCTATCCTACGTTCCCTCTCTCCTCTCATTCTATCGTACGTTCCCTCTCTCCTCTCATTCTATCCCACGTTCCGATCTCCTCTCATTCTATCCCACGTTCCCTCTCTCCTCTCATTCTTATCCACGTTCCCTCTCTCCTCTCATTCTATCCTACTTTCCCTCTCTCCTCTCATTCTATCCCACGTTCCCTCTCGCCTCCCATTCTATCCCACGGTCCCTCTCTCCTCTCATTCTATCCCACGTTCCCTATCTCCTCTCATTCTATGCTACGTTTCCTCTCTCCTCTCATTCGATCCCACGTTCCCTCTCTCCTCTCATTCTATCCCACGTTCCCTCTCTCCTCTCATTCTTTTCCATGTTCCTCCTCACTTCTCATCCTATCCCACGTTCCCTTTCTCCTCTCATTCTATCCCAAGTTCCTCCTCTCCTCATTTTATCTCACGTTCCCTCTCTCCACTCAGAATATGTCACGTTCCCACTCTCCTCTCATTGTATTCCACGTTCCACCTCTCCTCTCATTTTTTCCCCATGTTCCCTCTCTCCTCTCATTCTATCTAAGTTCCCTCTCTCCTCTCATTCCTTTCCACGTTCCCTCTCTCCTCTCATTCTATCCTACGTTTCCCTCACCTCTCATTCTTTCCCACGTTCCCTCTCTCCTCTCATTCTATCCTACGTTTCCATCTCCTCTCATTCTATCCCACATTCCCACTCTCTTCTCATTCTTTCCCACATTCCCTCTGACCTCTCATTCTATCCCACGTTCCCTCTCTCCTCTCATTCTATCCCACGGTCCCATTCTCCTCTCATTCTATCCCACGTTCCCTCTCTCCTCTCATTCTATCCTACATTCCCTCTCTCCTCTCATAATATCCCACGTTCCCTCTCTCCTCTCATAATATCCCACGTTCCCTCTCTCCTCTCATTCTATCCCACGTTCCCTTTCTCCTCTCATTCTATCCCAAGTTCCTCCTCTCCTCATTCTATCCCACGTTCCCTCTCTCCTCTCATTCTATCCCACTTTCCCTATCTCCTCTCATTCTATCCCACGTTCCCACTCTCCTCTCATTCTATCCCACGTTCCCTCTCTCCTCTCATTCTATCCCACATTCCCTCTCTCCTCTCATTCTATCCCACGTCCCCTCTCTCCTCTCATTCTATCCCACGTTCCCTCTCTCCTCTCATTCTATCCTACGTTCCCTCTCTCCTCTCATTCTATCCCACGTTCCGATCTCCTCTCATTCGATGCCACGTTCCATCTCTCCTCTCATTCTATCCCACGTTCCCTCTCGCCTCTCATTCTATCCCTCGTTCCCTCTCTCCTCTCATTCTATCCCACGTTCCCTCTCTCCTCTCATTCTATCCCACGTTCCCTCTCTCCTCTCATTCTATCCCACGTTCCCTCTCTCCTCTCATTCTATCCCACGTTCCCTCTCTCCTCTCATTCTATCCCACGTTCCCTCTCTCCTCTCATTCAATCCCACGTTCCCTCTCTCTCATTCTATCCCACGTTCCCACTCTCCACTCATTCTATCCCCCGTTCGCTCTCTCCTCTCATTCTATCCCACGTTCCCTCTCTCTTATGCTATCCCACATACCCTCTCTCCTCTCATTCTATCCCACGTTCCCTCTCTCCTCTCATTCTATCCCACGTTCCCTCTCTCCGCTCATTCTATCCCACGTTCACTCTCTCCTCTCATTCTATCCCACGTTCCCTCTCTCCTCTCATTCTATTCCACGTTCCTCCTCTCCTCTCATTCTATCCCACGTTTCCTCTCTCCTCCCATTCTATCCCACGTTCCCTCTCTCCTCTCATTCTATCCTACATACCCTCTCTCCTCTCATTCTATCCCACGTTCACTCTCTCCTCTCATTCTATCCCACATTCCCTCTCTCCACTCATTCTATCCCACATTCCCTCTCTCCTCTCATTCAATCCCACTTTCCCTCTCTCCTCTCATTCTATCCCACGTTCCCTCTCCTTTCATTCTATCCCACGTTCCCTCTCTCCTCTCATTCTATCCTATGTTCCCTCTCTCCTCTCATTCTATCCCACGTTCCCTCTCTCCTCTCATTCTATCCCACGTTCCCCCTCTCCTCTCATTCTATCCCACGTTCCCTTGCTACTCTCATTCTATCCCACGTTCCCTCTCTCCTCTCATTCTATCACACGTTCCCTCTCTCCTCTCAATTTATACCACGTTCCCTCTCTCCTCTCATTCAATCCCACGTTCCCTCTCTCCTCTCATTCTATCCCACGTTCCCTCTCTCCACTCATTCTATCCCACGTTCGCTCTCTCCTCTCATTCTATCCCACGTTCCCTCTCTCCTCTCATTCTATCCCACGTTCCCTCTCTCCTCCCATTCTATCCCACGTTCCCTTGCTACTCTCATTCTATCCCACGTTCCCTCTCTCCTCTCATTCTATCCCACGTTCCCTCTCTCCTCTCAATCTATCCCACGTTCCCTCTCTCCTCTCATTCAATCCCACGTTCCCTCTCTCCTCTCATTCTATCCCACATTCCCTCTCTCCTCTCATTCTATCCCACATTCCCTCTCTCCACTCACTCTATCCCACGTTCGCTCTCTCCTCTCATTCTATCCCACGTTCCCTCTCTCTTCTCATTCTATCCCACGTTCCCTCTCTCCTCTCATTCTATCCCACGTTCCCTCTCTCCTCTCATTCTATCCCACGTTCCCTCTCTCCGCTCATTCTATCCCACGTTCACTCTCTCCTCTCATTCTATCCCACGTTCCCTCCTCTCATTCTATCCCACGTTCCGATCTCCTCTCATTCGATGCCACGTTCCATCTCTCCTCTCATTCTTATCCACGTTCCCTCTCTCCTCTCATTCTATCCTACGTTCCCTCTCTCCTCTCATTCTATCCCACGTTCCCTTTCTCCTCTCATTCTATCCCAAGTTCCTCCTCTCCTCATTCTATCCCACGTTCCCTCTCTCCTCTCATTCTATCCCACTTTCCCTATCTCCTCTCATTCTATCCCACGTTCCCACTCTCCTCTCATCCTATCCCACGTTCCCTTTCTCCTCTCATTCTATCCCAAGTTCCTCCTCTCCTCATTTTATCTCACGTTCCCTCTCTCCACTCAGAATATGTCACGTTCCCACTCTCCTCTCATTGTATTCCACGTTCCACCTCTCCTCTCATTTTTTCCCCATGTTCCCTCTCTCCTCTCATTCTATCTAAGTTCCCTCTCTCCTCTCATTCCTTTCCACGTTCCCTCTCTCCTCTCATTCTATCCTACGTTTCCCTCACCTCTCATTCTTTCCCACGTTCCCTCTCTCCTCTCATTCTATCCTACGTTTCCATCTCCTCTCATTCTATCCCACATTCCCACTCTCTTCTCATTCTTTCCCACATTCCCTCTGACCTCTCATTCTATCCCACGTTCCCTCTCTCCTCTCATTCTATCCCACGGTCCCATTCTCCTCTCATTCTATCCCACGTTCCCTCTCTCCTCTCATTCTATCCTACATTCCCTCTCTCCTCTCATAATATCCCACGTTCCCTCTCTCCTCTCATAATATCCCACGTTCCCTCTCTCCTCTCATTCTATCCCACGTTCCCTTTCTCCTCTCATTCTATCCCAAGTTCCTCCTCTCCTCATTCTATCCCACGTTCCCTCTCTCCTCTCATTCTATCCCACTTTCCCTATCTCCTCTCATTCTATCCCACGTTCCCACTCTCCTCTCATTCTATCCCACGTTCCCTCTCTCCTCTCATTCTATCCCACATTCCCTCTCTCCTCTCATTCTATCCCACGTCCCCTCTCTCCTCTCATTCTATCCCACGTTCCCTCTCTCCTCTCATTCTATCCTACGTTCCCTCTCTCCTCTCATTCTATCCCACGTTCCGATCTCCTCTCATTCGATGCCACGTTCCATCTCTCCTCTCATTCTATCCCACGTTCCCTCTCGCCTCTCATTCTATCCCTCGTTCCCTCTCTCCTCTCATTCTATCCCACGTTCCCTCTCTCCTCTCATTCTATCCCACGTTCCCTCTCTCCTCTCATTCTATCCCACGTTCCCTCTCTCCTCTCATTCTATCCCACGTTCCCTCTCTCCTCTCATTCAATCCCACGTTCCCTCTCTCTCATTCTATCCCACGTTCCCACTCTCCACTCATTCTATCCCCCGTTCGCTCTCTCCTCTCATTCTATCCCACGTTCCCTCTCTCTTATGCTATCCCACATACCCTCTCTCCTCTCATTCTATCCCACGTTCCCTCTCTCCTCTCATTCTATCCCACGTTCCCTCTCTCCGCTCATTCTATCCCACGTTCACTCTCTCCTCTCATTCTATCCCACGTTCCCTCTCTCCTCTCATTCTATTCCACGTTCCTCCTCTCCTCTCATTCTATCCCACGTTTCCTCTCTCCTCCCATTCTATCCCACGTTCCCTCTCTCCTCTCATTCTATCCTACATACCCTCTCTCCTCTCATTCTATCCCACGTTCACTCTCTCCTCTCATTCTATCCCACATTCCCTCTCTCCACTCATTCTATCCCACATTCCCTCTCTCCTCTCATTCAATCCCACTTTCCCTCTCTCCTCTCATTCTATCCCACGTTCCCTCTCCTTTCATTCTATCCCACGTTCCCTCTCTCCTCTCATTCTATCCTATGTTCCCTCTCTCCTCTCATTCTATCCCACGTTCCCTCTCTCCTCTCATTCTATCCCACGTTCCCCCTCTCCTCTCATTCTATCCCACGTTCCCTTGCTACTCTCATTCTATCCCACGTTCCCTCTCTCCTCTCATTCTATCACACGTTCCCTCTCTCCTCTCAATTTATACCACGTTCCCTCTCTCCTCTCATTCAATCCCACGTTCCCTCTCTCCTCTCATTCTATCCCACGTTCCCTCTCTCCACTCATTCTATCCCACGTTCGCTCTCTCCTCTCATTCTATCCCACGTTCCCTCTCTCCTCTCATTCTATCCCACGTTCCCTCTCTCCTCCCATTCTATCCCACGTTCCCTTGCTACTCTCATTCTATCCCACGTTCCCTCTCTCCTCTCAATCTATCCCACGTTCCCTCTCTCCTCTCATTCAATCCCACGTTCCCTCTCTCCTCTCATTCTATCCCACATTCCCTCTCTCCTCTCATTCTATCCCACATTCCCTCTCTCCACTCACTCTATCCCACGTTCGCTCTCTCCTCTCATTCTATCCCACGTTCCCTCTCTCTTCTCATTCTATCCCACGTTCCCTCTCTCCTCTCATTCTATCCCACGTTCCCTCTCTCCTCTCATTCTATCCCACGTTCCCTCTCTCCGCTCATTCTATCCCACGTTCACTCTCTCCTCTCATTCTATCCCACGTTCCCTCCTCTCATTCTATCCCACGTTCCGATCTCCTCTCATTCGATGCCACGTTCCATCTCTCCTCTCATTCTTATCCACGTTCCCTCTCTCCTCTCATTCTATCCTACGTTCCCTCTCTCCTCTCATTCTATCCCACGTTCCCTCTCACCTCTCATTCTATCCCACATTCCCTCTCTCCTCTCATTCTATCCCATGATCCCTCTCTCCTCTCATTCTATCCTACGTTTCCTCTCTCCTCTCATTCGATCCCACGTTCCCACTCTCCTCTCATTCTATCCCACGTTCCCTCTCTCCTCTCATTCTTTCCCATGTTCCTCCTCACTTCTCATCCTATCCCACGTTCCCTTTCTCCTCTCATTCTATCCCAAGTTCCTCCTCTCCTCATTTTATCTCACGTTCCCTCTCTCCACTCAGAATATGTCACGTTCCCACTCTCCTCTCATTGTATTCCACGTTTCACCTCTCCTCTCATTTTTTCCATGTTCCCTCTCTCCTCTCCTATCCTACGTTCCTCTCTCCTCTCATTCTATCCCATGCTCCCCCACTCCTCTCATTCTATCCCACGTTCCCTCTCTCCTCTCATTCCATCCTACGTTCCCTCTCTCCTCTCATTCTGTCCCACGTACCCTCTCTCCTCTCATTCTATTCCACGTTCCACCTCTCCTCTCATTCTTTCCCACGTTCCCTCTCTCCTCTCTTTCCTTTCCACGTTCCCCCTCTCCTCTCATTCTATCCTACGTTTCCCTCTCCTCTCATTCTTTCCCACGTTCCCTCCCTCCTCTCATTCTATCCCACATTCCCTCTCTCCTCATTCTATCCCACGTTCCCTCTCCTCTCATTCTATCCCACGTTCCCTCTCTCCTCTCATTCTACCCCACGTTCCCTATCTCCTCTCATTCTATCCCACTTTCCCTCTTTCCTCTCATTCTATCCCACGTTCCCTCTCTCCTCTCATTCTATCCTACGTTCCCTCTCTCCTCTCATTCTATCCCACTTTCCCTCTTTCCTCTCATTCTATCCTTCGTTCCCTCTCTCCTCTCATTCTATCCTACCTTCCCTCTCTCCTCTCATTGTATCCCACGTTCCCTCTCTCCTCTCATTCTATCCCACGTTCCCTCTCTCCTCTCATTTTTTCCCACGTTCCCTCTCTCCTCTCATTCAACCCCACGTTCCCTCTCTCCTCTCATTCTATCCCACGTTCCCTCTCTCCACTCATTCTATCCCACATTCGCTCTCTACTCTCATTCTATCCCTCGTTCCCTCTCTCCTCTCATTCTATCCCACGTTCCCTCTCTCCTCTCATTGTATCCCACGTTCCCTCTCTCCTCTCATTCTATCCCACGTTCCCTCTCTCCTCTCATTCTATCCTACGTTCCCTCTCTCCTCTCATTCAATCCCACGTTCCCCCTCTCCTCTCATTCTATCCCACGTTCCCTCTCTCCTCTCATTCTATCCCACGTTCCCTCTCTCCGCTCATTCTATCCCACGTTCACTCTCTCCTCTCATTCTATCCCACGTTCCCTCTCTCCTCTCATTCTATCCCACGTTCCTCCTCTCCTCTCATTCTAACCCACGTCCCCTCTCTCCTCTCATTCTATCCCACGTTCCCTCTCTCCTCATTCTATCCTACGTCCCCTCTCTCCTCTCATTCTATCCCACGTTTCCTCTCTTCTCCCATTCTATCCCACGTTCCCTCTCTCCTCTCATTCTATCCTACGTACCCTCTCTCCTCTCATTCTATCCCACGTTCACTCTCTCCTCTCATTCTATCCCACATTCCCTCTCTCCACTCATTCTATCCCACATTCCCTCTCTCCTCTCATTCAATCCCACTTTCCCTCTCTCCTCTCATTCTATCCCACGTTCCCTCTCTCCTTTCATTCTATCCCACGTTCCCTCTCTCCTCTCATTCATTCTATCCTACGTTCCCGCTCTCCTCTCATTCTATCCCACGTTCCCTCTCTCCTCTCATTCTATCCCACGTTCCCTCTCTCCTCTCATTCTATCCCACGTTCCCTTGCTACTCTCATTCTATCCCACGTTCCCTCTCTCCTCATTCTATCCCACGTTCCCTCTCTCCTCTCAATTTATCCCACGTTCCCTCTCTCCTCTCATTCAATCCCACGTTCCCTCTCTCCTCTCATTCTATCCCACGTTCCCTCTCTCCACTCATTCTATCCCACGTTCGCTCTCTCCTCTCATTCTATCCCACGTTCCCTCTCTCTTCTCATTCTATCCCACGTTCCCTCTCTCTTCTCATTCTATCCCACATTCCCTCTCTCCTCTCATTCTATCCCACGTTACCTCTCTCCTCTCATTCTATCCCACGTTCCCTCTCTCCGCTCATTCTATCCCACGTTCACTCTCTCCTCTCATTCTATCCCACATTCCCTCTCTCGTCTCATTCTATCCCACGTTCCCTCTCTCCTCTCATTCTATCCCACTTTCCCTATCTCCTCTCATTCTATCCCACGTTCCCACTCTCCTCTCGTTCTATCCCACGTTCCCTCTCTCCTCTCATTCTATCCTACCTTCCCTCTCTCCTGTCATTCTATCCCACGTCCCCTCTCTCCTCTCATTCTATCCCATGTTCCCTCTCTCCTCTCATTCTATCCTACGTTCCCTCTCCTCATTCTATCGTACGTTCCCTCTCTCCTCTCATTCTATCCCACGTTCTGATCTCCTCTCATTCGATGCCACGTTCCATCTCTCCTCTCATTCTATCCCACGTTCCCTCTCTCCTCTCATTCTTATCCACCTTCCCTCTCTCCTCTCATTCTATCCCATGTTCCCTCTCTCCTCTCATTCTATCCTACGTTCCCTCTCCTCATTCTATCCCATGTTCCTCCTCACTTCTCATCCTATCCCACGTTCCCTTTCTCCTCTCATTCTATCCCAAGTTCCTCCTCTCCTCATTTTATCTCACGTTCCCTCTCTCCACTCAGATTATGTCACGTTCCCACTCTCCTCTCATTGTATTCCACGTTTCACCTCTCCTCTCATTTTTTCCCATGTTCCCTCTCTCCTCTCCTTCTATCCTACGTTCCTCTCTCCTCTCATTCTATCCCATGCTCCCCCACTCCTCTCATTCTATCCCACGTTCCCTCTCTCCTCTCATTCCATCCTACGTTCCCTCTCTCCTCTCATTCTGTCCCACGTACCCTCTCTCCTCTCATTCTATTCCACGTTCCACCTCTCCTCTCATTCTTTCCCACGTTCCCTCTCTCCTCTCTTTCCTTTCCACGTTCCCCCTCTCCTCTCATTCTATCCCACATTCCCTCTCTCCTCTCATTCTATCCCACGTTCCCTCTCCTCTCATTCTATCCCACGTTCCCTCTCTCCTCTCATTCTACCCCACGTTCCCTATCTCCTCTCATTCTATCCCACTTTCCCTCTTTCCTCTCATTCTATCCCACGTTCCCTCTCTCCTCTCATTCTATCCTACGTTCCCTCTCTCCTCTCATTCTATCCCACTTTCCCTCTTTCCTCTCATTCTATCCCACGTTCCCTCTCTCCTCTCATTCTATCCTACCTTCCCTCTCTCCTCTCATTGTATCCCACGTTCCCTCTCTCCTCTCATTCTATCCCACGTTCCCTCTCTCCTCTCATTCTATCCCACGTTCTGATCTCCTCTCATTCGATGCCACGTTCCATCTCTCCTCTCATTCTATCCCACGTTCCCTCTCTCCTCTCATTCTATCCCACGTTCCCTCTCTCCACTCATTCTATCCCACATTCGCTCTCTCCTCTCATTCTATCCCACGTTCCCTCTCTCTTCTCATTCTATCCCACGTTCCCTCTCTCCTCTCATTCTATCCCACGTTCCCTCTCTCCTCTCATTCTATCCCACGTTCCTCCTCTCCTCTCATTCTCTCCCACGTTCCCTCTCCCCTCTCATTCTATCCCACGTTCCCTCTCTCCTCATTCTATCCTACGTCCCCTCTCTCCTCTCATTCTATCCCACGTTTCCTCTCTCCTCCCATTCTATCCCACGTTCCCTCTCTCCTCTCATTCTGTCCTGCGTACCCACTCCCCTCTCATTCTATCCCACGTTCACTCTCTCCTCTCATTCTATCCCACATTCCCTCTCTCCTCTCATTCTATCCCACTTTCCCTCTCTCCTCTCATTCTATCCCACTTTCCCTCTCTCCTCTCATTCTATCCCACTTTCCCTCTCTCCTCTCATTCTATCCCACGTTCCCTCTCCCCTCTCATTCTATCCCACGTTCCCTCTCTCCTCTCATTCTATTCCACGTTCCCTTGCTCCTCTCATTCTATCCCACGTTCACTCTCTCCTCTCATTCTATATCACGTTCCCTCTCTCCTCTCATTCTATCCCACGTTCCCTCTCTCCTCTCATTCGATGCCACGTTCCATCTCCCCTCTCATTCTATATCACGTTCCCTCTCTCCTCTCATTCTATCCCACGTTCCCTCTCTCCTCATTCTATCCTACGTCCCCTCTCTCCTCTCATTCTATCCCACGTTCCCTCTCTCCTCATTCTATCCTACGTCCCCTCTCTCCTCTCATTCTATCCCACGTTCCCTCTCTCCTCTCATTCTGCCCTACGTACCCTCTCCCCTCTCATTCTATCCCACGTTCACTCTCTCCTCTCATTCTATCCCACATTCCCTCTCTCCACTCATTCTATCCCACATTCCCTCTCTCCTCTCATTCTATCCCACTTTCCCTCTCTCCTCTCATTCTATCCCACTTTCCCTCTCTCCTCTCATTCTATCCCACGTTCCCTCTCTCCTCTCATTCTATCCTACGTTCCCTCTCTCCTCTCATTCTGCCCCACGTTCCCTCTCTCCTCTCATTCTATCCCACGTTCCCTCTCCTCTCATTCTATCCCAAGTTCCCTCTCTCCTCTCATTCTATCCCACGTTCCCTCTCTCCTCTCATTCTATCCCACGTTCACTCTCTCCTCTCATTCTATCCAACGTTCCCTCTCTCCTCTCATTCTATCCTACGTTCCCTCTCTCTTATTCTATCCCACGTTCCCTCTCTCCTCTCATTCTATCCTGCATTCCCTCTCTCCTCTCATTCTATCCCACGTTCCCTCTCTCCTCTCATTCGATGCCACGTTCCATCTCCCCTCTCATTCTATCCCACGCTCCCTCTCTCCTCTCATTTTTTCCTACGTTCCCTCTCTCCTCTCATTCTATCCCACGTTCCCTCTCGACTCTCATTCTATCCCACGTTCCCTCTCTCCTCTCATTCTATCCCAAGTTCCCTCTCTCCTCTCATTCTTTCCCATGTTCCTCCTCTCCTCTCATCCAATCCCACATCCCTCTCTCCTCTCATTCTATCCCACATTCCCTCTCTCCTCTCATTCTATCCCAAGTTCCCTCTCTCCTCTCCTTCCATCCTACGTTCCTCTCTCCTCTCATTCTATCCCACGTTCCCTCTCTGCTCTCATTGTATCCCACGTACCCTCTCTCCTCTCTTTCTATCCCACGTTCCCTCTTTCCTCTCATTCTATCCCACGTTCCCTCTCTCCTCTCATTCTATCCTACGTTCCCTCTCTCCTCTCATTCTATTCCACGTTCCGTCTCTCCTCTCATTCTATCCCACGTTCCCTCTCTCCTCTCATTCTATCCTACGTTCCCTCTCTCCTCTCATTGTATCCCACGTTCCCTCTTTCCTCTCATTCTATCCCACGTTCCCTCTCTCCTCTCATTCTATCCCACGTTCCCTCTCTCCACTCATTCTATCCCACGTTCGCTCTCTCCTCTCATTCTATCCCACGTTCCCTCTCTCTACTCATTCTATCCCACGTTCCCTCTCTCCTCTCATTCTATCCCACGTTCCCTCTCTCCTCTCATTCTATCCCACGTTCCCTCTCTCCGCTCATTCTATCCCACGTTCACTCTCTCCTCTCATTCTATCCCACATTCACTCTCTCCTCTCATTCTATCCCACGTTCCTCCTCTCCACTCATTCTATCCCACGTTCCCTCACTCCTCTCATTCTATCCCACGTTCCCTCTCTCCTCATTCTATCCTACGTTCCCTCTCCTCTCATTCTATCCCACGTTCACTCTCTCCTCTCATTCAATCCCACGTTCCCTCACTCCTCTCATTCTATCCCATGTTCCCTCTCTCCTCTCATTCTATCCTACGTTCCCTCTCTCCTCTCATTCTATCCCACGTTCCCTCTCTCCTCTCATTCTATCCCACGTTCCCTCTCCTCTCATTCTATCCCACGTTCCCTCTCTCCTCTAATTCTATCCCACGTTCCCTCTCTCCTCTCATTCTATCCCACGCTCCCTTGCTCCTCTCATTCTATCGCACGTTCCCTCTCTCCTCTCATTCTATCCCACTTTCCCGATCTGCTCTCATTCTATCCCACGTTCCCACTCTCCTCTCATTCTATCCCAGGTTCCCTCTCTCCTCTCATTCTATCCCACATTCCCTCTCTCCTCTCATTCTATCCCACGTCCCCTCTCTCCTCTCATTCTATCCCACGTTCCCTCTCTCCTCTCATTCTATCCTACGTTCCCTCTCTCCTCTCATTCTATCCTACGTTCCCTCTCTCCTCTTATTCTATCCCACGTTCCCTATCTCCTCTCATTCTATCCCACGTTCCCACTCTCCTCTCATTCTATCACACGTTCCCTCTCTCCTCTCATTCTATCCTACGTTCCCTCTGTCCTCTCATTCTATCGTACGTTCCCTCTCTCCTCTCATTCTATCCCACTTTCCCTCTCTCCTCTCATTCTATCCCACGTTCCCTCTCTCCTTTCATTCTATCCCACGTTCCCTCTCTCCTCTCATTCTATCCTACCTTCCCTCTCTCCTCTCATTCTATCCCACGTTCCCGCTCCTCTCATTCTATCCCACGTTCCCTCTCTCCTCTCATTCTATCCCACGTTCCCTCTCTCCTCTCATTCTATCCCACGTTCCCTTTCTCCTCTCATTATATCCCACGTTCCCTCTCTCCTCTCATTCTATCCCACGTTCCCTCTCTCTTCTCATTCTATCCCACTTTCCCTCTCTCCTCTCATTCTATCCCACGTTCCCTCTCTCCTCTCATTCTATCCCACGTTCCTCCTCTCCTCTCATTCTATCCCACGTTCCCTCTCTCCACTCATTCTATCCCACATTCCCCTTTTTCCTCTCATTCTATCCCACGTTCCCTCTCTCCTCTCATTCTATCCCATGTTCCCTCTCTCCTCTCATTCTATCCTACGTTCCCTCTCTCCTCTCATTCTATCCCACGTTCCCTCTCCTCTCATTCTATCACACGTTCCCTTCCTCCTCTCATTCTATCCCACGTTCCCTCTCTCCTCTCATTCTATCCCACGTTCCCTCTCTCCTCTCATTCTATCCTACGTTCCCTCTCTCCTCTCATTCTATCCCACGTTCCCACTCTCCTCTCATTCTATCCCATGTTCCCTCTCTCCTCTCATTCTATCCCACGTTCCCTCTCCTCTCATTCTATCACACGTTCCCTTCCTCCTCTCATTCTATCCCACGTTCCCTCTCTCCTCTCATTCTATCCCACGTTCCCTCTCTCCTCTCATTCTATCCTACGTTCCCTCTCTCCTCTCATTCTTTCCCACTTTCCCTATCTCCTCTCATTCTATCCCACGTTCCCACTCTCCTCTCATTCTATCCCACGTTCCCTCTCTCCTCTCATTTTATCCTACGTTCCCTCTCTCCTCTCATTCTATCGTACGTTCCCTCTCTCCTCTCATTCTATCCCACGTTCCGATCTCCTCTCATTCGATGCCACGTTCCATCTCTCCGCCCATTCTATCCCACGTTCCCTCTCTCCTCTCATTCTTATCCACGTTCCCTCTCTCCTCTCATTCAATCCCACGTTCCCTCTCTCCTCTCATTCTATCCCACGTTCCCTCGCTCCACTCATTCTATCCCACGTTCGCTCTCTCCTCTCATTCTATCCCACGTTCCCTCTCCCTTCTCATTCTATCCCACTTTCCCTCTCTCCTCTCATTCTATCCCACGTTCCCTCTCTCCTCTCATTCTATCCCACGTTCCTCCTCTCCTCTCATTCTATCCCACGTTCCCTCTCTCCACTCATTCTATCCCACATTCCCCTTTTTCCTCTCATTCTATCCCACGTTCCCTCTCTCCTCTCATTCTATCCCATGTTCCCTCTCTCCTCTCATTCTATCCTACGTTCCCTCTCTCCTCTCATTCTATCCCACGTTCCCTCTCCTCTCATTCTATCACACGTTCCCTTCCTCCTCTCATTCTATCCCACATTCCCTCTCTCCTCTCATTCTATCCTACGTTCCCTCTCTCCTCTCATTCTATCCCACTTTCCCTATCTCCTCTCATTCTATCCCACGTTCCCACTCTCCTGTCATTCTATCCCACGTCCCCTCTCTCCTCTCATTCTATCCCATGTTCCCTCTCTCCTCTCATTTTATCCTACGTACCCTCTCTCCTCTCATTCTATCGTACGTTCCCTCTCTCCTCTCATTCTATCCCACGTTCCGATCTTCTCTCATTCGATGCCACGTTCCATCTCTCCTCCCATTCTATCCCACGTTCCCTCTCTCCTCTCATTCTTATCCACGTTCCCTCTCTCCTCTCATTCTATCCTACGTTCCCTCTCTCCTCTCATTCTATCCCACGTTCCCTCTCGCCTCTCATTCTATCCCACATTCCCTCTCTCCTCTCATTCTATCCCACGTTCCCTCTCTCCTCTCATTCTATCCTACGTTTCCTCTCTCCTCTCATTCGATCCCACGTTCCCTCTCTCCTCTCATTCTATCCCACGTTCCCTCTCTCCTCTCATTCTTTCCCATGTTTCTCCTCACTTCTCATCCTATCCCACGTTCCCTGTCTCCTCTCATTCTATCCCAAGTTCCTCCTCTCCTCATTTTATCTCACGTTCCCTCTCTCAACTCAGAATATTTCACGTTCCCACTCTCCTCTCATTGTATTCCACGTTCCACCTCTCCTCTCATTTTTTCCCATGTTCCCTCTCTCCTCTCATTCTATCTAAGTTCCCTCTCTCCTCTCATTCCTTTCCACGTTCCCTCTCTCCTCTCATTCTATCCTACGTTTCCCTCACCTCTCATTCTTTCCCACGTTCCCTCTCTCCTCTCATTCTATCTACGTTCCCTCTTTCCTCTCATTCGTTTCCACGTTCCCTCTCTCCTCTCACTCTATCCTACGTTTCCATCTCCTCTCATTCTATCCCACATTCCCTCTCTCTTCTCATTCTTTCCCACATTCCCTCTCTCCTCTCATTCAATCCCACATTCGCTCTCCTCATTCTATCCCACGTTCCCTCTCTCTTCTCATTCTATCCCACGTTCCCTCTCTCCTCTCATTCTATCCCACGTTCCCTCTCTCCTCTCATTCTAGCCCACGTTCCCTCTCTCCGCTCTTTCTATCCCAAGTTCACTCTCTCCTCTAATTCTATCCCACGTTCCCTCTCTCCTCTCATTCTATCCCACGCTCCCTTGCTCCTCTCATTCTCTATCGCACGTTCCCTCTCTCCTCTCATTCTATCCCACTTTCCCGATCTCCTCTCATTCTATCCCACGTTCCCACTCTCCTCTCATTCTATCCCAGGTTCCCTCTCTCCTCTCATTCTATCCCACGTTCCCTCTCTCCTCTCATTCTATCCCACGTCCCCTCTCTCCTCTCATTCTATCCCACGTCCCCTCTCTCCTCTCATTCTATCCTACGTTCCCTCTCTCCTCTCATTCTATCCTACGTTCCCTCTCTCCTCTTATTCTATCCCACGTCCCCTCTCTCCTCTCATTCTATCCCACGTTCCCTCTCTCCTCTCATTCTATCCTACATTCCCTCTCGCCTCTCATTCTATCCCACATCCCCTCTCTCCTCTCATTCTAACCCACGTTCCCTCTCTCCTCTCATTCTATCCTACGTTCCCTCTGTCCTCTCATTCTATCGTACGTTCCCTCTCTCCTCTCATTCTATCCCACTTTCCCTCTCTCCTCTCATTCTATCCCACGTTCCCTCTCTCCTTTCATTCTATCCCACGTTCCCTCTCTCCTCTCATTCTATCCTACCTTCCCTCTCTCCTCTCATTCTATCCCACGTTCCCGCTCCTCTCATTCTATCCCACGTTCCCTCTCTCCTCTCATTCTATCCCACGTTCCCTCTCTCCTCTCATTCTATCCCACGTTCCCTTGCTCCTCTCATTATATCCCACGTTCCCTCTCTCCTCTCATTCTATCCCACGTTCCCTCTCTCTTCTCATTCTATCCCACTTTCCCTCTCCTCTCATTCTATCCCACGTTCCCTCTCTCCACTCATTCTATCCCACATTCCCCTTTTTCCTCTCATTCTATCCCACGTTCCCTCTCTCCTCTCATTCTATCCCATGTTCCCTCTCTCCTCTCATTCTATCCTACGTTCCCTCTCTCCTCTCATTCTATCCCACGTTCCCTCTCCTCTCATTCTATCACACGTTCTCTTCCTCCTCTCATTCTATCCCACGTTCCCTCTCTCCTCTCATTCTATCCCACGTTCCCTCTCTCCTCTCATTCTATCCTACATTCCCTCTCTCCTCTCATTCTATCCCACTTTCCCTATCTCCTCTCATTCTATCCCACGTTCCCACTCACCTCTCATTCTATCCCACGTTCCCTCTCTCCTCTCATTCTATCCTACCTTCCCTCTCTCCTGTCATTCTATCCCTCTCTCCTCTCATTCTATCCCATGTTCCCTCTCTCCTCTCATTTTATCCTACGTTCCCTCTCTCCTCTCATTCTATCGTACGTTCCCTCTCTCCTCTCATTCTATCCCACGTTCCGATCTCCTCTCATTCGATGCCACGTTCCATCTCTCCTCCCATTCTATCCCACGTTCCCTCTCTCCTCTCATTCTTATCCACGTTCCCTCTCTCCTCTCATTCAATCCCACGTTCCCTCTCTCCTCTCATTCTATCCCACGTTCCCTCGCTCCACTCATTCTATCCCACGTTCGCTCTCTCCTCTCATTCTATCCCACGTTCCCTCTCTCTTCTCATTCTATCCCACTTTCCCTCTCTCCTCTCATTCTATCCCACGTTCCCTCTCTCCTCTCATTCTATCCCACGTTCCTCCTCTCCTCTCATTCTATCCCACGTTCCCTCTCTCCACTCATTCTATCCCACATTCCCCTTTTTCCTCTCATTCTATCCCACGTTCCCTCTCTCCTCTCATTCTATCCCATGTTCCCTCTCTCCTCTCATTCTATCCTACGTTCCCTCTCTCCTCTCATTCTATCCCACGTTCCCTCTCCTCTCATTCTATCCCACTTTCCCTATCTCCTCTCATTCTATCCCACGTTCCCACTTTCCTCTCATTCTATCCCACGTTCCCTCTCTCCTCTCATTCTATCCTACCTTCCCTCTCTCCTGTCATTCTATCCCACGTCCCCTGTCTCCTCTCATTCTATCCCATGTTCCCTCTCTCCTCTCATTTTATCCTACGTACCCTCTCTCCTCTCATTCTATCGTACGTTCCCTCTCTCCTCTCATTCTATCCCACGTTCCGATCTCCTCTCATTCGATGCCACGTTCCATCTCTCCTCCCATTCTATCCCACGTTCCCTCTCTCCTCTCATTCTTATCCACGTTCCCTCTCTCCTCTCATTCTATCCTACGTTCCCTCTCGCCTCTCATTCTATCCCACATTCCCTCTCGCCTCTCATTCTATCCCACATTCCCTCTCTCCTCTCATTCTATCCCACGTTCCCTCTCTCCTCTCATTCTATCCTACGTTTCCTCTCTCTCATTCGATCCCACGTTCCCTCTCTCCTCTCATTCTATCCCACGTTCCCTCTCTCCTCTCATTCTTTCCCATGTTTCTCCTCACTTCTCATCCTATCCCACGTTCCCTGTCTCCTCTCATTGTATTCCACGTTCCACCTCTCCTCTCATTTTTTCCCATGTTCCCTCTCTCCTCTCATTCTATGTAAGTTCCCTCTCTCCTCTCATTCCTTTCCACGTTCCCTCTCTCCTCTCATTCTATCGTACGTTTCCCTCACCTCATTCTTTCCCACGTTCCCTCTCTCCTCTCATTCTATCTACGTTCCCTCTTTCCTCTCATTCGTTTCCACGTTCCCTCTCTCCTCTCACTCTATCCTACGTTTCCATCTCCTCTCATTCTATCCCACATTCCCTCTCTCTTCTCATTCTTTCCCACATTCCCTCTCTCCTCTCATTCAATCCCACATTCGCTCTCTCCTCTCATTCTATCCCACGTTCCCTCTCTCTTCTCATTCTATCCCACGTTCCCTCTCTCCTCTCATTCTATCCCACGTTCCCTCTCTCCTCTCATTCTATCCCACGTTCCCTCTCTCCGCTCTTTCTATCCCAAGTTCACTCTCTCCTCTCATTCTATCCCACGTTCCCTCTCTCCTCTCATTCTATCCCACGTTCCCTCTCTCCTCTCATTCTATCCCACGTTCCCTCTCTCCTCTCATTATATCCTACGTTCCCTCTCTCCTCTCATTCTATCCCACGTTCCCTCTCTCCTCTCATTCTATCCCACGTTCCCTCTCCTCTCATTCTATCCCACGTTCCCTCTCTCCTCTCATTCTATCCCAAATTCCCTCACTCATCTCATTCTATCCCACGTTCCCTTGCTCCTCTCATTCTATCCCACGTTCCCTCTCTCCTCTCATTCTATCCCACGTTCCCTCTCTCCTCTCATTCTATCCTACGTTCCCTCTCTCCTCTCATTCTATCCCACTTTCCCTATCTCCTCTCATTCTATCCCACGTTCCCACTCTCCTCTCATTCTATCCCAGATTCCCTCTCTCCTCTCATTCTATCCTACATTCCCTCTCTCCTCTCATTCTATCCCACGTTCCCTCTCTCCTCTCATTCTATCCTACGTTCCCTCTCTCCTCTCATTCTATCCCACTTTCCCTATCTCCTCTCATTCTATCCCACGTTCCCACTCTCCTCTGATTCTATCCCAGGTTCCCTCTCTCCTCTCATTCTATCCCACGTTCCCTCTCTCCTCTCATTCTATCCTACGTTCCCTCTCTCCTCTCATTCTATCCCACGTTCCGATCTCCCCTCATTCGATGCCACGTTCCCTCTCTCCTCTCATTCTATCCCATGTTCCTCCTCACCTCTCATCCTACCCCATGTTCCCTTTCTCCTCTCATTCTATCCCAAGTTCCTCCTCTCATTCTATCTCACGTTCCCTCTCTCCTCTCATTCTATCCCACGTTCCCACTCTTCACTCATTCTATCCCACGTTCGCTCTCTCGTCTCATTCTATCCCACGTTCCCTCTCTCTTCTCATTCTATCCCACGTTCCCTCTCTCTTCTAATTCCATCCCACGTTCCCTCTCTCCTCTCATTCTATCCCACGTTCCCACTCTCCGCTCATTCTATCCCACGATCACTCTCTCCTCTCATTCTATCCCACGTTCCCTCTCTCCTCTCATTCTATCCCACGTTCCTCCTCTCCTCTCATTCTATCCCATGTTCCCTCTCTCCTCTCATTCTATCCCACGTTCCCTCACTCCTCATTCTATCCTACGTCCCCTCACTCCTCTCATTCTATCCCACGTTTCCTCACTCCTCCCATTCTATCCCACGTTCCCTCTCTCCTCTCATTCTATCCTACGTTCCCACTCTCCTCTCATTCTATCCCACGTTCACTCTCTCCTCTCATTCTATTCCACATTCCCTCTCTCCACTCATTCTATCACACATTTCCTCTCTCCTCTCATTCTATCCCACGATCCCTCTCTCCTCTCATTCTATCCCACGTTCCCTCTCTCCTTTCATTCTATCCCACGTTCCCTCTCTCCTCTCATTCTATCCTACGTTCCCTCTCTCCTCATTCTATCCCACGTTCCCTCTCTCCGCTCATTCTTTCCCATGTTCCCTCTCTCCTCTCAATCTATCCCACGTTCCCTCTCTCCTCTCATTCAATCCCACGTTCCCTCTCTCCTCTCATTCTATCCCACGTTCCCTCTCTCCACTCATTCTATCCCACGTTCGCTCTCTCCTCTCATTTTATCCCACGTTCCCTCTCTCTTCTCATTCTGTCCCACGTTCCCTCTCTCCTCTCATTCTACCCCACGTACCCTCTCTCCTCTCATTCTATCCCACGTTCCTCCTCTCCTCTCATTCTATCCCAGGTTCCCACTCTCCTCTCATTCTATCCCACGTTCCCTCTCTCCTCTCATTCTATCCCACGTTCCCTCTCTCCTCATTCTATCCTACGTCCCCTCTCTCCTCTCATTCTATCCCACGTTCCCTCTCCTCTCATTCTATCGCACGTTCACTCTCTCCTCTCGTTCTATCCCACATTCCCTCTCTCCACTCATTCTATCCCACATTCCCCTCTCTCCTCTCATTCTATCCCACGTTCCCTCTCTCCTCTCATTCTATCCCACGTTCCCTCTCTCCTCTCATTCTATCCTACGTTCCCTCTCTCCTCTCATTCTATCCCACGTTCCCTCTCCTCTCATTCTATCCCACGTTCCCTCGCTCCTCTCATTATATCCCACGTTCCCTCTCTCCTCTCATTCTATTCCACGTTCCCTCTCTCCTCTCATTCTTTCCCATGTTCCCTCTCTCCTCTCAATCTATCCCACGTTCCCTCTCTCCTCTCATTCAATCCCACGTTCCCTCTCTCCTCTCATTCTATCCCACGTTCCCTCTCTCCACTCATTCTATCCCACGTTCGCTCTCTCCTCTCATTCTATCCCACGTTCCCTCTCTCTTCTCATTCTGTCCCACGTTCCCTCTCTCCTCTCATTCTATCCCACGTACCCTCTCTCCTCTCATTCTATCCCACGTTCCTCCTCTCCTCTCATTCTATCCCAGGTTCCCACTCTCCTCTCATTCTATCCCACGTTCCCTCTCTCCTCATTCTATCCTACGTCCCCTCTCTCCTCTCATTCTATCCCACGTTTCCTCTCTCCTCCCATTCTATCCCACGTTCCCTCTCCTCTCATTCTATCCTACGTTCCCTCTCTCCTCTCATTCTATCGCACGTTCACTCTCTCCTCTCATTCTATCCCACATTCCCTCTCTCCACTCATTCTATCCCACATTCCCCTCTCTCCTCTCATTCTATCCCACGTTCCCTCTCTCCTCTCATTCTATCCTACGTTCCCTCTCTCCTCTCATTCTATCCCACGTTCCCTCTCCTCTCATTCTATCCCACGTTCCCTCTCTCCTCTCATTCTATCCCATGTTCCCTTGCTCCTCTCATTCTATCCCACGTTCCCTCTCTCCTCTCATTCTATCCCACATTCCCTCTCTCCTCTCATTCTATCCTACGTTCCCTCTCTCCTCTCATTCTATCCCACTTTCCCTATCTCCTCTCATTCTATCCCACGTTCCCACTCTCCTCTCATTCTATCCCACGTTCCCTCTCTCCTCTCATTCTATCCTACATTCCCTCTCTCCTCTCATTCTATCCCACGTCCCCACTCTCCTCTCATTCTATCCCACGTTCCCTCTCTCCTTTCATTCTATCCCACGTTCCCTCTCTCCTCTCATTCTATCCTACGTTCCCTCTCTCCTCTCATTCTATCCTACGTTCCCTCTCTCCTCTCATTCTATCCCACGTTCCCTCTCCTCTCATTCTATCCCACGTTCACTCTCTCCTCTCATTCTATCCCACGTTCCCTCTCTCCTCTCATTCTATCCCATGTTCCCTCTCTCCTCTCATTCTATCCCATGTTCCCTCTCTCCTCTCATTCTATCCCACGTTCCCTCTCGCCTCTCATTCTATCCCACGGTCCTTCTCTCCTCTCATTCTATCCCACGTTCCCTCTCTCCTCTCATTCTATCCCACATTCCCTCTCTCCTCTCATTCTATCCCACGATCCCTCTCTCCTCTCATTCTATCCCACGTTCCCTCTCTCCTCTCATTCTTATCCACGTTCCCTCTCTCCTCTCATTCTATCCTACGTTCCCTCTCTCCTCTCATTCTATCCCACGTTCCCTCTCGCCTCTCATTCTATCCCACATTCCCTCTCTCCTCTCATTCTATCCCACGTTCCCTCTCTCCTCTCATTCTATCCTACGTTTCCCCTCTCTCATTCGATCCCACGTTCCCTCTCTCCTCTCATTCTATCCCACGTTCCCTCTCTCCTCTCATTCTTTCCCATGTTTCTCCTCACTTCTCATCCTATCCCACGTTCCCTGTCTCCTCTCATTCTATCCCAAGTTCCTCCTCTCCTCATTTTATCTCACGTTCCCTCTCTCCTCTCATTGTATTCCACGTTCCACCTCTCCTCTCATTTTTTCCCATGTTCCCTCTCTCCTCTCATTCTATGTAAGTTCCCTCTCTCCTCTCATTCCTTTCCACGTTCCCTCTCTCCTCTCATTCTATCCTACGTTTCCCTCACCTCATTCTTTCCCACGTTCCCTCTCTCCTCTCATTCTATCTACGTTCCCTCTTTCCTCTCATTCGTTTCCACGTTCCCTCTCTCCTCTCACTCTATCCTACGTTTCCATCTCCTCTCATTCTATCCCACATTCCCTCTCTCTTCTCATTCTTTCCCACATTCCCTCTCTCCTCTCATTCAATCCCACATTCGCTCTCTCCTCTCATTCTATCCCACGTTCCCTCTCTCTTCTCATTCTATCCCACGTTCCCTCTCTCCTCTCATTCTATCCCACGTTCCCTCTCTCCTCTCATTCTATCCCACGTTCCCTCTCTCCGCTCTTTCTATCCCAAGTTCACTCTCTCCTCTCATTCTATCCCACGTTCCCTCTCTCCTCTCATTCTATCCCACGTTCCCTCTCTCCTCTCATTCTATCCCACGTTCCCTCTCTCCTCTCATTATATCCTACGTTCCCTCTCTCCTCTCATTCTATCCCACGTTCCCTCTCCTCTCATTCTATCCCACGTTCCCTCTCTCCTCTCATTCTATCCCAAATTCCCTCACTCCTCTCATTCTATCCCACGTTCCCTTGCTCCTCTCATTCTATCCCACGTTCCCTCTCTCCTCTCATTCTATCCCACGTTCCCTCTCTCCTCTCATTCTATCCTACGTTCCCTCTCTCCTCTCATTCTATCCCACTTTCCCTATCTCCTCTCATTCTATCCCACGTTCCCACTCTCCTCTCATTCTATCCCAGGTTCCCCCTCTCCTCTCATTCTATCCTACATTCCCTCTCTCCTCTCATTCTATCCCACGTTCCCTCTCTCCTCTCATTCTATCCTACGTTCCCTCTCTCCTCTCATTCTATCCCACTTTCCCTATCTCCTCTCATTCTATCCCACGTTCCCACTCTCCTCTCATTCTATCCCAGGTTCCCTCTCTCCTCTCATTCTATCCCACGTTCCCTCTCTCCTCTCATTCTATCCTACGTTCCCTCTCTCCTCTCATTCTATCCCACGTTCCGATCTCCCCTCATTCGATGCCACGTTCCCTCTCTCCTCTCATTCTATCCCATGTTCCTCCTCACCTCTCATCCTACCCCATGTTCCCTTTCTCCTCTCATTCTATCCCAAGTTCCTCCTCTCCTCATTCTATCCCACGTTCCCTCTCTCCTCTCATTCTATCCCACTTTCCCAATCTCCTCTCATTCTATCCCACGTTCCCACTCTCCTCTCATTCTATCCCACGTTTCCTCTCTCCTCTCATTCTATCCTACATTCCCTCTCTCCTCTCATTCTATCCCACGTCCCCTCTCTCCTCTCATTCTATCCTACGTTCCCTCTCTCCTCTCATTCTATCGTACGTTCCCTCTCTCCTCTCATTGTAACCCACGTTCCCTCTCTCCTCTCATTCTATCCCACGTTCCCTCTCTCCTCTCATTCTATCCCACGTTCCCTCTCTCCTCTCATTCAATCTCACGTTCCCTCTCTCCTCTCATTCTATCCCACGTTCCCACTCTTCACTCATTCTATCCCACGTTCGCTCTCTCGTCTCATTCTATCCCACGTTCCCTCTCTCTTCTCATTCTATCCCACGTTCCCTCTCTCTTCTAATTCCATCCCACGTTCCCTCTCTCCTCTCATTCTATCCCACGTTCCCACTCTCCGCTCATTCTATCCCACGATCACTCTCTCCTCTCATTCTATCCCACGTTCCCTCTCTCCTCTCATTCTATCCCACGTTCCTCCTCTCCTCTCATTCTATCCCATGTTCCCTCTCTCCTTTCATTCTGTCCCACGTTCCCTCACTCCTCATTCTATCCTACGTCCCTTCACTCCTCTCATTCTATCCCACGTTTCCTCACTCCTCCCATTCTATCCCACGTTCCCTCTCTCCTCTCATTCTATCCTACGTTCCCACTCTCCTCTCATTCTATCCCACGTTCACTCTCTCCTCTCATTCTATTCCACATTCCCCCTCTCCACTCATTCTATCCCACATTTCCTCTCTCCTCTCATTCTATCCCACGATCCCTCTCTCCTCTCATTCTATCCCACGTTCCCTCTCTCCTTTCATTCTATCCCACGTTCCCTCTCTCCTCTCATTCTATCCTACGTTCCCTCTCTCCTCATTCTATCCCACGTTCCCTCTCTCCGCTCATTCTATCCCACGTTCCCTCTCTCCTCTCATTCTATCCCACGTTCCCTCGCTCCTCTCATTATATCCCACGTTCCCTCTCTCCTCTCATTCTATTCCACGTTCCCTCTCTCCTCTCATTCTTTCCCATGTTCCCTCTCTCCTCTCAATCTATCCCACGTTCCCTCTCTCCTCTCATTCAATCCCACGTTCCCTCTCTCCTCTCATTCTATCCCACGTTCCCTCTCTCCACTCATTCTATCCCACGTTCGCTCTCTCCTCTCATTTTATCCCACGTTCCCTCTCTCTTCTCATTCTGTCTCACGTTCCCTCTCTCCTCTCATTCTACCCCACGTACCCTCTCTCCTCTCATTCTATCCCACGTTCCTCCTCTCCTCTCATTCTATCCCAGGTTCCCACTCTCCTCTCATTCTATCCCACGTTCCCTCTCTCCTCTCATTCTATCCCACGTTCCCTCTCTCCTCATTCTATCCTACGTCCCCTCTCTCCTCTCATTCTATCCCACGTTCCCTCTCCTCTCATTCTATCCTACGTTCCCTCTCTCCTCTCATTCTATCGCCCGTTCACTCTCTCCTCTCGTTCTATCCCACATTCCCTCTCTCCACTCATTCTATCCCACATTCCCCTCTCTCCTCTCATTCTATCCCACGTTCCCTCTCTCCTCTCATTCTATCCCATGTTCCCTCTCTCCTCTCATTCTATCCTACGTTCCCTCTCTCCTCTCATTCTATCCCACGTTCCCTCTCCTCTCATTCTATCCCACGTTCCCTCGCTCCTCTCATTATATCCCACGTTCCCTCTCTCCTCTCATTCTATTCCACGTTCCCTCTCTCCTCTCATTCTTTCCCATGTTCCCTCTCTCCTCTCAATCTATCCCACGTTCCCTCTCTCCTCTCATTCAATCCCACGTTCCCTCTCTCCTCTCATTCTATCCCACGTTCGCTCTCTCCTCTCATTCTATCCCACGTTCCCTCTCTCTTCTCATTCTGTCCCACGTTCCCTCTCTCCTCTCATTCTATCCCACGTACCCTCTCTCCTCTCATTCTATCCCACGTTCCTCCTCTCCTCTCATTCTATCCCAGGTTCCCACTCTCCTCTCATTCTATCCCACGTTCCCTCTCTCCTCATTCTATCCTACGTCCCCTCTCTCCTCTCATTCTATCCCACGTTTCCTCTCTCCTCCCATTCTATCCCACGTTCCCTCTCCTCTCATTCTATCCTACGTTCCCTCTCTCCTCTCATTCTATCGCACGTTCACTCTCTCCTCTCATTCTATCCCACATTCCCTCTCTCCACTCATTCTATCCCACATTCCCCTCTCTCCTCTCATTCTATCCCACGTTCCCTCTCTCCTCTCATTCTATCCTACGTTCCCTCTCTCCTCTCATTCTATCCCACGTTCCCTCTCCTCTCATTCTATCCCACGTTCCCTCTCTCCTCTCATTCTATCCCACGTTCCCTCTCTCCTCTCATTCTATCCCATGTTCCCTTGCTCCTCTCATTCTATCCCACGTTCCCTCTCTCCTCTCATTCTATCCCACATTCCCTCTCTCCTCTCATTCTATCCTACGTTCCCTCTCTCCTCTCATTCTATCCCACTTTCCCTATCTCCTCTCATTCTATCCCACGTTCCCACTCTCCTCTCATTCTATCCCACGTTCCCTCTCTCCTCTCATTCTATCCTACATTCCCTCTCTCCTCTCATTCTATCCCACGTCCCCACTCTCCTCTCATTCTATCCCACGTTCCCTCTCTCCTTTCATTCTATCCCACGTTCCCTCTCTCCTCTCATTCTATCCTACGTTCCCTCTCTCCTCTCATTCTATCCCACGTTCCCTCTCCTCTCATTCTATCCCACGTTCACTCTCTCCTCTCATTCTATCCCACGTTCCCTCTCTCCTCTCATTCTATCCCATGTTCCCTCTCTCCTCTCATTCTATCCCATGTTCCCTCTCTCCTCTCATTCTATCCCACGTTCCCTCTCGCCTCTCATTCTATCCCACGGTCCTTCTCTCCTCTCATTCTATCCCACGTTCCCTCTCTCCTCTCATTCTATCCCACGTTCCCTCTAACCTCTCATTCTATCCCACGGTCCCACTCTCCTCTCATTCTATCCCACGTTCCCTCTCTCCTCTCATTCTATCCTACATTCCCTCTCTCCTCTCATAATATCCCACGTTCCCTCTCTCATCTCATTCTATCCCACGTTCCCTTTCTCCTCTCATTCTATCCCAAGTTCCTCCTCTCCTCATTCTATCCCACTTTCCCTATCACCGCTCATTCTATCCCACGTTCCCACTCTCCTCTCATTCTATCCCACGTTCCCACTCTCCTCTCATTCTATCCCACGTTCCCACTCTCCTCTCATTCTATCCCACGTTCCCTCTCTCCTCTCATTCTATCCCACATTCCCTCTCTCCTCTCATTCTATCCCACGTCCCCTCTCTCCTCTCATTCTATCCCACGTTCCCTCTCTCCTCTCATTCTATCCTACGTTCCCTCTCTCCTCTCATTCTATCCCACGTTCCGATCTCCTCTCATTCGATGCCACGTTCCATCTCTCCTCTCATTCTATCCCACGTTCCCTCTCGCCTCTCATTCTATCCCTCGTTCCCTCTCTCCTCTCATTCTATCCCACGTTCCCTCTCGCCTCTCATTGTATCCCACGTTCCCTCTCTCCTCTCATTCTATCCCACGTTCCCTCTCTCCTCTCATTCAATCCCACGTTCCCTCTCCTCATTCTATCCCACGTTCCCACTCTCCACTCATTCTATCCCACGTTCGCTCTCTCCTCTCATTCTATCCCACGTTCCCTCTCTCCTCTCATTCTATCCCACGTTCCCTCTCTCCGCTCATTCTATCCCACGTTCACTCTCTCCTCTCATTCTATCCCACGTTCCCTCTCTCCTCTCATTCTATCCCACGTTCCTCCTCTCCTCTCATTCTAACCCACGTCCCCTCTCTCCTCTCATTCTATCCCACGTTTCCTCTCTCCTCCCATTATATCCCACGTTCCCTCTCTCCTCTCATTCTATCCTACGTACCCTCTCTCCACTCATTCTATCCCACATTCCCTCTCTCCTCATTCAATCCCACTTTCCCTCTCTCCTCTCATTCTATCCCACGTTCCCTCTCTCCTTTCATTCTATCCCACGTTCCCTCTCTCCTCTCATTCTATCCCACGTTCCCTCTCCTCTCATTCTATCCCACGTTCACTCTCTCCTCTCATTCTATCCCACGTTCCCTCTCTCCTCTCATTCTATCCCACGTTCCCTCTCTCCACTCATTCTATCCCACGTTCGCTCTCTCCTCTCATTCTATCCCACGTTCCCTCTCTCTTCTCATTCTATCCCACATTCCCCCTCTCCTCTCATTCTATCCCACGTTCCCTCTCTCCTCTCATTCTATCCCACGTTCCCTCTCTCTGCTCATTCTATCCCACGTTCACTCTCTCCTCTCATTCTATCCCACGTTCCCTCTCTCCTCTCATTCTATCCCACGTTCCTCCTCTCCTCTCATTCTATCCCACATTCCCTCTCTCCTCTCATTCTATCCCACGTTCCCCCTCTCCTCTCATTCTATCCCACTTTCCCTATCTCCTCTCATTCTATCCCACGTTCCCACTCTCCTCTCGTTCTATCCCACGTTCCCTCTCTCCTCTCATTCTATCCTACCATCCCTCTCTCCTGTCATTCTATCCCACGTCCCCTCTCTCCTCTCATTCTATCCCACGTTCCCTCTCTCCTCTCATTCTATCCTACGTTCCCTCTCTCCTCTCATTCTATCGTACGTTCCCTCTCTCCTCTCATTCTATCCCACGTTCCGATCTCCTCTCATTCGATGCCACGTTCCATCTCTCCTCTCATTCTATCCCACGTTCCCTCTCTCGTCTCATTCTTATCCACGTTCCCTCTCTCCTCTCATTCTATCCTACGTTCCCTCTCGCCTCTCATTCTATCCCACATTCCCTCTCTCCTCTCATTCTATCCCACGTTCCCTCTCTCCTCCCATTCTATCCTACGTTTCCTCTCTCCTCTCATTCGATCCCACGTTCCCTCTCTCCTCTCATTCTATCCCACGTTCCCTCTCTCCTCTCATTCTTTCCCATGTTCCTCCTCACTTCTCATCCTATCCCACGTTCCCTTTCTCCTCTCATTCTATCCCAAGTTCCTCCTCTCCTCATTTTATCTCACGTTCCCTCTCTCCACTCAGAATATGTCACGTTCCCACTCTCCTCTCATTGTATTCCACGTTTCACCTCTCCTCTCATTTTTTCCAATGTTCCCTCTCTCCTCTCATTCCTTTCCACGTTCCCTCTCTCCTCTCATTCTATCCTACGTTTCCCTCACCTCTCATTCTTTCCCACGTTCCCTCTCTCCTCTCATTCTATCTACGTTCCCTCTTTCCTCTCATTCGTTTCCACGTTCCTTCTCTCCTCTCATTCTATCCTACGTTTCCATCTCCTCTCATTCTATCCCACATTCCCTCTCTCCTCTCATTCTATCCCACGTTCCCTCTCTCCTCTCATTCTATCCCACGTTCCCTCTCCTCTCATTCTATCCCACGTTCCCTCTCTCCTCTCATTCTATCCCACGTTCCCTCTCTCCTCTCATTCTATCCCATGTTCCCTTGCTCCTCTCATTCTATCCCACGTTCCCTCTCTCCTCTCATTCTATCCCACGTTCCCTCTCTCCTCTCATTCTATCCTACGTTCCCTCTCTCCTCTCATTCTATCCTACATTCCCTCTCTCCTCTCATTCTATCCCACGTCCCCTCTCTCCTCTCATTCTATCCCACGTTCCCTCTCTCCTCTCATTCTATCCTACATTCCCTCTCTCCTCTCATTCTATCCCACGTTCCGATCTCCTCTCATTCGATGCCACGTTCCATCTCTCCTCTCATTCTATCCCACGTTCCCTCTCGCCTCTCATTCTATCCCACGTTCCCTCTCTCCTCTCATTCTATCCCACGTTCCCTCTCTCCTCTCATTCTATCACACGTTCCCTCTCTCCTCTCATTCAATCCCACGTTCCCTCTCTCCTCTCATTCTATCCCACGTTCCCACTCTCCACTCATTCTATCCCACGTTCCCTCTCTCCTCTCATTCTATCCCACGTTCCCTCTCTCCTCTCATTCTATCCCACGTTCCCTCTCTCCGCTCATTCTATCCCACGTTCACTCTCTCCTCTCATTCTATCCCACGTTCCCTCTCTCCTCTCATTCTATCCCACGTTCCTCCTCTCTCCTCTCATTCTATCCCACGTTCCCTCTCTCCTCATTCTATCCCACGTCCCCTCTCTCCTCTCATTCTATCCCACGTTCACTCTCCTCATTCTATCCCACATTCCCTCTCTCGACTCATTCTATCCCACATTCCCTCTCCTCTCATTCAATCCCACTTTCCCTCTCTCCTCTCATTCTATCCCACATTCCCTCTCTCCTTTCATTCTATCCCACGTTCCCTTGCTACTCTCATTCTATCCCACGTTCCCTCTCTCCTCTCATTCTATCCCACGTTCCCTCTCTCTTCTCATTCTATCCCACTTTCCCTCTCTCCTCTCATTCTATCCCACGTTCCCTCTCTCCTTTGATTCTATTCCACGTTCCCTCTCTCCTCTCATTCTATCCTACGTTCCCTCTCTCCTCTCATTCTATCCCACGTTCCCACTCCTCTCATTCTATCCCACGTTCCCTCTCTCCTCTCATTCTATCCCACGTTCCCTCTCTCCTCTCATTCTATCCCACATTCCCCCTCTCCTCTCATTCAATCCCACTTTCCCTCTCTCCTCTCATTCTATCCCACGTTCCCTCTCTCCTTTCATTCTATCCCACGTTCCCTCTCTCCTCTCATTCTATCCTACGTTCCCTCTCTCCTCTCATTCTATCCCACGTTCCCTCTCCTCTCATTCTATCCCACGTTCCCTCTCCTCTCATTCTATCCCACGTTCCCTCTCTCCTCTCATTCTATCCCACGTTACCTTGCTACTCTCATTCTATCCCACGTTCCCTCTCTCCTCTCATTCTATCCCACGTTCCCTCTCTCCACTCATTCTATCCCACGTTCGCTCTCTCCTCTCATTCTATCCCACGTTCCCTCTCTCTTATTCTATCCCACGTTCCCTCTCTCCTCTCATTCTATCCCACGTTCCCTCTCTCCTCTCATTCTATCCCACGTTCCCTCTCTCCTCTCATTCAATCCCACTTTCCCTCTCTCCTCTCATTCTATCCCACGTTCCCTCTCTCCTTTCATTCTATCCCACGTTCCCTCTCTCCTCTCATTCTATCCCACGTTCCCTCTCCTCTCATTCTATCCCACGTTCCCTCTCTCCTCTCATTCTATCCCACGTTCCCTCTCTCCTCTCATTCTATCCCACGTTACCTTGCTACTCTCATTCTATCCCACGTTCCCTCTCTCCTCTCATTCTATCCCACGTTCCCTCTCTCCTCTCAATCTATCCCACGTTCCCTCTCTCCTCTCATTCAATCCCACGTTCCCTCTCTCCTCTCATTCTATCCCACGTTCCCTCTCTCCACTCATTCTATCCCACGTTCCCTCTCTCCTCTCATTCTATCCCACATTCCCTCTCTCCTCTCATTCTATCCCACGTTCCCTCTCTCCTCTCATTATATCCTACGTTCCCTCTCTCCTCTCATTCTATCCCACGTTCCCTCTCTCCTCTCATTCTATCCCACGTTCCCTCTCCTCTCATTCTATCCCACGTTCCCTCTCTCCTCTCATTCTATCCCACGTTCCCTCTCTCCTCTCATTCTATCCCACGTTCCCTTGCTCCTCTCATTCTATCCCACGTTCCCTCTCTCCTCTCATTCTATCCCACATTCCCTCTCTCCTCTCATTCTATCCTCCGTTCCCTCTCTCCTCTCATTCTATCCCACTTTCCCTATCTCCTCTCATTCTATCCCACGTTCCCACTCTCCTCTCGTTCTATCCCAGGTTCCCTCTCTCCTCTCATTCTATCCCACGTTCCCTCTCTCCTCTCATTCTATCCCACGTTCCCTCTCTCCTCTCATTATATCCTACGTTCCCTCTCTCCTCTCATTCTATCCCACGTTCCCTCTCCTCTCATTCTATCCCACGTTCCCTCTCTCCTCTCATTCTATCCCAAATTCCCTCACTCCTCTCATTCTATCCCACGTTCCCTTGCTCCTCTCATTCTATCCCACGTTCCCTCTCTCCTCTCATTCTATCCCACGTTCCCTCTCTCCTCTCATTCTATCCTACGTTCCCTCTCTCCTCTCATTCTATCCCACTTTCCCTATCTCCTCTCATTCTATCCCACGTTCCCACTCTCCTCTCATTCTATCCCAGGTTCCCCCTCTCCTCTCATTCTATCCTACATTCCCTCTCTCCTCTCATTCTATCCCACGTTCCCTCTCTCCTCTCATTCTATCCTACGTTCCCTCTCTCCTCTCATTCTATCCCACTTTCCCTATCTCCTCTCATTCTATCCCACGTTCCCACTCTCCTCTCATTCTATCCCAGGTTCCCTCTCTCCTCTCATTCTATCCCACGTTCCCTCTCTCCTCTCATTCTATCCTACGTTCCCTCTCTCCTCTCATTCTATCCCACGTTCCGATCTCCCCTCATTCGATGCCACGTTCCCTCTCTCCTCTCATTCTATCCCATGTTCCTCCTCACCTCTCATCCTACCCCATGTTCCCTTTCTCCTCTCATTCTATCCCAAGTTCCTCCTCTCCTCATTCTATCCCACGTTCCCTCTCTCCTCTCATTCTATCCCACTTTCCCAATCTCCTCTCATTCTATCCCACGTTCCCACTCTCCTCTCATTCTATCCCACGTTTCCTCTCTCCTCTCATTCTATCCTACATTCCCTCTCTCCTCTCATTCTATCCCACGTCCCCTCTCTCCTCTCATTCTATCCTACGTTCCCTCTCTCCTCTCATTCTATCGTACGTTCCCTCTCTCCTCTCATTGTAACCCACGTTCCCTCTCTCCTCTCATTCTATCCCACGTTCCCTCTCTCCTCTCATTCTATCCCACGTTCCCTCTCTCCTCTCATTCAATCTCACGTTCCCTCTCTCCTCTCATTCTATCCCACGTTCCCACTCTTCACTCATTCTATCCCACGTTCGCTCTCTCGTCTCATTCTATCCCACGTTCCCTCTCTCTTCTCATTCTATCCCACGTTCCCTCTCTCTTCTAATTCCATCCCACGTTCCCTCTCTCCTCTCATTCTATCCCACGTTCCCACTCTCCGCTCATTCTATCCCACGATCACTCTCTCCTCTCATTCTATCCCACGTTCCCTCTCTCCTCTCATTCTATCCCACGTTCCTCCTCTCCTCTCATTCTATCCCATGTTCCCTCTCTCCTTTCATTCTGTCCCACGTTCCCTCACTCCTCATTCTATCCTACGTCCCTTCACTCCTCTCATTCTATCCCACGTTTCCTCACTCCTCCCATTCTATCCCACGTTCCCTCTCTCCTCTCATTCTATCCTACGTTCCCACTCTCCTCTCATTCTATCCCACGTTCACTCTCTCCTCTCATTCTATTCCACATTCCCCCTCTCCACTCATTCTATCCCACATTTCCTCTCTCCTCTCATTCTATCCCACGATCCCTCTCTCCTCTCATTCTATCCCACGTTCCCTCTCTCCTTTCATTCTATCCCACGTTCCCTCTCTCCTCTCATTCTATCCTACGTTCCCTCTCTCCTCATTCTATCCCACGTTCCCTCTCTCCGCTCATTCTATCCCACGTTCCCTCTCTCCTCTCATTCTATCCCACGTTCCCTCGCTCCTCTCATTATATCCCACGTTCCCTCTCTCCTCTCATTCTATTCCACGTTCCCTCTCTCCTCTCATTCTTTCCCATGTTCCCTCTCTCCTCTCAATCTATCCCACGTTCCCTCTCTCCTCTCATTCAATCCCACGTTCCCTCTCTCCTCTCATTCTATCCCACGTTCCCTCTCTCCACTCATTCTATCCCACGTTCGCTCTCTCCTCTCATTTTATCCCACGTTCCCTCTCTCTTCTCATTCTGTCTCACGTTCCCTCTCTCCTCTCATTCTACCCCACGTACCCTCTCTCCTCTCATTCTATCCCACGTTCCTCCTCTCCTCTCATTCTATCCCAGGTTCCCACTCTCCTCTCATTCTATCCCACGTTCCCTCTCTCCTCTCATTCTATCCCACGTTCCCTCTCTCCTCATTCTATCCTACGTCCCCTCTCTCCTCTCATTCTATCCCACGTTCCCTCTCCTCTCATTCTATCCTACGTTCCCTCTCTCCTCTCATTCTATCGCCCGTTCACTCTCTCCTCTCGTTCTATCCCACATTCCCTCTCTCCACTCATTCTATCCCACATTCCCCTCTCTCCTCTCATTCTATCCCACGTTCCCTCTCTCCTCTCATTCTATCCCATGTTCCCTCTCTCCTCTCATTCTATCCTACGTTCCCTCTCTCCTCTCATTCTATCCCACGTTCCCTCTCCTCTCATTCTATCCCACGTTCCCTCGCTCCTCTCATTATATCCCACGTTCCCTCTCTCCTCTCATTCTATTCCACGTTCCCTCTCTCCTCTCATTCTTTCCCATGTTCCCTCTCTCCTCTCAATCTATCCCACGTTCCCTCTCTCCTCTCATTCAATCCCACGTTCCCTCTCTCCTCTCATTCTATCCCACGTTCGCTCTCTCCTCTCATTCTATCCCACGTTCCCTCTCTCTTCTCATTCTGTCCCACGTTCCCTCTCTCCTCTCATTCTATCCCACGTACCCTCTCTCCTCTCATTCTATCCCACGTTCCTCCTCTCCTCTCATTCTATCCCAGGTTCCCACTCTCCTCTCATTCTATCCCACGTTCCCTCTCTCCTCATTCTATCCTACGTCCCCTCTCTCCTCTCATTCTATCCCACGTTTCCTCTCTCCTCTCATTCGATCCTACGTTCCCTCTCTCCTCTCATTCTATCGCACGTTCACTCTCTCCTCTCATTCTATCCCACATTCCCTCTCTCCACTCATTCTATCCCACATTCCCCTCTCTCCTCTCATTCTATCCCACGTTCCCTCTCTCCTCTCATTCTATCCTACGTTCCCTCTCTCCTCTCATTCTATCCCACGTTCCCTCTCCTCTCATTCTATCCCACGTTCCCTCTCTCCTCTCATTCTATCCCACGTTCCCTCTCTCCTCTCATTCTATCCCATGTTCCCTTGCTCCTCTCATTCTATCCCACGTTCCCTCTCTCCTCTCATTCTATCCCACATTCCCTCTCTCCTCTCATTCTATCCTACGTTCCCTCTCTCCTCTCATTCTATCCCACTTTCCCTATCTCCTCTCATTCTATCCCACGTTCCCACTCTCCTCTCATTCTATCCCACGTTCCCTCTCTCCTCTCATTCTATCCTACATTCCCTCTCTCCTCTCATTCTATCCCACGTCCCCACTCTCCTCTCATTCTATCCCACGTTCCCTCTCTCCTTTCATTCTATCCCACGTTCCCTCTCTCCTCTCATTCTATCCTACGTTCCCTCTCTCCTCTCATTCTATCCCACGTTCCCTCTCCTCTCATTCTATCCCACGTTCACTCTCTCCTCTCATTCTATCCCACGTTCCCTCTCTCCTCTCATTCTATCCCATGTTCCCTCTCTCCTCTCATTCTATCCCATGTTCCCTCTCTCCTCTCATTCTATCCCACGTTCCCTCTCGCCTCTCATTCTATCCCACGGTCCTTCTCTCCTCTCATTCTATCCCACGTTCCCTCTCTCCTCTCATTCTATCCCACGTTCCCTCTAACCTCTCATTCTATCCCACGGTCCCACTCTCCTCTCATTCTATCCCACGTTCCCTCTCTCCTCTCATTCTATCCTACATTCCCTCTCTCCTCTCATAATATCCCACGTTCCCTCTCTCATCTCATTCTATCCCACGTTCCCTTTCTCCTCTCATTCTATCCCAAGTTCCTCCTCTCCTCATTCTATCCCACTTTCCCTATCACCGCTCATTCTATCCCACGTTCCCACTCTCCTCTCATTCTATCCCACGTTCCCACTCTCCTCTCATTCTATCCCACGTTCCCTCTCTCCTCTCATTCTATCCCACATTCCCTCTCTCCTCTCATTCTATCCCACGTCCCCTCTCTCCTCTCATTCTATCCCACGTTCCCTCTCTCCTCTCATTCTATCCTACGTTCCCTCTCTCCTCTCATTCTATCCCACGTTCCGATCTCCTCTCATTCGATGCCACGTTCCATCTCTCCTCTCATTCTATCCCACGTTCCCTCTCGCCTCTCATTCTATCCCTCGTTCCCTCTCTCCTCTCATTCTATCCCACGTTCCCTCTCGCCTCTCATTGTATCCCACGTTCCCTCTCTCCTCTCATTCTATCCCACGTTCCCTCTCTCCTCTCATTCAATCCCACGTTCCCTCTCCTCATTCTATCCCACGTTCCCACTCTCCACTCATTCTATCCCACGTTCGCTCTCTCCTCTCATTCTATCCCACGTTCCCTCTCTCCTCTCATTCTATCCCACGTTCCCTCTCTCCGCTCATTCTATCCCACGTTCACTCTCTCCTCTCATTCTATCCCACGTTCCCTCTCTCCTCTCATTCTATCCCACGTTCCTCCTCTCCTCTCATTCTAACCCACGTCCCCTCTCTCCTCTCATTCTATCCCACGTTCCCTCTCTCCTCACTCTATCCTACGTCCCCTCTCTCCTCTCATTCTATCCCACGTTTCCTCTCTCCTCCCATTATATCCCACGTTCCCTCTCTCCTCTCATTCTATCCTACGTACCCTCTCTCCACTCATTCTATCCCACATTCCCTCTCTCCTCATTCAATCCCACTTTCCCTCTCTCCTCTCATTCTATCCCACGTTCCCTCTCTCCTTTCATTCTATCCCACGTTCCCTCTCTCCTCTCATTCTATCCCACGTTCCCTCTCCTCTCATTCTATCCCACGTTCACTCTCTCCTCTCATTCTATCCCACGTTCCCTCTCTCCTCTCATTCTATCCCACGTTCCCTCTCTCCACTCATTCTATCCCACGTTCGCTCTCTCCTCTCATTCTATCCCACGTTCCCTCTCTCTTCTCATTCTATCCCACATTCCCCCTCTCCTCTCATTCTATCCCACGTTCCCTCTCTCCTCTCATTCTATCCCACGTTCCCTCTCTCTGCTCATTCTATCCCACGTTCACTCTCTCCTCTCATTCTATCCCACGTTCCCTCTCTCCTCTCATTCTATCCCACGTTCCTCCTCTCCTCTCATTCTATCCCACATTCCCTCTCTCCTCTCATTCTATCCCACGTTCCCCCTCTCCTCTCATTCTATCCCACTTTCCCTATCTCCTCTCATTCTATCCCACGTTCCCACTCTCCTCTCGTTCTATCCCACGTTCCCTCTCTCCTCTCATTCTATCCTACCATCCCTCTCTCCTGTCATTCTATCCCACGTCCCCTCTCTCCTCTCATTCTATCCCACGTTCCCTCTCTCCTCTCATTCTATCCTACGTTCCCTCTCTCCTCTCATTCTATCGTACGTTCCCTCTCTCCTCTCATTCTATCCCACGTTCCGATCTCCTCTCATTCGATGCCACGTTCCATCTCTCCTCTCATTCTATCCCACGTTCCCTCTCTCGTCTCATTCTTATCCACGTTCCCTCTCTCCTCTCATTCTATCCTACGTTCCCTCTCGCCTCTCATTCTATCCCACATTCCCTCTCTCCTCTCATTCTATCCCACGTTCCCTCTCTCCTCCCATTCTATCCTACGTTTCCTCTCTCCTCTCATTCGATCCCACGTTCCCTCTCTCCTCTCATTCTATCCCACGTTCCCTCTCTCCTCTCATTCTTTCCCATGTTCCTCCTCACTTCTCATCCTATCCCACGTTCCCTTTCTCCTCTCATTCTATCCCAAGTTCCTCCTCTCCTCATTTTATCTCACGTTCCCTCTCTCCACTCAGAATATGTCACGTTCCCACTCTCCTCTCATTGTATTCCACGTTTCACCTCTCCTCTCATTTTTTCCAATGTTCCCTCTCTCCTCTCATTCCTTTCCACGTTCCCTCTCTCCTCTCATTCTATCCTACGTTTCCCTCACCTCTCATTCTTTCCCACGTTCCCTCTCTCCTCTCATTCTATCTACGTTCCCTCTTTCCTCTCATTCGTTTCCACGTTCCTTCTCTCCTCTCATTCTATCCTACGTTTCCATCTCCTCTCATTCTATCCCACATTCCCTCTCTCCTCTCATTCTATCCCACGTTCCCTCTCTCCTCTCATTCTATCCCACGTTCCCTCTCCTCTCATTCTATCCCACGTTCCCTCTCTCCTCTCATTCTATCCCACGTTCCCTCTCTCCTCTCATTCTATCCCATGTTCCCTTGCTCCTCTCATTCTATCCCACGTTCCCTCTCTCCTCTCATTCTATCCCACGTTCCCTCTCTCCTCTCATTCTATCCTACGTTCCCTCTCTCCTCTCATTCTATCCTACATTCCCTCTCTCCTCTCATTCTATCCCACGTCCCCTCTCTCCTCTCATTCTATCCCACGTTCCCTCTCTCCTCTCATTCTATCCTACATTCCCTCTCTCCTCTCATTCTATCCCACGTTCCGATCTCCTCTCATTCGATGCCACGTTCCATCTCTCCTCTCATTCTATCCCACGTTCCCTCTCGCCTCTCATTCTATCCCACGTTCCCTCTCTCCTCTCATTCTATCCCACGTTCCCTCTCTCCTCTCATTCTATCACACGTTCCCTCTCTCCTCTCATTCAATCCCACGTTCCCTCTCTCCTCTCATTCTATCCCACGTTCCCACTCTCCACTCATTCTATCCCACGTTCCCTCTCTCCTCTCATTCTATCCCACGTTCCCTCTCTCCTCTCATTCTATCCCACGTTCCCTCTCTCCGCTCATTCTATCCCACGTTCACTCTCTCCTCTCATTCTATCCCACGTTCCCTCTCTCCTCTCATTCTATCCCACGTTCCTCCTCTCTCCTCTCATTCTATCCCACGTTCCCTCTCTCCTCATTCTATCCCACGTCCCCTCTCTCCTCTCATTCTATCCCACGTTCACTCTCCTCATTCTATCCCACATTCCCTCTCTCGACTCATTCTATCCCACATTCCCTCTCCTCTCATTCAATCCCACTTTCCCTCTCTCCTCTCATTCTATCCCACATTCCCTCTCTCCTTTCATTCTATCCCACGTTCCCTTGCTACTCTCATTCTATCCCACGTTCCCTCTCTCCTCTCATTCTATCCCACGTTCCCTCTCTCTTCTCATTCTATCCCACTTTCCCTCTCTCCTCTCATTCTATCCCACGTTCCCTCTCTCCTTTGATTCTATTCCACGTTCCCTCTCTCCTCTCATTCTATCCTACGTTCCCTCTCTCCTCTCATTCTATCCCACGTTCCCACTCCTCTCATTCTATCCCACGTTCCCTCTCTCCTCTCATTCTATCCCACGTTCCCTCTCTCCTCTCATTCTATCCCACATTCCCCCTCTCCTCTCATTCAATCCCACTTTCCCTCTCTCCTCTCATTCTATCCCACGTTCCCTCTCTCCTTTCATTCTATCCCACGTTCCCTCTCTCCTCTCATTCTATCCTACGTTCCCTCTCTCCTCTCATTCTATCCCACGTTCCCTCTCCTCTCATTCTATCCCACGTTCCCTCTCCTCTCATTCTATCCCACGTTCCCTCTCTCCTCTCATTCTATCCCACGTTACCTTGCTACTCTCATTCTATCCCACGTTCCCTCTCTCCTCTCATTCTATCCCACGTTCCCTCTCTCCACTCATTCTATCCCACGTTCGCTCTCTCCTCTCATTCTATCCCACGTTCCCTCTCTCTTATTCTATCCCACGTTCCCTCTCTCCTCTCATTCTATCCCACGTTCCCTCTCTCCTCTCATTCTATCCCACGTTCCCTCTCTCCTCTCATTCAATCCCACTTTCCCTCTCTCCTCTCATTCTATCCCACGTTCCCTCTCTCCTTTCATTCTATCCCACGTTCCCTCTCTCCTCTCATTCTATCCCACGTTCCCTCTCCTCTCATTCTATCCCACGTTCCCTCTCTCCTCTCATTCTATCCCACGTTCCCTCTCTCCTCTCATTCTATCCCACGTTACCTTGCTACTCTCATTCTATCCCACGTTCCCTCTCTCCTCTCATTCTATCCCACGTTCCCTCTCTCCTCTCAATCTATCCCACGTTCCCTCTCTCCTCTCATTCAATCCCACGTTCCCTCTCTCCTCTCATTCTATCCCACGTTCCCTCTCTCCACTCATTCTATCCCACGTTCCCTCTCTCCTCTCATTCTATCCCACATTCCCTCTCTCCTCTCATTCTATCCCACGTTCCCTCTCTCCTCTCATTATATCCTACGTTCCCTCTCTCCTCTCATTCTATCCCACGTTCCCTCTCTCCTCTCATTCTATCCCACGTTCCCTCTCCTCTCATTCTATCCCACGTTCCCTCTCTCCTCTCATTCTATCCCACGTTCCCTCTCTCCTCTCATTCTATCCCACGTTCCCTTGCTCCTCTCATTCTATCCCACGTTCCCTCTCTCCTCTCATTCTATCCCACATTCCCTCTCTCCTCTCATTCTATCCTCCGTTCCCTCTCTCCTCTCATTCTATCCCACTTTCCCTATCTCCTCTCATTCTATCCCACGTTCCCACTCTCCTCTCGTTCTATCCCAGGTTCCCTCTCTCCTCTCATTCTATCCTACATTCCCTCTCTCCTCTCATTCTATCCCACGTTCCCTCTCTCCTCTCATTCTATCCTACGTTCCCTCTCTCCTCTCATTCTATCCCACGTTCCGATCTCCTCTCATTCGATGCCACGTTCCATCTCTCCTCTCATTCTATCCCACATTCCCACTCTCCTCTCATTCTATCCCACGTTCCCTCTCGCCTCTCATTCTATCCCACGTTCCCTCTCTCCTCTCATTCTATCCCACGTTCCCTCTCTCCTCTCATTCTTTCCCATGTTCCTCCTCACCTCTCATCCTACCCCATGTTCCCTTTCTCCTCTCGTTCTATCCCAAGTTCCTCCTCTCCTCATTCTATCCCACTTTCCCTATCTCCTCTCATTCTATCCCACGTTCCCACTCTCCTCTCATTCTATCCCACGTTCCCTCTCTCCTCTCATTCTATCCTACATTCCCTCTCTCCTCTCATTCTATCCCACGTTCCCTCTCTCCTCTCATTCTATCCTACGTTCCCTCTCTCCTCTCATTCTATCGTACGTTCCCTCTCTCCTCTCATTGTATCCCACTATCCCTCTCTCCTCTCATTCTATCCCACGTTCCCTCACTCCTCTCATTCTATCCCACGTTCCCCCTCTCCTCTCATTCCATCCCACGTTCGCTCTCTCCTCTCATTCTATCCCACATTCCCTCTCTCCTCTCATTCCATCCCACGTTCCCTCTCTCCTCTCATTCTATCCCACGTTCCCACTCTCCGCTCATTCTATCCCACGATCACTTTCTCCTCTCATTCTATCCCACGTTCCCTCTCTCCTTTCATTCTATCCCACGTTCCTCCTCTCCTCTCATTCTATCCCACGTTCCCTCTCTCCTCTCATTCTATCCCACGTTCCCTCACTCCTCATTCTATCCTACGTCCCCTCACTCCTCTCATTCTATCCCACGTTTTCTCACTCCTCTCATTCTATCCCACGTTCCCTCTCTCCTCTCATTCAATCTCACGTTCCGTCTCTCCTCTCATTCTATCCCACATTCCCTCTCTCCTCTCATTCTATCCCACGTTCCCTCTCTCCTCTCATTCTATCCCACGTTCCCTCTCCTCTCATTCTATCCTACGTTCCCTCTCTCCTCTCATTCTATCCCACTTTCCCTATCTCCTCTCATTCTATCCCACGTTCCCACTCTCCTCTCATTCTATCCCACGTTCCCTCTCTCCTCTCAATCTATCCTACATTCCCTCTCTCCTGTCATTCTATCCCACGTCCCCTCTCTCCTCTCATTCTATCCCATGTTGCCTCTCTCCTCTCATTCTATCCTACGTGCCCTCTCTCCTCTCATTCTATCGTACGTTCCCTCTCTCCTCTCATTCTATCCCATGTTCCGATCTCCTCTCATTCGATGCCGCGTTCCATCTCTCCTCTCATTCTATCCCACGTTCCCTCTCCTCATTCTTATCCACGTTCCCTCTCTCCTCTCATTCTATCCCACGTTCCCACTCTCCACTCATTCTATCCCACGTTCGCTCTCTCCTCTCATTCTATCCCACGTTCCCTCTCCTCATTCTTATCCACGTTCCCTCTCTCCTCTCATTCTATCCCACGTTCCCACTCTCCACTCATTCTATCCCACATTCCCTCTCTCCTCTCATTCCATCCCACGTTCCCTCTCTCCTCTCATTCTATCCCACGATCACTCTCTCCTCTCATTCTATCCCACGTTCCCTCTCTCCTTTCATTCTATCCCACGTTCCTCCTCCTCTCATTCTATCCTACGTTCCCTCTCTCCTCTCATTCTATCCCACGTTCACTCTCTCCTCTCATTCTGTTCCACATTCATTCTCTCCACTCATTCTATCCCACATTCCCTCTCTCCTTTCATTCTATTCCACATTCCCTCTCTCCTCTCATTCTATCCTACGTTCCCTCTCTCCTCTCATTCTATCCCACGTTCCCACTCCTCTCATTCTATCCCACGTTCCCTCTCTCCTCTCATTCTATCCCACGTTCTCTCTCCTCTCCTCTCATTCTATCCCACGTTCCCTCGCTCCTCTCATTATATCCCACGTTCCCTCTCTCCTCTCATTCTATTCCACGTTCCCTCTCTCCTCTCATTCTATCCCATGTTCCCCCTCTCCTCTCAATCTATCCCACGTTCCCTCTCTCCTCTCATTCAATCCCACGTTCCCTCTCTCCTCTCATTCTATCCCACGTTCCCTCTCTCCACTCATTCTATCCCACGTTCGCTCTCTCCTATCATTCTATCCCACGTTCCCTCTCTCCTCATTCTATCCTACGTCCCCTCCTCTCATTCTATCCCACGTTTCCTCTCTCCTCCCATTCTATTCCACGTTCCCTCTCCTCTCATTCTATCCTACGTTCCCTCTCTCCTCTCATTCTATCCCACGTTCACTCTCTCCTCTCATTCTATCCCACATTCCCTCTCTCCACTTATTCTATCCCACATTCCCCTCTCTCCTCTCATTCTATCCCACGTTCCCTCTCCTCTCATTCTATCCCATGTTCCCTCTCTCCTCTCATTCTATCCTACGTTCCCTCTCCTCTCATTCTATCCCACATTCCCTCTCTCCTCTCATTCTATCCCACGTTCCCTCTCTCCTCTCATTCTATCCCACGTTCCCTTGCTCCTCTCATTCTATCCCACGTTCCCTCTCTCCTCTCATTCTATCCCACTTTCCCTATCTCCTCTCATTCTATCCCACGTTCCCACTCTCCTCTCATTCTATCCCACGTTCCCTCTCTCCTCTCATTCTATCCTACATTCCCTCTCTCCTGTCATTCTATCCCACGTCCCCTCTCTCCTCTCATTCTATCCCACGTTCCCTCTCTCCTCTCATTCTATCCTACGTTCCCTCTCTCCTCTCATTCTATCGTACGTTCCCTCTCTCCTCTCATTCTATCCCATGTTCCGATCTCCTCTCATTCGATGCCACGTTCCATCTCTCCTCTCATTCTATCCCACGTTCCCTCTCTCCTCTCATTCTTATCAACGTTCCCTCTCTCCTCTCATTCTATCCTACGTTCGCTCTCTCCTCTCATTCTATCCCACGGTCCCTCCCTTCTCTCATTCTATCCCACGTTCCCTCTCTCCTCTCATTCTATGCTACGTTCCCTCTCTCCTCTCATTCTATCCCACTTTCCCTCTCGCCTCTCATTCTATCCCACGTTCCCTCTCTCCTCTCATTCTATCCCACATTCCCTCTCTCCTCTCATTCTATGCTACGTTTCCTCTCTCCTCTCATTCGATCCCACGTTCCCTCTCTCCTCTCATTCTATCCCACGTTCCCTCTCTCCTCTCATTCTTTCCCATGTTCCTCCTAACTTCTCATCCTAGCCCACGTTCCCTTTCTCCTCTCATTCTATCCCAAGTTCCTCCTCTCCTCATTTTATCTCACGTTCCCTCTCTCCACTCAGAATGTGTCACGTTCCCACTCTCCTCTCATTGTATTCCACGTTCCACCACTCCTCTCATTTTTTCCCATGTTCCCTCTCTCCTCTCATTCCTTTCCACGTTCCCTCTCTCCTCTCATTCTATCCTACGTTTCCATCTCCTCTCATTCTATCCCACATTCCCACTCTCTTCTCATTCTTTCCCACGTTCCCTCTCTCCTCTCATTCTATCCCACGTTCCCACTCTCCTCTCGTTCTATCCCAGGTTCCCTCTCTCCTCTCATTCTATCCTACATTCCCCCTCTCCTCTCATTCTATCCCACGTCCCCTCTCCTCTCATTCTATCCCACGTTCCCTCTCTCCTCTCATTCTATCCTACGTTCCCTCTCTCCTCTCATTCTATCCCACGTTCTGATCTCCTCTCATTCGATGCCACGTTCCATCTCTCCTCTCATTCTATCCCACATTCCCACTCTCCTCTCATTCTATCCCACGTTCCCTCTCGCCTCTCATTCTATCCCACGTTCCGTCTCTCCTCTCATTCTATCCCACGTTCCCTCTCTCCTCTCATTCTTTCCCATGTTCCTCCTCACCTCTCATCCTACCCCATGTTCCCTTTCTCCTCTCGTTCTATCCCAAGTTCCTCCTCTCCTCATTCTATCCCACGTTCCCTCTCTCCTCTCATTCTATCCCACTTTCCCTATCTCCTCTCATTCTATCCCACGTTCCCACTCTCCTCTCATTCTATCCCACGTTCCCTCTCTCCTCTCATTGTATCCCACGTTCCCTCTCTCCTCTCATTCTATCCCACGTTCCCTCACTCCTCTCATTCTATCCCACGTTCCCTCTCTCCTCTCATTCAATCTCACGTTCCATCTCTCCTCTCATTCTATCCCACGTTCCCACTCTCCTCTCATTCTATCCCACGTTCCCTCTCTCTTATTCTATCCCACATTCCCTCTCTCCTCTCATTCCATCCCACGTTCCCTCTCTCCTCTCATTCTATCCCACGTTCCCACTCTCCGCTCATTCTATCCCACGATCACTCTCTCCTCTCATTCTATCCCACGTTCCCTCTCTCCTTTCATTCTATCCCACGTTCCTCCTCTCCTCTCATTCTATCCCACGTTCCCCCTCTCCTCTCATTCTATCCCACGTTCCCTCACTCCTCATTCTATCCTACGTCCCCTCACTCCTCTCATTCTATCCCACGTTTCCTCACTCCTCCCATTCTATCCCACGTTCCCTCTCTCCTCTCATTCTATCCTACGTTCCCTCTCTCCTCTCATTCTATCCCACGTTCACTCTCTCCTCTCATTCTGTTCCACGTTCATTCTCTCCACTCATTCTATCCCACATTCCCTCTCTCCTTTCATTCTATTCCACGTTCCCTCTCTCCTCTCATTCTATCCTACGTTCCCTCTCTCCTCTCATTCTATCCCACGTTCCCACTCCTCTCATTCTATCCCACGTTCCCTCTCTCCTCTCATTCTATCCCACGTTCCCTCTCTCCTCTCATTCTATCCCACGTTCCCTCGCTCCTCTCATTATATCCCACGTTCCCTCTCTCCTCTCATTCTATTCCACGTTCCCTCTCTCCTCTCATTCTATCCCATGTTCCCTCTCTCCTCTCAATCTATCCCACGTTCCCTCTCTCCTCTCATTCAATCCCACGTTCCTTCTCTCCTCTCATTCTATCCCACGTTCCCTCTCTCCACTCATTCTATCCCACGTTCGCTCTCTCCTCTCATTCTATCCCACGTTTCCTCTCTCCTCCCATTCTATTCCACGTTCCCTCTCCTCTCATTCTATCCTACGTTCCCTCTCTCCTCTCATTCTATCCCACGTTCACTCCTCTCTCCTCTCATTCTATCCCACATTCCCTCTCTCCACTTATTCTATCCCACATTCCCCTCTCTCCTCTCATTCTATCCCACGTTCCCTCTCTCCTCTCATTCTATCCCATGTTCCCTCTCTCCTCTCATTCTATCCTACGTTCCCTCTCCTCTCATTCTATCCCACATTCCCTCTCTCCTCTCATTCTATCCCACGTTCCCTCTCTCCTCTCATTCTATCCCATGTTCCCTTGCTCCTCTCATTCTATCCCACGTTCCCTCTCTCCTCTCATTCTATCCTACGTTCCCTCTCTCCTCTCATTCTATCCCACTTTCCCTATCTCCTCTCATTCTATCCCACGTTCCCACTCTCCTCTCATTCTATCCCACGTTCCCTCTCTCCTCTCATTCTATCCTACATTCCCTCTCTCCTGTCATTCTATCCCACGTCCCCTCTCTCCTCTCATTCTATCCCATGTTCCCTCTCTCCTCTCATTCTATCCTACGTTCCCTCTCTCCTCTCATTCTATCGTACGTTCCCTCTCTCCTCTCATTCTATCCCATGTTCCGATCTCCTCTCATTCGATGCCACGTTCCATCTCTCCTCTCATTCTATCCCACGTTCCCTCTCTCCTCTCATTCTTATCAACGTTCCCTCTCTCCTCTCATTCTATCCTACGTTCCCTCTCTCCTCTCATTCTATACCACGTTCCCTCTCACCTCTCATTCTATCCCACGGTCCCTCCCTTCTCTCATTCTATCCCACGGTCCCTCTCTCCTCTCATTCTATGCTACGTTCCCTCTCTCCTCTCATTCTATCCCACTTTCCCTCTCGCCTCTCATTCTATCCCACGTTCCCTCTCTCCTCTCATTCTATCCCACATTCCCTCTCTCCTCTCATTCTATGCTACGTTTCCTCTCTCCTCTCATTCGATCCCACGTTCCCTCTCTCCTCTCATTCTTTCCCATGTTCCTCCTCACTTCTCATCCTAGCCCACGTTCCCTTTCTCCTCTCATTCTATCCCAAGTTCCTCCTCTCCTCATTTTATCTCACGTTCCCTCTCTCCACTCAGAATGTGTCACGTTCCCACTCTCCTCTCATTGTATTCCACGTTCCACCACTCCTCTCATTTTTTCCCATGTTCCCTCTCTCCTCTCATTCCTTTCCACGTTCCCTCTCTCCTCTCATTCTATCCTACGTTTCCCTCACCTCTCATTCTTTCACACGTTCCCTCCCTCCTCTCATTCTATCTCCGTTCCCTCTTTCCTCTCATTCGTTTCCACGTTCCCTCTCTCCTCTCATTCTATCCTACGTTTCCATCTCCTCTCATTCTATCCCACATTCCCACTCTCTTCTCATTCTTTCCCACGTTCCCTCTCTCCTCTCATTCTATCCCACGTTCCCTCTCTCCTCTCATTCAATCCCACATTCCCTCTCTCCTCTCATTCTATCCCACGTCCCCCTCTCCTCTCATTCTATCCCACGTTCCCTCTCTCCTCTCATTCTATCCTACGTTCCCTCTCTCCTCTCATTCGATCCCACGTTCCCACTCTCCTCTCATTCTATCCCACGTTCCCTCTCTCCTCTCATTCTATTCTACATTCCCTCTCTCCTCTCATAATATCCCACGTTCCCCCTCTCCTCTCATTCTATCCCACGTTCCCTTTCTCCTCTCATTCTATCCCAAGTTCCTCCTCTCCTCATTCTATCCCACGTTCCCTCTCTCCTCTCATTCTATCCCACTTTCCCTATCTCCTCTCATTCTATCCCACGTTCCCACTCTCCTCTCATTCTATCCCACGTTCCCTCTCTCCTCTCATTCTATCCCACATTCCCTCCCTCCTCTCATTCTATCCCACGTTCCCTCTCTCCTCTCATTCTATCCCAAGTTCCCTCTCTCCTCTCATTCTATCCCACGTTCCCTCTCTCCTCTCATTCTATCCCACGTTCCCTCGTTCCTCTCATTATATCCCACGTTCCCTCTCTCCTCCCATTCTATTCCACGTTCCCTCTCTCCTCTCATTCTATCCCATGTTCCCTCTCTCCTCTCAATCTATCCCACGTTCCCTCTCTCCTCTCATTCAATCCCACGTTCCCTCTCTCCTCTCATTCTATCCCACGTTCCCTCTCTCCTCTCATTCTATCCCACGTTCCCTCTCTCCACTCATTCTATCCCACGTTCGCTCTCTTCTCTCATTCTATCCCACGTTCCCTCTCTCTTCTCATTCTGTCCCACGTACCCTCTCTCCTCTCATTCTATCCCACGTTCCTCCTCTCCTCTCATTCTATCCCACGTTCCCTCTCTCCTCTCATTCTATCCCACGTTCCCTCTCTCCTCATTCTATCCAACGTCCCCCCTCTCCTCTCATTCTATCCCACGTTTCCTCTCTCCTCCCATTCTATTCCACGTTCCCTCTCCTCTCATTCTATCCTACGTTCCCTCTCTCCTCTCATTCTATCCCACGTTCACTCTCTCCTCTCATTCTATCCCACATTCCCTCTCTCCACTCATTCTATCCCACATTCCCCTCTCTCCTCTCATTCTATCCCATGTTCCCTCTCTCCTCTCATTCTATCCTACGTTCCCTCTCTCCTCTCATTCTATCCCACGTTCACTCTCTCCTCTCATTCTATCCCACATTCCCTCTCTCCACTCATTCTATCCCACGTTCCCTCTCTCCTCTCATTCTATCCCATGTTCCCTCTCTCCTCTCATTCTATCCTACGTTCCCTCTCCTCTCATTCTATCCCACGTTCCCTCTCTCCTCTCATTCTATCCCACGTTCCCTCGCTCCTCTCATTCTATCCCACGTTCCCTCTCTCCTCTCATTCTATCCCACATTCCCTCTCTCCTCTCATTCTATCCTACGTTCCCTCTCTCCTCTCATTCTATCCCACTTTCCCTATCTCCTCTCATTCTATCCCACGTTCCCACTCTCCTCTCATTCTATCCCACGTTCTCTCTCCTCTCATTCTATCCTACATTCCCTCTCTCCTGTCATTCTATCCCACGTTCCCTCTCTCCTCTCATTCTATCCCATGTTCCGATCTCCTCTCATTCGATGCCGCGTTCCATCTCTCCTCTCATTCTATCCCACGTTCCCTCTCCTCATTCTTATCCACGTTCCCTCTCTCCTCTCATTCTATCCCACGTTCCCACTCTCCACTCATTCTATCCCACGTTCGCTCTCTCCTCTCATTCTATCCCACGTTCCCTCTCCTCATTCTTATCCACGTTCCCTCTCTCCTCTCATTCTATCCCACGTTCCCACTCTCCACTCATTCTATCCCACATTCCCTCTCTCCTCTCATTCCATCCCACGTTCCCTCTCTCCTCTCATTCTATCCCACGATCACTCTCTCCTCTCATTCTATCCCACGTTCCCTCTCTCCTTTCATTCTATCCCACGTTCCTCCTCCTCTCATTCTATCCCACGTTCCCTCTCTCCTCTCATTCTATCCTACGTTCCCTCTCTCCTCTCATTCTATCCCACGTTCACTCTCTCCTCTCATTCTGTTCCACATTCATTCTCTCCACTCATTCTATCCCACATTCCCTCTCTCCTTTCATTCTATTCCACATTCCCTCTCTCCTCTCATTCTATCCTACGTTCCCTCTCTCCTCTCATTCTATCCCACGTTCCCACTCCTCTCATTCTATCCCACGTTCCCTCTCTCCTCTCATTCTATCCCACGTTCTCTCTCCTCTCCTCTCATTCTATCCCACGTTCCCTCGCTCCTCTCATTATATCCCACGTTCCCTCTCTCCTCTCATTCTATTCCACGTTCCCTCTCTCCTCTCATTCTATCCCATGTTCCCCCTCTCCTCTCAATCTATCCCACGTTCCCTCTCTCCTCTCATTCAATCCCACGTTCCCTCTCTCCTCTCATTCTATCCCACGTTCCCTCTCTCCACTCATTCTATCCCACGTTCGCTCTCTCCTATCATTCTATCCCACGTTCCCTCTCTCCTCTCATTCTATCCCATGTTCCCTCTCTCCTCTCAATCTATCCCACGTTCCCTCTCTCCTCTCATTCAATCCCACGTTCCTTCTCTCCTCTCATTCTATCCCACGTTCCCTCTCTCCACTCATTCTATCCCACGTTCGCTCTCTCCTCTCATTCTATCCCACGTTTCCTCTCTCCTCCCATTCTATTCCACGTTCCCTCTCCTCTCATTCTATCCTACGTTCCCTCTCTCCTCTCATTCTATCCCACGTTCACTCCTCTCTCCTCTCATTCTATCCCACATTCCCTCTCTCCACTTATTCTATCCCACATTCCCCTCTCTCCTCTCATTCTATCCCACGTTCCCTCTCTCCTCTCATTCTATCCCATGTTCCCTCTCTCCTCTCATTCTATCCTACGTTCCCTCTCCTCTCATTCTATCCCACATTCCCTCTCTCCTCTCATTCTATCCCACGTTCCCTCTCTCCTCTCATTCTATCCCATGTTCCCTTGCTCCTCTCATTCTATCCCACGTTCCCTCTCTCCTCTCATTCTATCCTACGTTCCCTCTCTCCTCTCATTCTATCCCACTTTCCCTATCTCCTCTCATTCTATCCCACGTTCCCACTCTCCTCTCATTCTATCCCACGTTCCCTCTCTCCTCTCATTCTATCCTACATTCCCTCTCTCCTGTCATTCTATCCCACGTCCCCTCTCTCCTCTCATTCTATCCCATGTTCCCTCTCTCCTCTCATTCTATCCTACGTTCCCTCTCTCCTCTCATTCTATCGTACGTTCCCTCTCTCCTCTCATTCTATCCCATGTTCCGATCTCCTCTCATTCGATGCCACGTTCCATCTCTCCTCTCATTCTATCCCACGTTCCCTCTCTCCTCTCATTCTTATCAACGTTCCCTCTCTCCTCTCATTCTATCCTACGTTCCCTCTCTCCTCTCATTCTATACCACGTTCCCTCTCACCTCTCATTCTATCCCACGGTCCCTCCCTTCTCTCATTCTATCCCACGGTCCCTCTCTCCTCTCATTCTATGCTACGTTCCCTCTCTCCTCTCATTCTATCCCACTTTCCCTCTCGCCTCTCATTCTATCCCACGTTCCCTCTCTCCTCTCATTCTATCCCACATTCCCTCTCTCCTCTCATTCTATGCTACGTTTCCTCTCTCCTCTCATTCGATCCCACGTTCCCTCTCTCCTCTCATTCTTTCCCATGTTCCTCCTCACTTCTCATCCTAGCCCACGTTCCCTTTCTCCTCTCATTCTATCCCAAGTTCCTCCTCTCCTCATTTTATCTCACGTTCCCTCTCTCCACTCAGAATGTGTCACGTTCCCACTCTCCTCTCATTGTATTCCACGTTCCACCACTCCTCTCATTTTTTCCCATGTTCCCTCTCTCCTCTCATTCCTTTCCACGTTCCCTCTCTCCTCTCATTCTATCCTACGTTTCCCTCACCTCTCATTCTTTCACACGTTCCCTCCCTCCTCTCATTCTATCTCCGTTCCCTCTTTCCTCTCATTCGTTTCCACGTTCCCTCTCTCCTCTCATTCTATCCTACGTTTCCATCTCCTCTCATTCTATCCCACATTCCCACTCTCTTCTCATTCTTTCCCACGTTCCCTCTCTCCTCTCATTCTATCCCACGTTCCCTCTCTCCTCTCATTCAATCCCACATTCCCTCTCTCCTCTCATTCTATCCCACGTCCCCCTCTCCTCTCATTCTATCCCACGTTCCCTCTCTCCTCTTATTCTATCCTACGTTCCCTCTCTCCTCTCATTCGATCCCACGTTCCCACTCTCCTCTCATTCTATCCCACGTTCCCTCTCTCCTCTCATTCTATTCTACATTCCCTCTCTCCTCTCATAATATCCCACGTTCCCCCTCTCCTCTCATTCTATCCCACGTTCCCTTTCTCCTCTCATTCTATCCCAAGTTCCTCCTCTCCTCATTCTATCCCACGTTCCCTCTCTCCTCTCATTCTATCCCACTTTCCCTATCTCCTCTCATTCTATCCCACGTTCCCACTCTCCTCTCATTCTATCCCACGTTCCCTCTCTCCTCTCATTCTATCCCACATTCCCTCCCTCCTCTCATTCTATCCCACGTTCCCTCTCTCCTCTCATTCTATCCCAAGTTCCCTCTCTCCTCTCATTCTATCCCACGTTCCCTCTCTCCTCTCATTCTATCCCACGTTCCCTCGTTCCTCTCATTATATCCCACGTTCCCTCTCTCCTCCCATTCTATTCCACGTTCCCTCTCTCCTCTCATTCTATCCCATGTTCCCTCTCTCCTCTCAATCTATCCCACGTTCCCTCTCTCCTCTCATTCAATCCCACGTTCCCTCTCTCCTCTCATTCTATCCCACGTTCCCTCTCTCCTCTCATTCTATCCCACGTTCCCTCTCTCCACTCATTCTATCCCACGTTCGCTCTCTTCTCTCATTCTATCCCACGTTCCCTCTCTCTTCTCATTCTGTCCCACGTACCCTCTCTCCTCTCATTCTATCCCACGTTCCTCCTCTCCTCTCATTCTATCCCACGTTCCCTCTCTCCTCTCATTCTATCCCACGTTCCCTCTCTCCTCATTCTATCCAACGTCCCCCCTCTCCTCTCATTCTATCCCACGTTTCCTCTCTCCTCCCATTCTATTCCACGTTCCCTCTCCTCTCATTCTATCCTACGTTCCCTCTCTCCTCTCATTCTATCCCACGTTCACTCTCTCCTCTCATTCTATCCCACATTCCCTCTCTCCACTCATTCTATCCCACATTCCCCTCTCTCCTCTCATTCTATCCCATGTTCCCTCTCTCCTCTCATTCTATCCTACGTTCCCTCTCTCCTCTCATTCTATCCCACGTTCACTCTCTCCTCTCATTCTATCCCACATTCCCTCTCTCCACTCATTCTATCCCACGTTCCCTCTCTCCTCTCATTCTATCCCATGTTCCCTCTCTCCTCTCATTCTATCCTACGTTCCCTCTCCTCTCATTCTATCCCACGTTCCCTCTCTCCTCTCATTCTATCCCACGTTCCCTCGCTCCTCTCATTCTATCCCACGTTCCCTCTCTCCTCTCATTCTATCCCACATTCCCTCTCTCCTCTCATTCTATCCTACGTTCCCTCTCTCCTCTCATTCTATCCCACTTTCCCTATCTCCTCTCATTCTATCCCACGTTCCCACTCTCCTCTCATTCTATCCCACGTTCTCTCTCCTCTCATTCTATCCTACATTCCCTCTCTCCTGTCATTCTATCCCACGTTCCCTCTCTCCTCTCATTCTATCCCATGTTCCGATCTCCTCTCATTCGATGCCGCGTTCCATCTCTCCTCTCATTCTATCCCACGTTCCCTCTCCTCATTCTTATCCACGTTCCCTCTCTCCTCTCATTCTATCCCACGTTCCCACTCTCCACTCATTCTATCCCACGTTCGCTCTCTCCTCTCATTCTATCCCACGTTCCCTCTCCTCATTCTTATCCACGTTCCCTCTCTCCTCTCATTCTATCCCACGTTCCCACTCTCCACTCATTCTATCCCACATTCCCTCTCTCCTCTCATTCCATCCCACGTTCCCTCTCTCCTCTCATTCTATCCCACGATCACTCTCTCCTCTCATTCTATCCCACGTTCCCTCTCTCCTTTCATTCTATCCCACGTTCCTCCTCCTCTCATTCTATCCCACGTTCCCTCTCTCCTCTCATTCTATCCTACGTTCCCTCTCTCCTCTCATTCTATCCCACGTTCACTCTCTCCTCTCATTCTGTTCCACATTCATTCTCTCCACTCATTCTATCCCACATTCCCTCTCTCCTTTCATTCTATTCCACATTCCCTCTCTCCTCTCATTCTATCCTACGTTCCCTCTCTCCTCTCATTCTATCCCACGTTCCCACTCCTCTCATTCTATCCCACGTTCCCTCTCTCCTCTCATTCTATCCCACGTTCTCTCTCCTCTCCTCTCATTCTATCCCACGTTCCCTCGCTCCTCTCATTATATCCCACGTTCCCTCTCTCCTCTCATTCTATTCCACGTTCCCTCTCTCCTCTCATTCTATCCCATGTTCCCCCTCTCCTCTCAATCTATCCCACGTTCCCTCTCTCCTCTCATTCAATCCCACGTTCCCTCTCTCCTCTCATTCTATCCCACGTTCCCTCTCTCCACTCATTCTATCCCACGTTCGCTCTCTCCTATCATTCTATCCCACGTTCCCTCTCTCCTCATTCTATCCTACGTCCCCTCCTCTCATTCTATCCCACGTTTCCTCTCTCCTCCCATTCTATTCCACGTTCCCTCTCCTCTCATTCTATCCTACGTTCCCTCTCTCCTCTCATTCTATCCCACGTTCACTCTCTCCTCTCATTCTATCCCACATTCCCTCTCTCCACTTATTCTATCCCACATTCCCCTCTCTCCTCTCATTCTATCCCACGTTCCCTCTCCTCTCATTCTATCCCATGTTCCCTCTCTCCTCTCATTCTATCCTACGTTCCCTCTCCTCTCATTCTATCCCACATTCCCTCTCTCCTCTCATTCTATCCCACGTTCCCTCTCTCCTCTCATTCTATCCCATGTTCCCTTGCTCCTCTCATTCTATCCCACGTTCCCTCTCTCCTCTCATTCTATCCCACTTTCCCTATCTCCTCTCATTCTATCCCACGTTCCCACTCTCCTCTCATTCTATCCCACGTTCCCTCTCTCCTCTCATTCTATCCTACATTCCCTCTCTCCTGTCATTCTATCCCACGTCCCCTCTCTCCTCTCATTCTATCCCACGTTCCCTCTCTCCTCTCATTCTATCCTACGTTCCCTCTCTCCTCTCATTCTATCGTACGTTCCCTCTCTCCTCTCATTCTATCCCATGTTCCGATCTCCTCTCATTCGATGCCACGTTCCATCTCTCCTCTCATTCTATCCCACGTTCCCTCTCTCCTCTCATTCTTATCAACGTTCCCTCTCTCCTCTCATTCTATCCTACGTTCGCTCTCTCCTCTCATTCTATCCCACGGTCCCTCCCTTCTCTCATTCTATCCCACGTTCCCTCTCTCCTCTCATTCTATGCTACGTTCCCTCTCTCCTCTCATTCTATCCCACTTTCCCTCTCGCCTCTCATTCTATCCCACGTTCCCTCTCTCCTCTCATTCTATCCCACATTCCCTCTCTCCTCTCATTCTATGCTACGTTTCCTCTCTCCTCTCATTCGATCCCACGTTCCCTCTCTCCTCTCATTCTATCCCACGTTCCCTCTCTCCTCTCATTCTTTCCCATGTTCCTCCTAACTTCTCATCCTAGCCCACGTTCCCTTTCTCCTCTCATTCTATCCCAAGTTCCTCCTCTCCTCATTTTATCTCACGTTCCCTCTCTCCACTCAGAATGTGTCACGTTCCCACTCTCCTCTCATTGTATTCCACGTTCCACCACTCCTCTCATTTTTTCCCATGTTCCCTCTCTCCTCTCATTCCTTTCCACGTTCCCTCTCTCCTCTCATTCTATCCTACGTTTCCATCTCCTCTCATTCTATCCCACATTCCCACTCTCTTCTCATTCTTTCCCACGTTCCCTCTCTCCTCTCATTCTATCCCACGTTCCCACTCTCCTCTCGTTCTATCCCAGGTTCCCTCTCTCCTCTCATTCTATCCTACATTCCCCCTCTCCTCTCATTCTATCCCACGTCCCCTCTCCTCTCATTCTATCCCACGTTCCCTCTCTCCTCTCATTCTATCCTACGTTCCCTCTCTCCTCTCATTCTATCCCACGTTCTGATCTCCTCTCATTCGATGCCACGTTCCATCTCTCCTCTCATTCTATCCCACATTCCCACTCTCCTCTCATTCTATCCCACGTTCCCTCTCGCCTCTCATTCTATCCCACGTTCCGTCTCTCCTCTCATTCTATCCCACGTTCCCTCTCTCCTCTCATTCTTTCCCATGTTCCTCCTCACCTCTCATCCTACCCCATGTTCCCTTTCTCCTCTCGTTCTATCCCAAGTTCCTCCTCTCCTCATTCTATCCCACGTTCCCTCTCTCCTCTCATTCTATCCCACTTTCCCTATCTCCTCTCATTCTATCCCACGTTCCCACTCTCCTCTCATTCTATCCCACGTTCCCTCTCTCCTCTCATTGTATCCCACGTTCCCTCTCTCCTCTCATTCTATCCCACGTTCCCTCACTCCTCTCATTCTATCCCACGTTCCCTCTCTCCTCTCATTCAATCTCACGTTCCATCTCTCCTCTCATTCTATCCCACGTTCCCACTCTCCTCTCATTCTATCCCACGTTCCCTCTCTCTTATTCTATCCCACATTCCCTCTCTCCTCTCATTCCATCCCACGTTCCCTCTCTCCTCTCATTCTATCCCACGTTCCCACTCTCCGCTCATTCTATCCCACGATCACTCTCTCCTCTCATTCTATCCCACGTTCCCTCTCTCCTTTCATTCTATCCCACGTTCCTCCTCTCCTCTCATTCTATCCCACGTTCCCCCTCTCCTCTCATTCTATCCCACGTTCCCTCACTCCTCATTCTATCCTACGTCCCCTCACTCCTCTCATTCTATCCCACGTTTCCTCACTCCTCCCATTCTATCCCACGTTCCCTCTCTCCTCTCATTCTATCCTACGTTCCCTCTCTCCTCTCATTCTATCCCACGTTCACTCTCTCCTCTCATTCTGTTCCACGTTCATTCTCTCCACTCATTCTATCCCACATTCCCTCTCTCCTTTCATTCTATTCCACGTTCCCTCTCTCCTCTCATTCTATCCTACGTTCCCTCTCTCCTCTCATTCTATCCCACGTTCCCACTCCTCTCATTCTATCCCACGTTCCCTCTCTCCTCTCATTCTATCCCACGTTCCCTCTCTCCTCTCATTCTATCCCACGTTCCCTCGCTCCTCTCATTATATCCCACGTTCCCTCTCTCCTCTCATTCTATTCCACGTTCCCTCTCTCCTCTCATTCTATCCCATGTTCCCTCTCTCCTCTCAATCTATCCCACGTTCCCTCTCTCCTCTCATTCAATCCCACGTTCCTTCTCTCCTCTCATTCTATCCCACGTTCCCTCTCTCCACTCATTCTATCCCACGTTCGCTCTCTCCTCTCATTCTATCCCACGTTTCCTCTCTCCTCCCATTCTATTCCACGTTCCCTCTCCTCTCATTCTATCCTACGTTCCCTCTCTCCTCTCATTCTATCCCACGTTCACTCCTCTCTCCTCTCATTCTATCCCACATTCCCTCTCTCCACTTATTCTATCCCACATTCCCCTCTCTCCTCTCATTCTATCCCACGTTCCCTCTCTCCTCTCATTCTATCCCATGTTCCCTCTCTCCTCTCATTCTATCCTACGTTCCCTCTCCTCTCATTCTATCCCACATTCCCTCTCTCCTCTCATTCTATCCCACGTTCCCTCTCTCCTCTCATTCTATCCCATGTTCCCTTGCTCCTCTCATTCTATCCCACGTTCCCTCTCTCCTCTCATTCTATCCTACGTTCCCTCTCTCCTCTCATTCTATCCCACTTTCCCTATCTCCTCTCATTCTATCCCACGTTCCCACTCTCCTCTCATTCTATCCCACGTTCCCTCTCTCCTCTCATTCTATCCTACATTCCCTCTCTCCTGTCATTCTATCCCACGTCCCCTCTCTCCTCTCATTCTATCCCATGTTCCCTCTCTCCTCTCATTCTATCCTACGTTCCCTCTCTCCTCTCATTCTATCGTACGTTCCCTCTCTCCTCTCATTCTATCCCATGTTCCGATCTCCTCTCATTCGATGCCACGTTCCATCTCTCCTCTCATTCTATCCCACGTTCCCTCTCTCCTCTCATTCTTATCAACGTTCCCTCTCTCCTCTCATTCTATCCTACGTTCCCTCTCTCCTCTCATTCTATACCACGTTCCCTCTCACCTCTCATTCTATCCCACGGTCCCTCCCTTCTCTCATTCTATCCCACGGTCCCTCTCTCCTCTCATTCTATGCTACGTTCCCTCTCTCCTCTCATTCTATCCCACTTTCCCTCTCGCCTCTCATTCTATCCCACGTTCCCTCTCTCCTCTCATTCTATCCCACATTCCCTCTCTCCTCTCATTCTATGCTACGTTTCCTCTCTCCTCTCATTCGATCCCACGTTCCCTCTCTCCTCTCATTCTTTCCCATGTTCCTCCTCACTTCTCATCCTAGCCCACGTTCCCTTTCTCCTCTCATTCTATCCCAAGTTCCTCCTCTCCTCATTTTATCTCACGTTCCCTCTCTCCACTCAGAATGTGTCACGTTCCCACTCTCCTCTCATTGTATTCCACGTTCCACCACTCCTCTCATTTTTTCCCATGTTCCCTCTCTCCTCTCATTCCTTTCCACGTTCCCTCTCTCCTCTCATTCTATCCTACGTTTCCCTCACCTCTCATTCTTTCACACGTTCCCTTCCTCCTCTCATTCTATCTCCGTTCCCTCTTTCCTCTCATTCGTTTCCACGTTCCCTCTCTCCTCTCATTCTATCCTACGTTTCCATCTCCTCTCATTCTATCCCACATTCCCACTCTCTTCTCATTCTTTCCCACGTTCCCTCTCTCCTCTCATTCTATCCCACGTTCCCTCTCTCCTCTCATTCAATCCCACATTCCCTCTCTCCTCTCATTCTATCCCACGTCCCCCTCTCCTCTCATTCTATCCCACGTTCCCTCTCTCCTCTCATTCTATCCTACGTTCCCTCTCTCCTCTCATTCGATCCCACGTTCCCACTCTCCTCTCATTCTATCCCACGTTCCCTCTCTCCTCTCATTCTATTCTACATTCCCTCTCTCCTCTCATAATATCCCACGTTCCCCCTCTCCTCTCATTCTATCCCACGTTCCCTTTCTCCTCTCATTCTATCCCAAGTTCCTCCTCTCCTCATTCTATCCCACGTTCCCTCTCTCCTCTCATTCTATCCCACTTTCCCTATCTCCTCTCATTCTATCCCACGTTCCCACTCTCCTCTCATTCTATCCCACGTTCCCTCTCTCCTCTCATTCTATCCCACATTCCCTCCCTCCTCTCATTCTATCCCACGTTCCCTCTCTCCTCTCATTCTATCCCAAGTTCCCTCTCTCCTCTCATTCTATCCCACGTTCCCTCTCTCCTCTCATTCTATCCCACGTTCCCTCGTTCCTCTCATTATATCCCACGTTCCCTCTCTCCTCCCATTCTATTCCACGTTCCCTCTCTCCTCTCATTCTATCCCATGTTCCCTCTCTCCTCTCAATCTATCCCACGTTCCCTCTCTCCTCTCATTCAATCCCACGTTCCCTCTCATTCTATCCCACGTTCCCTCTCTCCTCTCATTCTATCCCACGTTCCCTCTCTCCACTCATTCTATCCCACGTTCGCTCTCTTCTCTCATTCTATCCCACGTTCCCTCTCTCTTCTCATTCTGTCCCACGTACCCTCTCTCCTCTCATTCTATCCCACGTTCCTCCTCTCCTCTCATTCTATCCCACGTTCCCTCTCTCCTCTCATTCTATCCCACGTTCCCTCTCTCCTCATTCTATCCAACGTCCCCCCTCTCCTCTCATTCTATCCCACGTTTCCTCTCTCCTCCCATTCTATTCCACGTTCCCTCTCCTCTCATTCTATCCTACGTTCCCTCTCTCCTCTCATTCTATCCCACGTTCACTCTCTCCTCTCATTCTATCCCACATTCCCTCTCTCCACTCATTCTATCCCACATTCCCCTCTCTCCTCTCATTCTATCCCATGTTCCCTCTCTCCTCTCATTCTATCCTACGTTCCCTCTCTCCTCTCATTCTATCCCACGTTCACTCTCTCCTCTCATTCTATCCCACATTCCCTCTCTCCACTCATTCTATCCCACGTTCCCTCTCTCCTCTCATTCTATCCCATGTTCCCTCTCTCCTCTCATTCTATCCTACGTTCCCTCTCCTCTCATTCTATCCCACGTTCCCTCTCTCCTCTCATTCTATCCCACGTTCCCTCGCTCCTCTCATTCTATCCCACGTTCCCTCTCTCCTCTCATTCTATCCCACATTCCCTCTCTCCTCTCATTCTATCCTACGTTCCCTCTCTCCTCTCATTCTATCCCACTTTCCCTATCTCCTCTCATTCTATCCCACGTTCCCACTCTCCTCTCATTCTATCCCACGTTCTCTCTCCTCTCATTCTATCCTACATTCCCTCTCTCCTGTCATTCTATCCCACGTCCCCTCTCTCCTCTCATTCTATCCCATGTTCCCTCTCTCCTCTCATTCTATCCTACGTTCCCTCTCTCCTCTCATTCTATCGTACGTTCCCTCTCTCCTCTCATTCTATCCCACGTTCCGATCTCCTCTCATTCGATGCCACGTTCCATCTCTCCTCTCATTCTATCCCTCGTTCCCTCTCTCCTCTCATTCTATCCCACGTTCCCTCTCTCCTCTCATTCTATCCCACGTTCCCTCTCACCTCTCATTCTATCCCACGGTCCCTCTCTCCTCTCATTGTATTCCACGTTCCACCTCTCCTCTCATTTTTTCCCATGTTCCCTCTCTCCTCTCATTCTATCTAAGTTCCCTCTCTCCTCTCATTCCTTTCCACGTTCCCTCTCTCCTCTCATTCTATCCTACGTTTCCCTCACCTCTCATTCTGTCCCACGTTCCCTCACTCCTCTCATTCTATCTACGTTCCCTCTTTCCTCTCATTCGTTTCCACGTTCCCTCTCTCCTCTCATTCTATCCTACGTTTCCATCTCCTCTCATTCTATCCCACATTCCCACTCTCTTCTCATTCTTTCCCACGTTCCCTCTCTCCTCTCATTCTATCCCACGTTCCCTCTCTCCTCTCATTCAATCCCACATTCCCTCTCACCTCTCATTCTATCCCACATTCCCTCTCTCCTCTCATTCTATCCCACGTTCCCACTCTCCTCTCATTCTATCCCACGTTCCCTCTCTCCTCTCATTCTATTCGACATTCCCTCTATCCTCTCATAATATCCCACGTTCCCTCTCTCCTCTCATTCTATCCCACGTTCCCTTTCTCCTCTCATTCTATCCCAAGTTCCTCCTCTCCTCATTCTATCCCACGTTCCCTCTCTCCTCTCATTCTATCCCACTTTCCCTATCTCCTCTCATTCTATCCCACGTTCCCACTCTCCTCTCATTCTATTCTACATTCCCTCTCTCCTCTCATAATATCCCACGTTCCCTCTCTCCTCTCATTCTATCCCACGTTCCCTTTCTCCTCTCATTCTATCCCACGTTCCCTCTCTCCTCTCAATCTATCCCACGTTCCCTCTCTCCTCTCATTCAATCCCACGTTCCCTCTCTCCTCTCATTCTATCCCACGTTCCCTCTCTCCTCTCATTCAATCCCACGTTCCCTCTCTCCTCTCATTCTATCCCACGTTCCCTCTCTCCACTCATTCTATCCCACGTTCGCTCTCTCCTCTCATTCTATCCCACGTTCCCTCTCTCCTCTCATTCTATCCCAGGTTCCTCCTCTCCTCTCATTCTATCCCACGTTCCCTCTCTCCTCTCATTCTATCCCACGTTCCCTCTCTCCTCATTCTATCCTACGTCCCCTCTCTCCTCTCATTCTATCCCACGTTTCCTCTCTCCTCCCATTCTATCCCACGTTCCCTCTCCTCTCATTCTATCCTACGTTCCCTCTCTCCTCTCATTCTATCCCACGTTCACTCTCTCCTCTCATTCTATCCCACATTCCCTCTCTCCACTCATTCTATCCCACATTCCCCTCTCTCCTCTCATTCTATCCCACGTTCCCTCTCTCCTCTCATTCTATTCAATGTTCCCTCTCTCCTCTCATTCTATCCTACGTTCCCTCTCTCCTCTCATTCTATCCCACGTTCCCTCTCTCCTCTCATTCTATCCTACGTTCCCTCTCTCCTCTCATTCTATCCCACGTTCCCTCTCCTCTCATTCTATCCCACGTTCCCTCTCTCCTCTCATTCTATCCCACGTTCCCTCCCTCCTCTCATTCTATCCCACGTTCCCTCGCTCCTCTCATTCTATCCCACGTTCCCTCTCTCCTCCCATTCTATCCCACGTTCCCTCTCTCCTCTCATTCTATCCTACGTTCCCTCTCTCCTCTCATTCTATCCCACTTTCCCTATCTCCTCTCATTCTATCCCACGTTCCCACTCTCCTCTCATTCTATCCCACGTTCCCTCTCTCCTCTCATTCTATCCTACATTCCCTCTCTCCTGTCATTCTATCCCACGTCCCCTCTCTCCTCTCATTCTATCCCACGTTCCCTCTCTCCTCTCATTCTATGCTACGTTTCCTCTCTCCTCTCATTCGATCCCACGTTCCCTCTCTCCTCTCATTCTATCCCACGTTCCCTCTCTCCTCTCATTCTTTCCCATGTTCCTCCTCACTTCTCATCCTATCCCACGTTCCCTTTCTCCTCTCATTCTATCCCAAGTTCCTCCTCTCCTCATTTTATCTCACGTTCCCTCTCTCCACTCAGAATATGTCACGTTCCCACTCTCCTCTCATTGTATTCCACGTTCCACCTCTCCTCTCATTTTTTCCCATGTTCCCTCTCTCCTCTCATTCTATCTAAGTTCCCTCTCTCCTCTCATTCCTTTCCATGTTCCCTCTCTCCTCTCATTCTATCCTACGTTTCCCTCACCTCTCATTCTTTCCCACGTTCCCTCGTTCCTCTCATTATATCCCACGTTCCCTCTCTCCTCTCATTCTATTCCACGTTCCCTCTCTCCTCTCATTCTATCCCATGTTCCCTCTCTCCTCTCAATCTATCCCACGTTCCCTCTCTCCTCTCATTCAATCCCACGTTCCCTCTCTCCTCTCATTCTATCCCACGTTCCCTCTCTCCACTCATTCTATCCCACGTTCGCTCTCTCCTCTCATTCTATCCCACGTTCCCTCTCTCTTCTCATTCTGTCCCACGTTCCCTCTCTCCTCTCATTCTCTCCCACGTACCCTCTCTCCTCTCATTCTATCCCACGTTCCTCCTCTCCTCTCATTCTATCCCACGTTCCCTCTCTCCACTCATTCTATCCCACGTTCGCTCTCTCCTCTCATTCTATCCCACGTTCCCTCTCTCTTCTCATTCTGTCCCACGTTCCCTCTCTCCTCTCATTCTCTCCCACGTACCCTCTCTCCTCTCATTCTATCCCACGTTCCTCCTCTCCTCTCATTCTATCCCACGTTCCCTCTCTCCTCTCATTCTATCCCACGTTCCCTCTCTCCTCATTCTATCCTACGTCCCCTCTCTGCTCTCATTCTATCCCACGTTTCCTCTCTCCTCCCATTCTATTCCACGTTCCCTCTCCTCTCATTCTATCCTACGTTCCCTCGCTCCTCTCATTCTATCCCACGTTCACTCTCTCCTCTCATTCTATCCCACATTCCCTCTCTCCACTCATTCTATCCCACATTCCCCTCTCTCCTCTCATTCTATCCCACGTTCCCTCTCTCTCATTCTATCCCATGTTCCCTCTCTCCTCTCATTCTATCCTACGTTCCCTCTCCTCTCATTCTATCCCACGTTCCCTCTCTCCTCTCATTCTATCCCACGTTCCCTTGCTCCTCTCATTCTATCCCACGTTCCCTCTCTCCTCTCATTCTATCCCACGTTCCCTCTCTCCTCTCATTCTATCCCACATTCCCACTCTCCTCTCATTCTATCCACCGTTCCCTCTCTCCTCTCATTCTATCCCACTTTCCCTATCTCCTCTCATTCTATCCCACGTTCCCACTCTCCTCTCATTCTATCCCACGTTCCCTCTCTCCTCTCATCCTATCCTACATTCCCTCTCTCCTGTCATTCTATCCCACGTCCCCTCTCTTCTCTCATTCTATCCCATGTTCCCTCTCTCCTCTCATTCTATCCTACGTTCCCTCTCTCCTCTCATTCTATCGTACGTTCCCTCTCTCCTCTCATTCTATCCCACGTTCCGATCTCCTCTCATTCGATGCCACGTTCCATCTCTCCTCTCATTCTATCCCACGTTCCCTCTCTCCTCTCATTCTTATCCACGTTCCCTCTCTCCTCTCATTCCATCCTACGTTCCCTCTCTCCTCTCATTCTATCCCACGTTCCCTCTCGCCTCTCATTCTATCCCACGGTCCCTCTCTCCTCTCATTCTATCCCACGTTCCCTCTCTCCTCTCATTCTATGCTACGTTCCCTCTCTCCTCTCATTCTTATCCACGTTCCCTCTCTCCTCTCATTCTATCCTACGTTCCCTCTCTCCTCTCATTCTATCCCACGTTCCCTCTCGCCTCTCATTCTATCCCACGTTCCCCCTCTCCTCTCATTCTATCCCACATTCCCTCTCTCCTCTCATTCTATGCTCCGTTTCCTCTCTCCTCTCATTCGATCCCACGTTCCCCCTCTCCTCTCATTCTATCCCACGTTCCCTCTCTCCTCTCATTCTTTCCCATGTTCCTCCTCACTTCTCATCCTATCCCACGTTCCCTTTCTCCTCTCATTCTATCCCAAGTTCCTCCTCTCCTCATTTTATCTCACGTTCCCTCTCTCCACTCAGAATATGTCACGTTCCCACTCTCCTCTCATTGTATTCCACGTTCCACCTCTCCTCTCATTTTTTCCCATGTTCCCTCTCTCCTCTCATTCTATCTAAGTTCCCTCTCTCCTCTCATTCCTTTCCATGTTCCCTCTCTCCTCTCATTCTATCCTACGTTTCCCTCACCTCTCATTCTTTCCCACGTTCCCTCGTTCCTCTCATTATATCCCACGTTCCCTCTCTCCTCTCATTCTATTCCACGTTCCCTCTCTCCTCTCATTCTATCCCATGTTCCCTCTCTCCTCTCAATCTATCCCACGTTCCCTCTCTCCTCTCATTCAATCCCACGTTCCCTCTCTCCTCTCATTCTATCCCACGTTCCCTCTCTCCACTCATTCTATCCCACGTTCGCTCTCTCCTCTCATTCTATCCCACGTTCCCTCTCTCTTCTCATTCTGTCCCACGTTCCCTCTCTCCTCTCATTCTCTCCCACGTACCCTCTCTCCTCTCATTCTATCCCACGTTCCTCCTCTCCTCTCATTCTATCCCACGTTCCCTCTCTCCACTCATTCTATCCCACGTTCGCTCTCTCCTCTCATTCTATCCCACGTTCCCTCTCTCTTCTCATTCTGTCCCACGTTCCCTCTCTCCTCTCATTCTCTCCCACGTACCCTCTCTCCTCTCATTCTATCCCACGTTCCTCCTCTCCTCTCATTCTATCCCACGTTCCCTCTCTCCTCTCATTCTATCCCACGTTCCCCCTCTCCTCATTCTATCCTACGTCCCCTCTCTGCTCTCATTCTATCCCACGTTTCCTCTCTCCTCCCATTCTATTCCACGTTCCCTCTCCTCTCATTCTATCCTACGTTCCCTCGCTCCTCTCATTCTATCCCACGTTCACTCTCTCCTCTCATTCTATCCCACATTCCCTCTCTCCACTCATTCTATCCCACATTCCCCTCTCTCCTCTCATTCTATCCCACGTTCCCTCTCTCTCATTCTATCCCATGTTCCCTCTCTCCTCTCATTCTATCCTACGTTCCCTCTCCTCTCATTCTATCCCACGTTCCCTCTCTCCTCTCATTCTATCCCACGTTCCCTCTCTCCTCTCATTCTATCCCACGTTCCCTTGCTCCTCTCATTCTATCCCACGTTCCCTCTCTCCTCTCATTCTATCCCACATTCCCACTCTCCTCTCATTCTATCCACCGTTCCCTCTCTCCTCTCATTCTATCCCACTTTCCCTATCTCCTCTCATTCTATCCCACGTTCCCACTCTCCTCTCATTCTATCCCACGTTCCCTCTCTCCTCTCATCCTATCCTACATTCCCTCTCTCCTGTCATTCTATCCCATGTTCCCTCTCTCCTCTCATTCTATCCTACGTTCCCTCTCTCCTCTCATTCTATCGTACGTTCCCTCTCTCCTCTCATTCTATCCCACGTTCCGATCTCCTCTCATTCGATGCCACGTTCCATCTCTCCTCTCATTCTATCCCACGTTCCCCCTCTCCTCTCATTCTTATCCACGTTCCCTCTCTCCTCTCATTCCATCCTACGTTCCCTCTCTCCTCTCATTCTATCCCACGTTCCCTCTCGCCTCTCATTCTATCCCACGGTCCCTCTCTCCTCTCATTCTATCCCACGTTCCCTCTCTCCTCTCATTCTATGCTACGTTCCCTCTCTCCTCTCATTCTATCCTACGTTCCCTCTCTCCTCTCATTCTATCCCACGTTCCCTCTCGCCTCTCATTCTATCCCACGTTCCCCCTCTCCTCTCATTCTATCCCACATTCCCTCTCTCCTCTCATTCTATGCTCCGTTTCCTCTCTCCTCTCATTCGATCCCACGTTCCCTCTCTCCTCTCATTCTATCCCACGTTCCCTCTCTCCTCTCATTCTTTCCCATGTTCCTCCTCACTTCTCATCCTATCCCACGTTCCCTTTCTCCTCTCATTCTATCCCAAGTTCCTCCTCTCCTCATTTTATCTCACGTTCCCTCTCTCCACTCAAATATGTCACGTTCCCACTCTCCTCTCATTGTATTCCACGTTCCACCTCTCCTCTCATTTTTTCCCATGTTCCCTCTCTCCTCTCATTCTATCTAAGTTCCCTCTCTCCTCTCATTCCTTTCCACGTTCCCTCTCTCCTCTCATTCTATCCTACGTTTCCCTCACCTCTCATTCTTTCCCACGTTCCCTCTCTCCTCTCATTCAATCTACGTTCCCTCTTTCCTCTCATTCGTTTCCACGTTCCCTCTCTCCTCTCATTCTATCCTACGTTTCCATCTCCTCTCATTCTATCCCACATTCCCACTCTCTTCTCATTCTTTCCCACATTCCCACTCTCCTCTCATTCTATCCCACGTTCCCTCTCTCCTCATTCTATTCTACATTCCCTCTCTCCTCTCATAATATCCCACGTTCCCTCTCTCCTCTCATTCTATCCCACGTTCCCTTTCTCCTCTCATTCTATCCCAAGTTCCTCCTCTCCTCATTCTATCCCACGTTCCCTCTCTCCTCTCATTCTATCCCACTTTCCCGATCTCATCTCATTCTATCCCACGTTCCCTCTCTCCTCTCATTCTATCCCACGTTCCCTCTCTCCTCTCATTCTATCCCACATTCCCTCTCTCTTCTCATTCTATCCCACGTCCCCTCTCTCCTCTCATTCTATCCCACGTTCCCTCTCTACTCTCATTCTATCCTACGTTCCCTCTCTCCTCTCATTCTATCCCACGTTCCCACTCTCCTCTCATTCTATCCCACGTTCCCTCTCTCCTCTCATTCTATTCTACATTCCCTCTCTCCTCTCATAATATCCCACGTTCCCTCTCTCCTCTCATTCTATCCCACGTTCCCTTTCTCCTCTCATTCTATCCCAAGTTCTTCCTCTCCTCATTCTATCCCATGTTCCCTCTCTCCTCTCATTCTATCCCACTTTCCCTATCTCCTCTCATTCTATCCCACATTCCCTCTCATTCTATCCCACGTTCCCTCTCTCCACTCATTCTATCCCACGTTCCCTCTCTCCTCTCATTCTATCCCACGTTCCCTCTCTCCTCTCATTCTATCCCACGTTCCCTCGCTCCTCTCATTATATCCCACGTTCTCTCTCTCCTCTCATTCTATTCCACGTTCCCTCTCTCCTCTCATTCTATCCCATGTTCCCTCTCTCCTCTCAATCTATCCCACGTTCCCTCTCTCCTCTCATTCAATCCCACGTTCCCTCTCTCCTCTCATTCTATCCCACGTTTCCTCTCTCCTCCCATTCTATCCCACGTTCCCTCTCCTCTCATTCTATCCCGCGTTCCCTCTCTCCTCTCATTCTATCCCACGTTCACTCTCTCCTCTCATTCTATCCCACATTCCCTCTCTCCACTCATTCTATCCCACATTCCCCTCTCTCCTCTCATTCTATCCCACATTCCCCTCTCTCCTCTCATTCTATCCCACTTTCCCTCTCTCCTCTCATTCTATCCCACATTCCCTCTCTCCTCTCATTCTATCCCACGTTCCCCCTCTCCTCTCATTCTATCCCACGTTCCCTTGCTCCTCACATTCTATCCCACGTTCCCTCTCTCCTCTCATTCTATCCCACATTCCCTCTCTCCTCTCATTCTATCCTACGTTCCCTCTCTCCTCTCATTCTATCCCACTTTCCCTATCTCCTCTCATTCTATCCCACGTTCCCACTCTCCTCTCATTCTATCCCACGTTCCCTCTCTCCTGTCATTCTATCCTACATTCCCTCTCTCCTGTCATTCTATATCACGTCCCCTCTCTCCTCTCATTCTATCCCACGTTCCCTCTCTCCTCTCATTCTATGCTACGTTTCCTCTTTCCTCTCATTCGATCCCACGTTCCCTCTCTCCTCTCATTCTATCCCACGTTCCCTCTCTCCTCTCATTCTTTCCCATGTTCCTCCTCACCCTATCCCACGTCCCCTCTCTCCTCTCATTCTATCCCACGTTCCCTCTCTCCTCTCATTCTATCCCACGTTCCGATCTCCTCTCATTCGATGCCACGTTCCATCTCTCCTCTCATTCTATCCCACGTTCTCTCTCGCCTCTCATTCTATCCCACGTTCCGATCTCCTCTCATTCGATGCCACGTTCCATCTCTCCTCTCATTCTATCCCACGTTCTCTCTCGCCTCTCATTCTATCCCTCGTTCCCTCTCTCCTCTCATTCTATCCCACGTTCCCTCTCTCCTCTCATTCTATCCCACGTTCCCTCTCTCCTCTCATTCAATCCCACGTTCCCTCTCTCCTCTCATTCTATCCCACGTTCCCACTCTCCACTCATTCTATCCCACGTTACCTCTCTCTTCTCATTCTATCCCACGTTCCCTCTCTCCTCTCATTCTATCCACCGTTCCCTCTCTCCTCTCATTCTATCCCACTTTCCCTATCTCCTCTCATTCTATCCCACGTTCCCACTCTTCTCTCATTCTATCCCACGTTCCCTCTCTCCTCTCATCCTATCCTACATTCCCTCTCTCCTGTCATTCTATCCCACGTCCCCTCTCTTCCCTCATTCTATCCCACGTTCCCTCTCTCCTCTCATTCTATCCTACGTTCCCTCTCTCCTCTCATTCTATCGTACGTTCCCTCTCTCCTCTCATTCTATCCCACGTTCCGATCTCCTCTCATTCGATGCCACGTTCCATCTCTCCTCTCATTCTATCCCACGTTCCCTCTCTCCTCTCATTCTTATCCACGTTCCCTCTCTCCTCTCATTCCATCCTACGTTCCCTCTCTCCTCTCATTCTATCCCACGTTCCCTCTCGCCTCTCATTCTATCCCACGGTCCCTCTCTCCTCTCATTCTATCCCACGTTCCCTCTCTCCTCTCATTCTATGCTACGTTCCCTCTCTCCTCTCATTCTTATCCACGTTCCCTCTCTCCTCTCATTCTATCCTACGTTCCCTCTCTCCTCTCATTCTATCCCACGTTCCCTCTCGCCTCTCATTCTATCCCACGTTCCCCCTCTCCTCTCATTCTATCCCACATTCCCTCTCTCCTCTCATTCTATGCTCCGTTTCCTCTCTCCTCTCATTCGATCCCACGTTCCCTCTCTCCTCTCATTCTATCCCACGTTCCCTCTCTCCTCTCATTCTTTCCCATGTTCCTCCTCACTTCTCATCCTATCCCACGTTCCCTTTCTCCTCTCATTCTATCCCAAGTTCCTCCTCTCCTCATTTTATCTCACGTTCCCTCTCTCCACTCAAATATGTCACGTTCCCACTCTCCTCTCATTGTATTCCACGTTCCACCTCTCCTCTCATTTTTTCCCATGTTCCCTCTCTCCTCTCATTCTATCTAAGTTCCCTCTCTCCTCTCATTCCTTTCCACGTTCCCTCTCTCCTCTCATTCTATCCTACGTTTCCCTCACCTCTCATTCTTTCCCACGTTCCCTCTCTCCTCTCATTCAATCTACGTTCCCTCTTTCCTCTCATTCGTTTCCACGTTCCCTCTCTCCTCTCATTCTATCCTACGTTTCCATCTCCTCTCATTCTATCCCACATTCCCACTCTCTTCTCATTCTTTCCCACGTTCCCACTCTCCTCATTCTATCCCACGTTCCCTCTCTCCTCTCATTCTATCCCACGTTCCCTTTCTCCTCTCATTCTATCCCAAGTTCCTCCTCTCCTCATTCTATCCCACGTTCCCTCTCTCCTCTCATTCTATCCCACTTTCCCGATCTCCTCTCATTCTATCCCACGTTCCCTCTCTCCTCTCATTCTATCCCACATTCCCTCTCTCTTCTCATTCTATCCCACGTCCCCTCTCTCCTCTCATTCTATCCCACGTTCCCTCTCTACTCTCATTCTATCCTACGTTCCCTCTCTCCTCTCATTCTATCCCACGTTCCCACTCTCCTCTCATTCTATCCCACGTTCCCTCTCTCCTCTCATTCTATTCTACATTCCCTCTCTCCTCTCATAATATCCCACGTTCCCTCTCTCCTCTCATTCTATCCCACGTTCCCTTTCTCCTCTCATTCTATCCCAAGTTCTTCCTCTCCTCATTCTATCCCATGTTCCCTCTCTCCTCTCATTCTATCCCACTTTCCCTATCTCCTCTCATTCTATCCCACGTTCCCACTCTCCTCTCATTCTATTCCACGTTCCCTCTCTCCTCTCATTCTATCCCACATTCCCTCTCATTCTATCCCACGTTCCCTCTCTCCACTCATTCTATCCCACGTTCCCTCTCTCCTCTCATTCTATCCCACGTTCCCTCTCTCCTCTCATTCTATCCCACGTTCCCTCGCTCCTCTCATTATATCCCACGTTCTCTCTCTCCTCTCATTCTATTCCACGTTCCCTCTCTCCTCTCATTCTATCCCATGTTCCCTCTCTCCTCTCAATCTATCCCACGTTCCCTCTCTCCTCTCATTCAATCCCACGTTCCCTCTCTCCTCTCATTCTATCCCACGTTCCCTCTCTCCACTCATTCTATCCCACGTTCGCTCTCTCCTCTCATTCTATCCCACGTTCCCTCTCTCCTCTCATTCTATCCCACGTTCCTCCTCTCCTCTCATTCTATCCCACGTTCCCTCTCTCCACTCATTCTATCCCACATTCCCCTCTCTCCTCTCATTCTATCCCACATTCCCCTCTCTCCTCTCATTCTATCCCACTTTCCCTCTCTCCTCTCATTCTATCCCACATTCCCTCTCTCCTCTCATTCTATCCCACGTTCCCCCTCTCCTCTCATTCTATCCCACGTTCCCTTGCTCCTCACATTCTATCCCACGTTCCCTCTCTCCTCTCATTCTATCCCACGTTCCCTCTCTCCTCTCATTCTATCCTACGTTCCCTCTCTCCTCTCATTCTATCCCACTTTCCCTATCTCCTCTCATTCTATCCCACGTTCCCACTCTCCTCTCATTCTATCCCACGTTCCCTCTCTCCTCTCATTCTATCCTACATTCCCTCTCTCCTGTCATTCTATATCACGTCCCCTCTCTCCTCTCATTCTATCCCACGTTCCCTCTCTCCTCTCATTCTATGCTACGTTTCCTCTTTCCTCTCATTCGATCCCACGTTCCCTCTCTCCTCTCATTCTATCCCACGTTCCCTCTCTCCTCTCATTCTTTCCCATGTTCCTCCTCACTTCTCATCCTATCCCACGTCCCCTCTCTCCTCTCATTCTATCCCACGTTCCCTCTCTCCTCTCATTCTATCCCACGTTCCGATCTCCTCTCATTCGATGCCACGTTCCATCTCTCCTCTCATTCTATCCCACGTTCTCTCTCGCCTCTCATTCTATCCCACGTTCCCTCTCTCCTCTCATTCTATCCCACGTTCCGATCTCCTCTCATTCGATGCCACGTTCCATCTCTCCTCTCATTCTATCCCACGTTCTCTCTCGCCTCATTCTATCCCTCGTTCCCTCTCTCCTCTCATTCTATCCCACGTTCCCTCTCTCCTCTCATTCTATCCCACGTCCCCTCTCTCCTCTCATTCAATCCCACGTTCCCTCTCTCCTCTCATTCTATCCCACGTTCCCACTCTCCACTCATTCTATCCCACGTTCCCTCTCTCTTCTCATTCTATCCCACGTTCCCTCTCTCCTCTCATTCTATCCCACGTTCCCTCTCTCCTCTCATTCTATCCCACGTCCCCTCTCTCTGCTCATTCTATCCCAAGTTCACTCTCTCCTCTCATTCTATCCCACGTTCCCTCTCTCCTCTCATTCTATCCCACGTTGCTCCTCTCCTCTCATTGTATCTACGTTCCCTCTTTCCTCTCATTCGTTTCCACGTTCCCTCTCTCCTCTCATTCTCTCCTACGTTTCCATCTCCTCTCATTCTATCCCGCGTTCCCTCTCTCCTCACATAATATCCCACGTTCCCTCTCTCCTCTCATTCTATCCCACGTTCCCTCTCTCCTCTCATTCAATCCCACATTCCCTCTCACCTCTCATTCTATCCCACGTTCCCTCTCTCCTCTCATTCTATCCCACGTTCCCTCTCTCCGCTCATTCTATCCCACATTCCCTCTCTCCTCTCATTCTATCCCACATTCCCTCTCTCTTCTCATTCTATTCCACGTTCCCTCTCTCCTCTCATTCTATCCCACGTTCTCTCTCTCCTCCCATTCTATCCCACGTTCCCTCTCTCCTCTCATTCTATCCTACGTACCCTCTCTCCTCTCATTCTATCCCACGTTCATTCTCTCCTCATTCTATTCCTCATTCCCTCTCTCCACTCATTCTATCCCACATTCCCTCCCTCCTCTCATTCTATCCCACTTTCCCTCTCTCCTCTCATTCTATCCCACTTTCCCTCTCTCCTCTCATTCTATCCCACGTTCCCTCTCTCCTTTCATTCTATCCCACGTTCCCCCTCTCCTCTCATTCTATCCTACGTTCCCTCTCTCCTCTCATTCTATCCCACGTTCCCTCTCCTCTCATTCTATCCCACGTTCCCTCTCTCCTCTCATTCTATCCCACGTCCCCTCTCTCCTCTCATTCTATCCCGCGCTCCCTCTCTCCTCTCATTCTATCCCACGTTCCGATCTCCTCTCATTCGATGCCACGTTCCATCTCTCCTCTCATTCTATCCCACGTTCCCTCTCGCCTCTCATTCTATCCCTCGTTCCCTCTCTCCTCTCATTCTATCCCACGTTCCCTCTCTCCTCTCATTGTATCCCACGCTCCCTCTCTCCTCTCATTCTATCCCACGTTCCCTCTCTCCTCTCATTCTATCCCACGTTCCCTCTCTCCTCTCATTCAAACCATGTTCCCTCTCTCCTCTCATTCTATCCCACGTTCCCACTCTCCACTCATTCTATTCCACATTCGCTCTCTCCTCTCATTCTATCCCATGTTCCCTCTCTCTTCTCATTCTATCCCACATTCCCTCTCTCCTCTCATTCTATCCCACGTTCCCTCTCTCCTCTCATTCTATCCCACGTTCCCTCTCTCTGCTCATTCAATCCCACGTTCCCTCTCTCCTCTCATTCTATCCCACGTTCCCACTCTCCTCTCATTCTATCCCACATTCGCTCTCTCCTCTCATTCTATCCCACGTTCCCTCTCTCCTCTCATTCTATCCCACGTCCCCTCTCTCCTCTCATTCTATCCCGCGCTCCCTCTCTCCTCTCATTCTATCCCACGTTCCGATCTCCTCTCATTCGATGCCACGTTCCATCTCTCCTCTCATTCTATCCCACGTTCCCTCTCGCCTCTCATTCTATCCCTCGTTCCCTCTCTCCTCTCATTCTATCCCACGTTCCCTCTCTCCTCTCATTGTATCCCACGCTCCCTCTCTCCTCTCATTCTATCCCACGTTCCCTCTCTCCTCTCATTCTATCCCACGTTCCCTCTCTCCTCTCATTCAAACCATGTTCCCTCTCTCCTCTCATTCTATCCCACGTTCCCACTCTCCACTCATTCTATTCCACATTCGCTCTCTCCTCTCATTCTATCCCATGTTCCCTCTCTCTTCTCATTCTATCCCACATTCCCTCTCTCCTCTCATTCTATCCCATGTTCCCTCTCTCCTCTCATTCTATCCCACGTTCCCTCTCTCTGCTCATTCAATCCCACGTTCCCTCTCTCCTCTCATTCTATCCCACGTTCCCACTCTCCTCTCATTCTATCCCACATTCGCTCTCTCCTCTCATTCTATCCCACGTTCCCTCTCTCCTCTCATTGTATCCCAAGTTCACTCTCTCCTCTCATTCTATCCCACGTTCCCTCTCTCCTCTCATTCTATCCCACGTTCCTCCTCTCCTCTCATTCTATCTACGTTCCCTCTTTCCTCTCATTCGTTTCCACGTTCCCTCTCTCCTCTCATTCTCTCCTACGTTTCCATCTCCTCTCATTCTATCCCACATTCCCTCTTTCTAATTCTTACCCACGTTCCCTCTCTCCTCTCATTCTACCCCACGTTCCCTCTCTCCTCACATAATATCCCACGTTCCCTCTCTCCTCTCATTCTATCCCACGTTCCCTCTCCTCTCATTCAATCCCACATTCCCTCTCACCTCTCATTCTATCCCACGTTCCCTCTCTCCTCTCATTCTATCCCACGTTCCCTCTCTCCGCTCATTCTATCCCACATTCCCTCTCTCCTCTCATTCTATCCCACATTCCCTCTCTCTTCTCATTCTATTCCACGTTCCCTCTCTCCTCTCATTCTATCCCACGTTCCCTCTCTCCTCTCATTCTATCCCACGTTCCCTCTCTCCGCTCATTCTATCCCACGTTCTCTCTCCTCCCATTCTATCCCACGTTCCCTCTCTCCTCTCATTCTATCCTACGTACCCTCTCTCGTCTCATTCTATCCCACGTTCATTCTCTCCTCTCATTCTATCCCACGTTCCCTCTCTCCTCTCATTCTATCCCACGTTCCCTCTCTCTTCTCATTCTATCCCACGTTCCCTCTCTCTTCTCATTCTGTCCCACGTTCCCTCTCTCCTCTCATTCTCTCCCACGTACCCTCTCTCCTCTCATTCTATCCCACGTTCCTCCTCTCCTCTCATTCTATCCCACGTTCCCTCTCTCCTCTCATTCTATCCCACGTTTCCTCTCTCCTCCCATTCTATTCCACGTTCCCTCTCCTCTCATTCTATCCTACGTTCCCTCGCTCCTCTCATTCTATCCCACGTTCCCTCTCTCCTCTCATTCTATCCCACGTTCCCACTCTCCACTCATTCTATCCCACGTTCCCTCTCTCTTCTCATTCTATCCCACGTTCCCTCTCTCCTCTCATTCTATCCCACGTTCCCTCTCTCCTCTCATTCTATCCCACGTCCCCTCTCTCTGCTCATTCTATCCCAAGTTCACTCTCTCCTCTCATTCTATCCCACGTTCCCTCTCTCCTCTCATTCTATCCCACGTTGCTCCTCTCCTCTCATTGTATCTACGTTCCCTCTTTCCTCTCATTCGTTTCCACGTTCCCTCTCTCCTCTCATTCTCTCCTACGTTTCCATCTCCTCTCATTCTATCCCGCGTTCCCTCTCTCCTCACATAATATCCCACGTTCCCTCTCTCCTCTCATTCTATCCCACGTTCCCTCTCTCCTCTCATTCAATCCCACATTCCCTCTCACCTCTCATTCTATCCCACGTTCCCTCTCTCCTCTCATTCTATCCCACGTTCCCTCTCTCCGCTCATTCTATCCCACATTCCCTCTCTCCTCTCATTCTATCCCACATTCCCTCTCTCTTCTCATTCTATTCCACATTCCCTCTCTCCTCTCATTCTATCCCACGTTCCCTCTCTCCTCTCATTCTATCCCACGTTCTCTCTCTCCTCCCATTCTATCCCACGTTCCCTCTCTCCTCTCATTCTATCCTACGTACCCTCTCTCCTCTCATTCTATCCCACGTTCATTCTCTCCTCATTCTATTCCTCATTCCCTCTCTCCACTCATTCTATCCCACATTCCCTCCCTCCTCTCATTCTATCCCACTTTCCCTCTCTCCTCTCATTCTATCCCACGTTCCCTCTCTCCTTTCATTCTATCCCACGTTCCCCCTCTCCTCTCATTCTATCCTACGTTCCCTCTCTCCTCTCATTCTATCCCACGTTCCCTCTCCTCTCATTCTATCCCACGTTCCCTCTCTCCTCTCATTCTATCCCACGTCCCCTCTCTCCTCTCATTCTATCCCGCGCTCCCTCTCTCCTCTCATTCTATCCCACGTTCCGATCTCCTCTCATTCGATGCCACGTTCCATCTCTCCTCTCATTCTATCCCACGTTCCCTCTCGCCTCTCATTCTATCCCTCGTTCCCTCTCTCCTCTCATTCTATCCCACGTTCCCTCTCTCCTCTCATTGTATCCCACGCTCCCTCTCTCCTCTCATTCTATCCCACGTTCCCTCTCTCCTCTCATTCTATCCCACGTTCCCTCTCTCCTCTCATTCAAACCATGTTCCCTCTCTCCTCTCATTCTATCCCACGTTCCCACTCTCCACTCATTCTATTCCACATTCGCTCTCTCCTCTCATTCTATCCCATGTTCCCTCTCTCTTCTCATTCTATCCCACATTCCCTCTCTCCTCTCATTCTATCCCATGTTCCCTCTCTCCTCTCATTCTATCCCACGTTCCCTCTCTCTGCTCATTCAATCCCACGTTCCCTCTCTCCTCTCATTCTATCCCACGTTCCCACTCTCCTCTCATTCTATCCCACATTCGCTCTCTCCTCTCATTCTATCCCACGTTCCCTCTCTCCTCTCATTCTATCCCACGTTCCCTCTCTCCTCTCATTGTATCCCAAGTTCACTCTCTCCTCTCATTCTATCCCACGTTCCCTCTCTCCTCTCATTCTATCCCACGTTCCTCCTCTCCTCTCATTCTATCTACGTTCCCTCTTTCCTCTCATTCGTTTCCACGTTCCCTCTCTCCTCTCATTCTCTCCTACGTTTCCATCTCCTCTCATTCTATCCCACATTCCCTCTTTCTAATTCTTACCCACGTTCCCTCTCTCCTCTCATTCTACCCCGCGTTCCCTCTCTCCTCACATAATATCCCACGTTCCCTCTCTCCTCTCATTCTATCCCACGTTCCCTCTCCTCTCATTCAATCCCACATTCCCTCTCACCTCTCATTCTATCCCACGTTCCCTCTCTCCTCTCATTCTATCCCACGTTCCCTCTCTCCGCTCATTCTATCCCACATTCCCTCTCTCCTCTCATTCTATCCCACATTCCCTCTCTCTTCTCATTCTATTCCACGTTCCCTCTCTCCTCTCATTCTATCCCACGTTCCCTCTCTCCTCTCATTCTATCCCACGTTCCCTCTCTCCGCTCATTCTATCCCACGTTCTCTCTCCTCCCATTCTATCCCACGTTCCCTCTCTCCTCTCATTCTATCCTACGTACCCTCTCTCGTCTCATTCTATCCCACGTTCATTCTCTCCTCTCATTCTATCCCACGTTCCCTCTCTCCTCTCATTCTATCCCACGTTCCCTCTCTCTTCTCATTCTGTCCCACGTTCCCTCTCTCCTCTCATTCTCTCCCACGTACCCTCTCTCCTCTCATTCTATCCCACGTTCCTCCTCTCCTCTCATTCTATCCCACGTTCCCTCTCTCCTCTCATTCTATCCCACGTTTCCTCTCTCCTCCCATTCTATTCCACGTTCCCTCTCCTCTCATTCTATCCTACGTTCCCTCGCTCCTCTCATTCTATCCCACGTTCACTCTCTCCTCTCATTCTATCCCACATTCCCTCTCTCCACTCATTCTATCCCACATTCCCCTCTCTCCTCTCATTCTATCCCACGTTCCCTCTCTCCTCTCATTCTATCCCATGTTCCCTCTCTCCTCTCATTCTATCCTACGTTCCCTCTCCTCTCATTCTATCCCACGTTCCCTCTCTCCTCTCATTCTATCCCACGTTCCCTCTCTCCTCTCATTCTATCCCACGTTCCCTTGCTCCTCTCATTCTATCCCACGTTCCCTCTCTCCTCTCATTCTATCCCACATTCCCTCTCTCTCCTCTCATTCTATCCACCGTTCCCTCTCTCCTCTCATTCTATCCCACTTTCCCTCTCTCCTCTCATTCTATCCCATGTTCCCTCTCTCCTCTCATTCTATCCTACGTTCCCTCTCTCCTCTCATTCTATCCCACGTTCCCTCTCCTCTCATTCTATCCCACATTCCCTCTCTCCTCTCATTCTATCCCACGTTCCCCCTCTCCTCTCATTCTATCCCACGTTCCCTTGCTCCTCACATTCTATCCCACGTTCCCTCTCTCCTCTCATTCTATCCCACATTCCCTCTCTCCTCTCATTCTATCCTACGTTCCCTCTCTCCTCTCATTCTATCCCACTTTCCCTATCTCCTCTCATTCTATCCCACGTTCCCACTCTCCTCTCATTCTATCCCACGTTCCCTCTCTCCTCTCATTCTATCCTACATTCCCTCTCTCCTGTCATTCTATATCACGTCCCCTCTCTCCTCTCATTCTATCCCACGTTCCCTCTCTCCTCTCATTCTATGCTACGTTTCCTCTTTCCTCTCATTCGATCCCACGTTCCCTCTCTCCTCTCATTCTATCCCACGTTCCCTCTCTCCTCTCATTCTTTCCCATGTTCCTCCTCACTTCTCATCCTATCCCACGTCCCCTCTCTCCTCTCATTCTATCCCACGTTCCCTCTCTCCTCTCATTCTATCCCACGTTCCGATCTCCTCTCATTCGATGCCACGTTCCATCTCTCCTCTCATTCTATCCCACGTTCTCTCTCGCCTCTCATTCTATCCCACGTTCCCTCTCTCCTCTCATTCTATCCCACGTTCCGATCTCCTCTCATTCGATGCCACGTTCCATCTCTCCTCTCATTCTATCCCACGTTCTCTCTCGCCTCTCATTCTATCCCTCGTTCCCTCTCTCCTCTCATTCTATCCCACGTTCCCTCTCTCCTCTCATTCTATCCCACGTTCCCTCTCTCCTCTCATTCAATCCCACGTTCCCTCTCTCCTCTCATTGTATCCCACGTTCCCACTCTCCACTCATTCTATCCCACATTCGCTCTCTCCTCTCATTCTATCCCACGTTCCCTCTCTCTGCTCATTCTATCCCAAGTTCACTCTCTCCTCTCATTCTATCCCACGTTCCCTCTCTCCTCTCATTCTATCCCACGTTGCTCCTCTCCTCTCATTGTATCTACGTTCCCTCTTTCCTCTCATTCGTTTCCACGTTCCCTCTCTCCTCTCATTCTCTCCTACGTTTCCATCTCCTCTCATTCTATCCCACATTCCCTCTTTCTCATTCTTACCCACGTTCCCTCTCTCCTCTCATTCTATCCCGCGTTCCCTCTCTCCTCACATAATATCCCACGTTCCCTCTCTCCTCTCATTCTATCCCACGTTCCCTCTCTCCTCTCATTCAATCCCACATTCCCTCTCACCTCTCATTCTATCCCACGTTCCCTCTCTCCTCTCATTCTATCCCACGTTCCCTCTCTCCGCTCATTCTATCCCACATTCCCTCTCTCCTCTCATTCTATCCCACATTCCCTCTCTCTTCTCATTCTATTCCACATTCCCCCTCTCCTCTCATTCTATCCCACGTTCCCTCTCTCCTCTCATTCTATCCCACGTTCCCTCTCTCCGCTCATTCTATCCCACGTTCTCTCTCTCCTCCCATTCTATCCCACGTTCCCTCTCTCCTCTCATTCTATCCTACGTACCCTCTCTCCTCTCATTCTATCCCACGTTCATTCTCTCCTCATTCTATTCCTCATTCCCTCTCTCCACTCATTCTATCCCACATTCCCTCCCTCCTCTCATTCTATCCCACTTTCCCTCTCTCCTCTCATTCTATCCCACGTTCCCTCTCTCCTTTCATTCTATCCCACGTTCCCCCTCTCCTCTCATTCTATCCTACGTTCCCTCTCTCCTCTCATTCTATCCCACGTTCCCTCTCCTCTCATTCTATCCCACGTTCCCTCTCCTCTCATTCTATCCCACGTTCCCTCTCTCCTCTCATTCTATCCCACGTCCCCTCTCTCCTCTCATTCTATCCCGCGCTCCCTCTCTCCTCTCATTCTATCCCACGTTCCGATCTCCTCTCATTCGATGCCACGTTCCATCTCTCCTCTCATTCTATCCCACGTTCCCTCTCGCCTCTCATTCTATCCCTCGTTCCCTCTCTCCTCTCATTCTATCCCACGTTCCCTCTCTCCTCTCATTGTATCCCACGCTCCCTCCTCTCATTCTATCCCACGTTCCCTCTCTCCTCTCATTCTATCCCACGTTCCCTCTCTCCTCTCATTCAAACCACGTTCCCTCTCTCCTCTCATTCTATCCCACGTTCCCACTCTCCACTCATTCTATTCCACATTCCCTCTCTCCTCTCATTCTATCCCATGTTCCCTCTCTCCTCTCATTCTATCCCACGTTCCCTCTCTCTGCTCATTCAATCCCACGTTCCCTCTCTCCTCTCATTCTATCCCACGTTCCCACTCTCCTCTCATTCTATCCCACATTCGCTCTCTCCTCTCATTCTATCCCACGTTCCCTCTCTCCTCTCATTCTATCCCACGTTCCCTCTCTCCTCTCATTGTATCCCAAGTTCACTCTCTCCTCTCATTCTATCCCACGTTCCCTCTCTCCTCTCATTCTATCCCACGTTCCTCCTCTCTCATTCTATCTACGTTCCCTCTTTCCTCTCATTCGTTTCCACGTTCCCTCTCTCCTCTCATTCTCTCCTACGTTTCCATCTCCTCTCATTCTATCCCACATTCCCTCTTTCTCATTCTTACCCACGTTCCCTCTCTCCTCTCATTCTACCCCGCGTTCCCTCTCTCCTCACATAATATCCCACGTTCCCTCTCTCCTCTCATTCTATCCCACGTTCCCTCTCTCCGCTCATTCTATCCCACATTCCCTCTCTCCTCTCATTCTATCCCACATTCCCTCTCTCTTCTCATTCTATTCCACGTTCCCTCTCTCCTCTCATTCTATCCCACGTTCCCTCTCTCCTCTCATTCTATCCCACGTTCCCTCTCTCCGCTCATTCTATCCCACGTTCTCTCTCCTCCCATTCTATCCCACGTTCCCTCTCTCCTCTCATTCTATCCTACGTACCCTCTCTCGTCTCATTCTATCCCACGTTCATTCTCTCCTCTCATTCTATCCCACATTCCCTCTCTCCACTCATTCTATCCCACATTCCCTCTCTCCTCTCATTCTATCCCACTTTCCCTCTCTCCTCTCATTCTATCCCACGTTCCCTCTCTCCTTTCCTTCTATCCCACGTTCCCTCTCTCCTCTCATTCTATCCTACGTTCCCTCTCTCCTCTCATTCTATCCCACATTCCCTCTCCTCTCATTCTATCCCACGTTCCCTCTCTCCTCTCATTCTATCCCACGTTCCCTCTCTCCTCTCATTCTATCCCACGTTCCCTCTCTCTTCTCATTCTGTCCCACGTTCCCTCTCTCCTCTCATTCTCTCCCACGTACCCTCTCTCCTCTCATTCTATCCCACGTTCCTCCTCTCCTCTCATTCTATCCCACGTTCCCTCTCTCCTCTCATTCTATCCCACGTTCCCTCTCTCCTCATTCTATCCTACGTCCCCTCTCTGCTCTCATTCTATCCCACGTTCCCTCTCTCCTCATTCTATCCTACGTCCCCTCTCTGCTCTCATTCTATCCCACGTTTCCTCTCTCCTCCCATTCTATTCCACGTTCCCTCTCCTCTCATTCTATCCTACGTTCCCTCGCTCCTCTCATTCTATCCCACGTTCCCTCTCTCCTCTCATTCTATCCCACATTCCCCCTCTCCTCTCATTCTATCCACCGTTCCCTCTCTCCTCTCATTCTATCCCACTTTCCCTATCTCCTCTCATTCTATCCCACGTTCCCACTCTCCTCTCATTCTATCCCACGTTCCCCCTCTCATCCTATCCTACATTCCCTCTCTCCTGTCATTCTATCCCACGTCCCCTCTCTCCTCTCATTCTATCCCATGTTCCCTTTCTCCTCTCATTCTATCCTACGTTCCCTCTCTCCTCTCATTCTATCGTACGTTCCCTCTCTCCTCTCATTCTATCCCACGTTCCGATCTCCTCTTATTCGATGCCACGTTCCATCTCTCCTCTCATTCTATCCCACGTTCCCTCTCTCCTCTCATTCTTATCCACGTTCCCTCTCTCCTCTCATTCTATCCTACGTTCCCTCTCTCCTCTCATTCTATCCCACGTTCCCTCTCGCCTCTCATTCTATCCCACGGTCCCTCTCTCCTCTCATTCTATCCCACGTTCCCTCTCTCCTCTCATTCTATGCTACGTTCCCTCTCTCCTCTCATTCTTATCCACGTTCCCTCTCTCCTCTCATTCTATCCTACGTTCCCTCTCTCTCATTCTATCCCACGTTCCCTCTCGCCTCTCATTCTATCCCACGTTCCCTCTCTCCTCTCATTCTATCCCACATTCCCTCTCTCCTCTCATTCTATGCTCCGTTTCCTCTCTCCTCTCATTCGATCCCACGTTCCCTCTCTCCTCTCATTCTATCCCACGTTCCCTCTCTCCTCTCATTCTTTCCCATGTTCCTCCTCACTTCTCATCCTATCCCACGTTCCCTTTCTCCTCTCATTCTATCCCAAGTTCCTCCTCTCCTCATTTTATCTCACGTTCCCTCTCTCCACTCAAATATGTCACGTTCCCACTCTCCTCTCATTGTATTCCACGTTCCACCTCTCCTCTCATTTTTTCCCATGTTCCCTCTCTCCTCTCATTCTATCTAAGTTCCCTCTCTCCTCTCATTCCTTTCCACGTTCCCTCTCTCCTCTCATTCTATCCTACGTTTCCCTCACCTCTCATTCTTTCCCACGTTCCCTCTCTCCTCTCATTCAATCTACGTTCCCTCTTTCCTCTCATTCGTTTCCACGTTCCCTCTCTCCTCTCATTCTATCCTACGTTTCCATCTCCTCTCATTCTATCCCACATTCCCACTCTCTTCTCATTCTTTCCCACGTTCCCTCTCTCCTCTCATTCTATCCCACGTTCCCTCTCTCCTCTCATTCAATCCCACATTCCCTCTCACCTCTCATTCTATCCCACGTTCCCTCTCTCCTCTCATAATATCCCACGTTCCCTCTCTCCTCTCATTCTATCCCACGTTCCCTTTCTCCTCTCATTCTATCCCAAGTTCCTCCTCTCCTCATTCTATCCCACGTTCCCTCTCTCCTCTCATTCTATCCCACTTTCCCTATCTCCTCTCATTCTATCCCACGTTCCCTCTCTCCTCTCATTCTATCCCACGTTCCCTCTCTCCTCTCATTCTATCCCACGTTCCCTCTCTCCTCTCATTCTATCCCACATTCCCTCTCTCTTCTCATTCTATCCCACGTCCCCTCTCTCCTCTCATTCTATCCCACGTTCCCTCTCTACTCTCATTCTATCCTACGTTCCCTCTCTCCTCTCATTCTATCCCACGTTCCCACTCTCCTCTCATTCTATCCCACGTTCCCTCTCTCCTCTCATTCTATTCTACATTCCCTCTCTCCTCTCATAATATCCCACGTTCCCTCTCTCCTCTCATTCTATCCCACGTTCCCTTTCTCCTCTCATTCTATCCCAAGTTCTTCCTCTCCTCATTCTATCCCATGTTCCCTCTCTCCTCTCATTCTATCCCACTTTCCCTATCTCCTCTCATTCTATCCCACGTTCCCACTCTCCTCTCATTCTATTCCACGTTCCCTCTCTCCTCTCATTCTATCCCACATTCCCTCTCTCCTCTCATTCTATCCCACGTCCCCTCTCTCCTCTCATTCTATCCCATGTTCCCTTTCTCCTCTCATTCTATCCTACGTTCCCTCTCTCCTCTCATTCTATCGTACGTTCCCTCTCTCCTCTCATTCTATCCCACGTTCCGATCTCTTATTCGATGCCACGTTCCATCTCTCCTCTCATTCTATCCCACGTTCCCTCTCTCCTCTCATTCTTATCCACGTTCCCTCTCTCCTCTCATTCTATCCTACGTTCCCTCTCTCCTCTCATTCTATCCCACGTTCCCTCTCGCCTCTCATTCTATCCCACGGTCCCTCTCTCCTCTCATTCTATCCCACGTTCCCTCTCTCCTCTCATTCTATGCTACGTTCCCTCTCTCCTCTCATTCTTATCCACGTTCCCTCTCTCCTCTCATTCTATCCTACGTTCCCTCTCTCTCATTCTATCCCACGTTCCCTCTCGCCTCTCATTCTATCCCACGTTCCCCCTCTCCTCTCATTCTATCCCACATTCCCTCTCTCCTCTCATTCTATGCTCCGTTTCCTCTCTCCTCTCATTCGATCCCACGTTCCCTCTCTCCTCTCATTCTATCCCACGTTCCCTCTCTCCTCTCATTCTTTCCCATGTTCCTCCTCACTTCTCATCCTATCCCACGTTCCCTTTCTCCTCTCATTCTATCCCAAGTTCCTCCTCTCCTCATTTTATCTCACGTTCCCTCTCTCCACTCAAATATGTCACGTTCCCACTCTCCTCTCATTGTATTCCACGTTCCACCTCTCCTCTCATTTTTTCCCATGTTCCCTCTCTCCTCTCATTCTATCTAAGTTCCCTCTCTCCTCTCATTCCTTTCCACGTTCCCTCTCTCCTCTCATTCTATCCTACGTTTCCCTCACCTCTCATTCTTTCCCACGTTCCCTCTCTCCTCTCATTCAATCTACGTTCCCTCTTTCCTCTCATTCGTTTCCACGTTCCCTCTCTCCTCTCATTCTATCCTACGTTTCCATCTCCTCTCATTCTATCCCACATTCCCACTCTCTTCTCATTCTTTCCCACGTTCCCTCTCTCCTCTCATTCTATCCCACGTTCCCTCTCTCCTCTCATTCAATCCCACATTCCCTCTCACCTCTCATTCTATCCCACGTTCCCTCTCTCCTCTCATAATATCCCACGTTCCCTCTCTCCTCTCATTCTATCCCACGTTCCCTTTCTCCTCTCATTCTATCCCAAGTTCCTCCTCTCCTCATTCTATCCCACGTTCCCTCTCTCCTCTCATTCTATCCCACTTTCCCTATCTCCTCTCATTCTATCCCACGTTCCCTCTCTCCTCTCATTCTATCCCACGTTCCCTCTCTCCTCTCATTCTATCCCACGTTCCCTCTCTCCTCTCATTCTATCCCACATTCCCTCTCTCTTCTCATTCTATCCCACGTCCCCTCTCTCCTCTCATTCTATCCCACGTTCCCTCTCTACTCTCATTCTATCCTACGTTCCCTCTCTCCTCTCATTCTATCCCACGTTCCCACTCTCCTCTCATTCTATCCCACGTTCCCTCTCTCCTCTCATTCTATTCTACATTCCCTCTCTCCTCTCATAATATCCCACGTTCCCTCTCTCCTCTCATTCTATCCCACGTTCCCTTTCTCCTCTCATTCTATCCCAAGTTCTTACTCTCCTCATTCTATCCCATGTTCCCTCTCTCCTCTCATTCTATCCCACTTTCCCTATCTCCTCTCATTCTATCCCACGTTCCCACTCTCCTCTCATTCTATTCCACGTTCCCTCTCTCCTCTCATTCTATCCCACATTCCCTCTCTCCTCTCATTCTATCCCACGTTCCCTCTCTCCACTCATTCTATCCCACGTTCCCTCTCTCCTCTCATTCTATCCCACGTTCCCTCTCTCCTCTCATTCTATCCCACGTTCCCTCTCTCCTCTCATTCTATCCCACGTTCCCTCTCTCCTCTCATTCTATCCCACGTTCCTCCTCTCCTCTCATTCTATCCCACGTTCCCTCTCTCCTCTCATTCTATCCCACATTCCCTCTCTCCTCTCATTCTATCCCACGTTCCCTCTCTCCACTCATTCTATCCCACGTTCCCTCTCTCCTCTCATTCTATCCCACGTTCCCTCTCTCCTCTCATTCTATCCCACGTTCCCTCTCTCCTCTCATTCTATCCCACGTTCCCTCTCTCCTCTCATTCTATCCCACGTTCCTCCTCTCCTCTCATTCTATCCCACGTTTCCTCTCTCCTCCCATTCTATCCCACGTTCCCTCTCCTCTCATTCTATCCCGCGTTCCCTCTCTCCTCTCATTCTATCCCACGTTCACTCTCTCCTCTCATTCTATCCCACATTCCCTCTCTCCACTCATTCTATCCCACATTCCCCTCTCTCCTCTCATTCTATCCCACTTTCCCTCTCTCCTCTCATTCTATCCCATGTTCCCTCTCTCCTCTCATTCTATCCTACGTTCCCTCTCTCCTCTCATTCTATCCCACGTTCCCTCTCCTCTCATTCTATCCCACATTCCCTCTCTCCTCTCATTCTATCCCACGTTCCCTCTCTCCTCTCATTCTATCCCACGTTCCCTTGCTCCTCACATTCTATCCCACGTTCCCTCTCTCCTCTCATTCTATCCCACATTCCCTCTCTCCTCTCATTCTATCCTACGTTCCCTCTCTCCTCTCATTCTATCCCACTTTCCCTATCTCCTCTCATTCTATCCCACGTTCCCACTCTCCTCTCATTCTATCCCACATTCCCTCTCTCCTCTCATTCTATCCTACATTCCCTCTCTCCTGTCATTCTATATCACGTCCCCTCTCTCCTCTCATTCTATCCCACGTTCCCTCTCTCCTCTCATTCTATGCTACGTTTCCTCTTTCCTCTCATTCGATCCCACATTCCCTCTCTCCTCTCATTCTATCCCACGTTCCCTCTCTCCTCTCATTCTTTCCCATGTTCCTCCTCACTTCTCATCCTATCCCACGTCCCCTCTCTCCTCTCATTCTATCCCACGTTCCCTCTCTCCTCTCATTCTATCCCACGTTCCGATCTCCTCTCATTCGATGCCACGTTCCATCTCTCCTCTCATTCTATCCCACGTTCTCTCTCGCCTCTCATTCTATCCCACGTTCCCTCTCTCCTCTCATTCTATCCCACGTTCCGATCTCCTCTCATTCGATGCCACGTTCCATCTCTCCTCTCATTCTATCCCACGTTCTCTCTCGCCTCTCATTCTATCCCTCGTTCCCTCTCTCCTCTCATTCTATCCCACGTTCCCTCTCTCCTCTCATTCTATCCCACGTTCCCTCTCTCCTCTCATTCAATCCCACGTTCCCTCTCCTCTCATTCTATCCCACGTTCCCACTCTCCACTCATTCTATCCCACATTCGCTCTCTCCTCTCATTCTATCCCACGTTCCCCCTCTCTTCTCATTCTATCCCACGTTCCCTCTCTCCTCTCATTCTATCCCACGTTCCCTCTCTCCTCTCATTCTATCCCACGTCCCCTCTCTCTGCTCATTCTATCCCAAGTTCACTCTCTCCTCTCATTCTATCCCACGTTCCCTCTCTCCTCTCATTCTATCCCACGTTGCTCCTCTCCTCTCATTGTATCTACGTTCCCTCTTTCCTCTCATTCGTTTCCACGTTCCCTCTCTCCTCTCATTCTCTCCTACGTTTCCATCTCCTCTCATTCTATCCCACATTCCCTCTTTCTCATTCTTACCCACGTTCCCTCTCTCCTCTCATTCTATCCCGCGTTCCCTCTCTCCTCACATAATATCCCACGTTCCCTCTCTCCTCTCATTCTATCCCACGTTCCCTCTCTCCTCTCATTCAATCCCACATTCCCTCTCACCTCTCATTCTATCCCACGTTCCCTCTCTCCTCTCATTCTATCCCACGTTCCCTCTCTCCGCTCATTCTATCTCACATTCCCTCTCTCCTCTCATTCTATCCCACATTCCCTCTCTCTTCTCATTCTATTCCACATTCCCTCTCTCCTCTCATTCTATCCCACGTTCCCTCTCTCCTCTCATTCTATCCCACGTTCCCTCTCTCCGCTCATTCTATCCCACGTTCTCTCTCTCCTCCCATTCTATCCCACGTTCCCTCTCTCCTCTCATTCTATCCTACGTACCCTCTCTCCTCTCATTCTATCCCACGTTCATTCTCTCCTCATTCTATTCCTCATTCCCTCTCTCCACTCATTCTATCCCACATTCCCTCCCTCCTCTCATTCTATCCCACTTTCCCTCTCTCCTCTCATTCTATCCCACGTTCCCTCTCTCCTTTCATTCTATCCCACGTTCCCCCTCTCCTCTCATTCTATCCTACGTTCCCTCTCTCCTCTCATTCTATCCCACGTTCCCTCTCCTCTCATTCTATCCCACATTCCCTCTCTCCTCTCATTCTATCCCACGTCCCCTCTCTCCTCTCATTTTATCCCGCGCTCCCTCTCTCCTCTCGTTGTATCCCACGTTCCGATCTCCTCTCATTCGATGCCACGTTCCATCTCTCCTCTCATTCTATCCCACGTTCCCTCTCGCCTCTCATTCTATCCCTCGTTCCCTCTCTCCTCTCATTCTATCCCACGTTCCCTCTCTCCTCTCATTGTATCCCACGCTCCCTCTCTCCTCTCATTCTATCCCACGTTCCCTCTCTCCTCTCATTCTATCCCACGTTCCCTCTCTCCTCTCATTCAAACCACGTTCCCTCTCTCCTCTCATTCTATCCCACGTTCCCACTCTCCACTCATTCTATTCCACATTCGCTCTCTCCTCTCATTCTATCCCAAGTTCCCTCTCTCTTCTCATTCTATCCCACATTCCCTCTCTCCTCTCATTCTATCCCACGTTCCCACTCTCCACTCATTCTATCCCACGTTCCCTCTCTCCTCTCATTGTATCCCACGTTCCCTCTCTCCTCTCATTGTATCCCAAGTTCACTCTCTCCTCTCATTCTATCCCACGTTCCCTCTCTCCTCTCATTCTATCCCACGTTCCTCCTCTCCTCTCATTCTATCTACGTTCCCTCTTTCCTCTCATTCGTTTCCACGTTCCCTCTCTCCTCTCATTCTCTCCTACGTTTCCATCTCCTCGCATTCTATCCCACATTCCCTCTTTCTCATTCTTACCCACGTTCCCTCTCTCCTCTCATTCTACCCCGCGTTCCCTCTCTCCTCACATAATATCCCACGTTCCCTCTCTCCTCTCATTCTATCCCACGTTCCCTCTCCTCTCATTCAATCCCACATTCCCTCTCACCTCTTCTATCCCACGTTCCCTCTCTCCTCTCATTCTATCCCACGTTCCCTCTCTCCGCTCATTCTATCCCACATTCCCTCTCTCCTCTCATTCTATCCCACATTCCCTCTCTCCTCTCATTCTATCCCACGTTCCCTCTCTCCGCTCATTCTATCCCACGTTCTCTCTCCTCCCATTCTATCCCACGTTCCCTCTCTCCTCATTCTATCCTACGTACCCTCTCTCGTCTCATTCTATCCCACGTTCATTCTCTCCTCTCATTCTATCCCACATTCCCTCTCTCCACTCATTCTATCCCACATTCCCTCTCTCCTTTCCTTCTATCCCACGTTCCCTCTCTCCTCTCATTCTATCCTACGTTCCCTCTCTCCTCTCATTCTATCCCACATTCCCTCTCCTCTCATTCTATCCCACGTTCCCTCTCTCCTCTCATTCTATCCCACGTTCCCTCTCTCCTCTCATTCTATCCCACGTTCCCTTGCTACTCTCATTCTATCCCACGTTCCCTCTCTCCTCTCATTCTATCCCACGTTCCCTCTCTCCTCTCAATCTATCCCACGTTCCCTCTCTCCTCTCATTCAATCCCACGTTCCCTCTCTCCTCTCATTCTATCCCACGTTCCCTCTCTCCACTCATTCTATCCCACGTTCGCTCTCTCCTCTCATTCTATCCCACGTTCCCTCTCTCTTCTCATTCTATCCCACATTCCCTCTCTCCTCTCATTCTATCCCACGTTCCCTCTCTCCTCTCATTCTATCCCACGTTCACTCTCTCCTCTCATTCTATCCCACGTTCCCTCTCTCCTCTCATTCTATCCCACGTTCCGATCTCCTCTCATTCTATCCCACGTTCCCTCTCCTCTCATTCTATCCCACGTTCCCTCTCTCCTCTCATTCTATCCCACGTCCCCTCTCTCCTCTCATTCTATCCCGCGCTCCCTCTCTCCTCTCATTCTATCCCACGTTCCGATCTCCTCTCATTCGATGCCACGTTCCATCTCTCCTCTCATTCTATCCCACGTTCCCTCTCGCCTCTCATTCTATCCCTCGTTCCCTCTCTCCTCTCATTCTATCCCACGTTCCCTCTCTCCTCATTGTATCCCACGCTCCCTCCTCTCATTCTATCCCACGTTCCCTCTCTCCTCTCATTCTATCCCACGTTCCCTCTCTCCTCTCATTCAAACCACGTTCCCTCTCTCCTCTCATTCTATCCCACGTTCCCACTCTCCACTCATTCTATTCCACATTCGCTCTCTCCTCTCATTCTATCCCACATTCCCTCTCTCCTCTCATTCTATCCCATGTTCCCTCTCTCCTCTCATTCTATCCCACGTTCCCTCTCTCTGCTCATTCAATCCCACGTTCCCTCTCTCCTCTCATTCTATCCCACGTTCCCACTCTCCTCTCATTCTATCCCACATTCGCTCTCTCCTCTCATTCTATCCCACGTTCCCTCTCTCCTCTCATTGTATCCCAAGTTCACTCTCTCCTCTCATTCTATCCCACGTTCCCTCTCTCCTCTCATTCTATCCCACGTTCCTCCTCTCCTCTCATTCTATCTACGTTCCCTCTTTCCTCTCATTCGTTTCCACGTTCCCTCTCTCCTCTCATTCTCTCCTACGTTTCCATCTCCTCTCATTCTATCCCACATTCCCTCTTTCTCATTCTTACCCACGTTCCCACTCTCCTCTCATTCTACCCCGCGTTCCCTCTCTCCTCACATAATATCCCACGTTCCCTCTCTCCTCTCATTCTATCCCACGTTCCCTCTCCTCTCATTCAATCCCACGTTCCCTCTCACCTCTCATTCTATCCCACGTTCCCTCTCTCCTCTCATTCTATCCCACGTTCCCTCTCCTCTCATTCTATCCCACATTCCCTCTCTCCTCTCATTCTATCCCACATTCCCTCTCTCTTCTCATTCTATTCCACGTTCCCTCTCTCCTCTCATTCTATCCCACGTTCCCTCTCTCCTCTCATTCTATCCCACGTTCCCTCTCTCCGCTCATTCTATCCCACGTTCTCTCTCCTCCCATTCTATCCCACGTTCCCTCTCTCCTCTCATTCTATCCTACGTACCCTCTCTCGTCTCATTCTATCCCACGTTCATTCTCTCCTCTCATTCTATCCCACATTCCCTCTCTCCACTCATTCTATCCCACATTCCCTCTCTCCTCTCATTCTATCCCACTTTCCCTCTCTCCTCTCATTCTATCCCACGTTCCCTCTCTCCTTTCCTTCTATCCCACGTTCCCTCTCTCCTCTCATTCTATCCTACGTTCCCTCTCTCCTCTCATTCTATCCCACATTCCCTCTCCTCTCATTCTATCCCACGTTCCCTCTCTCCTCTCATTCTATCCCACGTTCCCTCTCTCCTCTCATTCTATCCCACGTTCCCTCTCTCTTCTCATTCTGTCCCACGTTCCCTCTCTCCTCTCATTCTCTCCCACGTACCCTCTCTCCTCTCATTCTATCCCACGTTCCTCCTCTCCTCTCATTCTATCCCACGTTCCCTCTCTCCTCTCATTCTATCCCACGTTCCCTCTCTCCTCATTCTATCCTACGTCCCCTCTCTGCTCTCATTCTATCCCACGTTTCCTCTCTCCTCCCATTCTATTCCACGTTCCCTCTCCTCTCATTCTATCCTACGTTCCCTCGCTCCTCTCATTCTATCCCACGTTCACTCTCTCCTCTCATTCTATCCCACATTCCCTCTCTCCACTCATTCTATCCCACATTCCCCTCTCTCCTCTCATTCTATCCCACGTTCCCTCTCTCCTCTCATTCTATCCCACGTTCCCTCTCTCCTCTCATTCTATCCTACGTTCCCTCTCCTCTCATTCTATCCCACGTTCCCTCTCTCCTCTCATTCTATCCCACGTTCCCTCTCTCCTCTCATTCTATCCCACGTTCCCTTGCTCCTCTCATTCTATCCCACGTTCCCTCTCTCCTCTCATTCTATCCCACATTCCCCCTCTCCTCTCATTCTATCCACCGTTCCCTCTCTCCTCTCATTCTATCCCACTTTCCCTATCTCCTCTCATTCTATCCCACGTTCCCACTCTCCTCTCATTCTATCCCACGTTCCCTCTCTCATCCTATCCTACATTCCCTCTCTCCTGTCATTCTATCCCACGTCCCCTCTCTCCTCTCATTCTATCCCATGTTCCCTCTCTCCTCTCATTCTATCCTACGTTCCCTCTCTCCTCTCATTCTATCGTACGTTCCCTCTCTCCTCTCATTCTATCCCACGTTCCGATCTCCTCTTATTCGATGCCACGTTCCATCTCTCCTCTCATTCTATCCCACGTTCCCTCTCTCCTCTCATTCTTATCCACGTTCCCTCTCTCCTCTCATTCTATCCTACGTTCCCTCTCTCCTCTCATTCTATCCCACGTTCCCTCTCGCCTCTCATTCTATCCCACGGTCCCTCTCTCCTCTCATTCTATCCCACGTTCCCTCTCTCCTCTCATTCTATGCTACGTTCCCTCTCTCCTCTCATTCTTATCCACGTTCCCTCTCTCCTCTCATTCTATCCTACGTTCCCTCTCTCTCATTCTATCCCACGTTCCCTCTCGCCTCTCATTCTATCCCACGTTCCCTCTCTCCTCTCATTCTATCCCACATTCCCTCTCTCCTCTCATTCTATGCTCCGTTTCCTCTCTCCTCTCATTCGATCCCACGTTCCCTCTCTCCTCTCATTCTATCCCACGTTCCCTCTCTCCTCTCATTCTTTCCCATGTTCCTCCTCACTTCTCATCCTATCCCACGTTCCCTTTCTCCTCTCATTCTATCCCAAGTTCCTCCTCTCCTCATTTTATCTCACGTTCCCTCTCTCCACTCAAATATGTCACGTTCCCACTCTCCTCTCATTGTATTCCACGTTCCACCTCTCCTCTCATTTTTTCCCATGTTCCCTCTCTCCTCTCATTCTATCTAAGTTCCCTCTCTCCTCTCATTCCTTTCCACGTTCCCTCTCTCCTCTCATTCTATCCTACGTTTCCCTCACCTCTCATTCTTTCCCACGTTCCCTCTCTCCTCTCATTCAATCTACGTTCCCTCTTTCCTCTCATTCGTTTCCACGTTCCCTCTCTCCTCTCATTCTATCCTACGTTTCCATCTCCTCTCATTCTATCCCACATTCCCACTCTCTTCTCATTCTTTCCCACGTTCCCTCTCTCCTCTCATTCTATCCCACGTTCCCTCTCTCCTCTCATTCAATCCCACATTCCCTCTCACCTCTCATTCTATCCCACGTTCCCTCTCTCCTCTCATTCTATCCCACGTTCCCACTCTCCTCTCATTCTATCCCACGTTCCCTCTCTCCTCATTCTATTCTACATTCCCTCTCTCCTCTCATAATATCCCACGTTCCCTCTCTCCTCTCATTCTATCCCACGTTCCCTCTCTCCTCTCATTCTATCCCACGTTCCCTCTCTCCTCTCATTCTATCCCACGTTCCCTCTCTCCTCTCATTCTATCCCACGTTCCTCCTCTCCTCTCATTCTATCCCACGTTCCCTCTCTCCTCTCATTCTATCCCACGTTCCCTCTCTCCTCTCATTCTATCCCACGTTTCCTCTCTCCTCCCATTCTATCCCACGTTCCCTCTCCTCTCATTCTATCCCGCGTTCCCTCTCTCCTCTCATTCTATCCCACGTTCACTCTCTCCTCTCATTCTATCCCACATTCCCTCTCTCCACTCATTCTATCCCACATTCCCCTCTCTCCTCTCATTCTATCCCACTTTCCCTCTCTCCTCTCATTCTATCCCATGTTCCCTCTCTCCTCTCATTCTATCCTACGTTCCCTCTCTCCTCTCATTCTATCCCACGTTCCCTCTCCTCTCATTCTATCCCACATTCCCTCTCTCCTCTCATTCTATCCCACGTTCCCTCTCTCCTCTCATTCTATCCCACGTTCCCTTGCTCCTCACATTCTATCCCACGTTCCCTCTCTCCTCTCATTCTATCCCACATTCCCTCTCTCCTCTCATTCTATCCTACGTTCCCTCTCTCCTCTCATTCTATCCCACTTTCCCTATCTCCTCTCATTCTATCCCACGTTCCCACTCTCCTCTCATTCTATCCCACATTCCCTCTCTCCTCTCATTCTATCCTACATTCCCTCTCTCCTGTCATTCTATATCACGTCCCCTCTCTCCTCTCATTCTATCCCACGTTCCCTCTCTCCTCTCATTCTATGCTACGTTTCCTCTTTCCTCTCATTCGATCCCACATTCCCTCTCTCCTCTCATTCTATCCCACGTTCCCTCTCTCCTCTCATTCTTTCCCATGTTCCTCCTCACTTCTCATCCTATCCCACGTCCCCTCTCTCCTCTCATTCTATCCCACGTTCCCTCTCTCCTCTCATTCTATCCCACGTTCCGATCTCCTCTCATTCGATGCCACGTTCCATCTCTCCTCTCATTCTATCCCACGTTCTCTCTCGCCTCTCATTCTATCCCACGTTCCCTCTCTCCTCTCATTCTATCCCACGTTCCGATCTCCTCTCATTCGATGCCACGTTCCATCTCTCCTCTCATTCTATCCCACGTTCTCTCTCGCCTCTCATTCTATCCCTCGTTCCCTCTCTCCTCTCATTCTATCCCACGTTCCCTCTCTCCTCTCATTCTATCCCACGTTCCCTCTCTCCTCTCATTCAATCCCACGTTCCCTCTCTCCTCTCATTCTATCCCACGTTCCCACTCTCCACTCATTCTATCCCACATTCGCTCTCTCCTCTCATTCTATCCCACGTTCCCCCTCTCTTCTCATTCTATCCCACGTTCCCTCTCTCCTCTCATTCTATCCCACGTTCCCTCTCTCCTCTCATTCTATCCCACGTCCCCTCTCTCTGCTCATTCTATCCCAAGTTCACTCTCTCCTCTCATTCTATCCCACGTTCCCTCTCTCCTCTCATTCTATCCCACGTTGCTCCTCTCCTCTCATTGTATCTACGTTCCCTCTTTCCTCTCATTCGTTTCCACGTTCCCTCTCTCCTCTCATTCTCTCCTACGTTTCCATCTCCTCTCATTCTATCCCACATTCCCTCTTTCTCATTCTTACCCACGTTCCCTCTCTCCTCTCATTCTATCCCGCGTTCCCTCTCTCCTCACATAATATCCCACGTTCCCTCTCTCCTCTCATTCTATCCCACGTTCCCTCTCTCCTCTCATTCAATCCCACATTCCCTCTCACCTCTCATTCTATCCCACGTTCCCTCTCTCCTCTCATTCTATCCCACGTTCCCTCTCTCCGCTCATTCTATCCCACATTCCCTCTCTCCTCTCATTCTATCCCACATTCCCTCTCTCTTCTCATTCTATTCCACATTCCCTCTCTCCTCTCATTCTATCCCACGTTCCCTCTCTCCTCTCATTCTATCCCACGTTCCCTCTCTCCGCTCATTCTATCCCACGTTCTCTCTCTCCTCCCATTCTATCCCACGTTCCCTCTCTCCTCTCATTCTATCCTACGTACCCTCTCTCCTCTCATTCTATCCCACGTTCATTCTCTCCTCATTCTATTCCTCATTCCCTCTCTCCACTCATTCTATCCCACATTCCCTCCCTCCTCTCATTCTATCCCACTTTCCCTCTCTCCTCTCATTCTATCCCACGTTCCCTCTCTCCTTTCATTCTATCCCACGTTCCCCCTCTCCTCTCATTCTATCCTACGTTCCCTCTCTCCTCTCATTCTATCCCACGTTCCCTCTCCTCTCATTCTATCCCACATTCCCTCTCTCCTCTCATTCTATCCCACGTCCCCTCTCTCCTCTCATTCTATCCCGCGCTCCCTCTCTCCTCTCGTTGTATCCCACGTTCCGATCTCCTCTCATTCGATGCCACGTTCCATCTCTCCTCTCATTCTATCCCACGTTCCCTCTCGCCTCTCATTCTATCCCTCGTTCCCTCTCTCCTCTCATTCTATCCCACGTTCCCTCTCTCCTCTCATTGTATCCCACGCTCCCTCTCTCCTCTCATTCTATCCCACGTTCCCTCTCTCCTCTCATTCTATCCCACGTTCCCTCTCTCCTCTCATTCAAACCACGTTCCCTCTCTCCTCTCATTCTATCCCACGTTCCCACTCTCCACTCATTCTATTCCACATTCGCTCTCTCCTCTCATTCTATCCCAAGTTCCCTCTCTCTTCTCATTCTATCCCACATTCCCTCTCTCCTCTCATTCTATCCCATGTTCCCTCTCTCCTCTCATTCTATCCCACGTTCCCTCTCTCTGCTCATTCAATCCCACGTTCCCTCTCTCCTCTCATTCTATCCCACGTTCCCACTCTCCTCTCATTCTATCCCACATTCGCTCTCTCCTCTCATTCTATCCCACGTTCCCTCTCTCCTCTCATTGTATCCCACGTTCCCTCTCTCCTCTCATTGTATCCCAAGTTCACTCTCTCCTCTCATTCTATCCCACGTTCCCTCTCTCCTCTCATTCTATCCCACGTTCCTCCTCTCCTCTCATTCTATCTACGTTCCCTCTTTCCTCTCATTCGTTTCCACGTTCCCTCTCTCCTCTCATTCTCTCCTACGTTTCCATCTCCTCGCATTCTATCCCACATTCCCTCTTTCTCATTCTTACCCACGTTCCCTCTCTCCTCTCATTCTACCCCGCGTTCCCTCTCTCCTCACATAATATCCCACGTTCCCTCTCTCCTCTCATTCTATCCCACGTTCCCTCTCCTCTCATTCAATCCCACATTCCCTCTCACCTCTTCTATCCCACGTTCCCTCTCTCCTCTCATTCTATCCCACGTTCCCTCTCTCCGCTCATTCTATCCCACATTCCCTCTCTCCTCTCATTCTATCCCACATTCCCTCTCTCTTCTCATTCTATTCCACATTCCCTCTCTCCTCTCATTCTATCCCACGTTCCCTCTCTCCGCTCATTCTATCCCACGTTCTCTCTCCTCCCATTCTATCCCACGTTCCCTCTCTCCTCTCATTCTATCCTACGTACCCTCTCTCGTCTCATTCTATCCCACGTTCATTCTCTCCTCTCATTCTATCCCACATTCCCTCTCTCCACTCATTCTATCCCACATTCCCTCTCTCCTTTCCTTCTATCCCACGTTCCCTCTCTCCTCTCATTCTATCCTACGTTCCCTCTCTCCTCTCATTCTATCCCACATTCCCTCTCCTCTCATTCTATCCCACGTTCCCTCTCTCCTCTCATTCTATCCCACGTTCCCTCTCTCCTCTCATTCTATCCCACGTTCCCTTGCTACTCTCATTCTATCCCACGTTCCCTCTCTCCTCTCATTCTATCCCACGTTCCCTCTCTCCTCTCAATCTATCCCACGTTCCCTCTCTCCTCTCATTCAATCCCACGTTCCCTCTCTCCTCTCATTCTATCCCACGTTCCCTCTCTCCACTCATTCTATCCCACGTTCGCTCTCTCCTCTCATTCTATCCCACGTTCCCTCTCTCTTCTCATTCTATCCCACATTCCCTCTCTCCTCTCATTCTATCCCACGTTCCCTCTCTCCTCTCATTCTATCCCACGTTCACTCTCTCCTCTCATTCTATCCCACGTTCCCTCTCTCCTCTCATTCTATCCCACGTTCCGATCTCCTCTCATTCGATGCCACGTTCCATCTCTCCTCTCATTCTATCCCACGTTCCCTCTCGCCTCTCATTCTATCCCTCGTTCCCTCTCTCCTCTCATTCTATCCCATGTTCCCTCTCTCCTCTCATTGTATCCCACGTTCCCTCTCTCCTCTCATTCTATCCCACGTTCCCTCTCTCTGCTCATTCAATCCCACGTTCCCTCTCTCCTCTCATTCTATCCCACGTTCCCACTCTCCTCTCATTCTATCCCACGTTCCCTCTCTCCTCTCATTCTATCCCACGTTCCTCCTCTCCTCTCATTCTATCTACGTTCCCTCTTTCCTCTCATTCGTTTCCACGTTCCCTCTCTCCTCTCATTCTCTCCTACGTTTCCATCTCCTCTCATTCTATCCCACATTCCCTCTTTCTAATTCTTACCCACGTTCCCTCTCTCCTCTCATTCTACCCCGCGTTCCCTCTCTCCTCACATAATATCCCACGTTCCCTCTCTCCTCTCATTCTATCCCACGTTCCCTCTCTCCGCTCATTCTATCCCACATTCCCCCTCTCCTCTCATTCTATCCCACATTCCCTCTCTCTTCTCATTCTATTCCACATTCCCTCTCTCCTCTCATTCTATCCCACGTTCCCTCTCTCCTCTCATTCTATCCCACGTTCCCTCTCTCCGCTCATTCTATCCCACGTTCTCTCTCCTCCCATTCTATCCCACGTTCCCTCTCTCCTCTCATTCTATCCTACGTACCCTCTCTCGTCTCATTCTATCCCACGTTCATTCTCTCCTCTCATTCTATCCCACATTCCCTCTCTCCACTCATTCTATCCCACATTCCCTCTCTCCTCTCATTCTATCCCACTTTCCCTCTCTCCTCTCATTCTATCCCACGTTCCCTCTCCTCTCATTCTATCCCACGTTCCCTCTCTCCTCTCATTCTATCCCACGTTCCCTTGCTACTCTCATTCTATCCCACGTTCCCTCTCTCCTCTCATTCTATCCCACGTTCCCTCTCTCCTCTCAATCTATCCCACGTTCCCTCTCTCCTCTCATTCAATCCCACGTTCCCTCTCTCCTCTCATTCTATCCCACGTTCCCCCTCTCCACTCATTCTATCCCACGTTCGCGCTCTCCTCTCATTCTATCCCACGTTCCCTCTCTCTTCTCATTCTATCCCACATTCCCTCTCTCCTCTCATTCTATCCCACGTTCCCTCTCTCCTCTCATTCTATCCCACGTTCCCTCTCTCCGCTCATTCTATCCCACGTTCACTCTCTCCTCTCATTCTATCCCACGTTCCCTCTCTCCTCTCATTCTATCCCACGTTCCTCCTCTCCTCTCATTCTATCCCACGTTCCCTCTCTCCTCTCATTCTATCCCACGTTCCCTCTCTCCTCATTCTATCCTACGTCCCCTCTCTCCTCTCAATCTATCCCACGTTTCCTCTCTCCTCCCATTCTTTCCCACGTTCCCTCTCTCCTCTCATTCTATCCTAGGTTCCCTCTCTCCTCTCATTCTATCCCACGTTCCCTCTCTCCTCTCATTCTATCCCACCTTCCCTCTCTCCTCTCATTCTATCCTACGTTCCCTCTCTCCTCTCATTCTATCCCACTTTCCCTATCTCCTCTCATTCTATCCCACGTTCCCACTTTCCTCTCATTCTATCCCACGTTCCCTCTCTCCTCTCATTCTATCCTACATTCCCTCTCTCCTGTCATTCTATATCACGTCCCCTCTCTCCTCTCATTCTATCCCACGTTCCCTCTCTCCTCTCATTCTATGCTACGTTTCCTTTTTCCTCTCATTCGATCCCACGTTCCCTCTCTCCTCTCATTCTATCCCACGTTGCTCCTCTCCTCTCATTGTATCTACGTTCCCTCTTTCCTCTCATTCGTTTCCACGTTCCCTCTCTCCTCTCATTCTCTCCTACGTTTCCATCTCCTCTCATTCTATCCCACATTCCCTCTTTCTCATTCTTACCCACGTTCCCTCTCTCCTCTCATTCTATCCCGCGTTCCCTCTCTCCTCACATAATATCCCACGTTCCCTCTCTCCTCTCATTCTATCCCACGTTCCCTCTCTCCTCTCATTCAATCCCACATTCCCTCTCACCTCTCATTCTAACCCACGTTCCCTCTCTCCTCTCATTCTATCCCACGTTCCCTCTCTCCGCTCATTCTATCCCACATTCCCTCTCTCCTCTCATTCTATCCCACATTCCCTCTCTCTTCTCATTCTATTCCACATTCCCTCTCTCCTCTCATTCTATCCCACGTTCCCTCTCTCCTCTCATTCTATCCCACGTTCCCTCTCTCCGCTCATTCTATCCCACGTTCTCTCTCTCCTCCCATTCTATCCCACGTTCCCCCTCTCCTCTCATTCTATCCTACGTACCCTCTCTCCTCTCATTCTATCCCACGTTCATTCTCTCCTCATTCTATTCCTCATTCCCTCTCTCCACTCATTCTATCCCACATTCCCTCCCTCCTCTCATTCTATCCCACTTTCCCTCTCTCCTCTCATTCTATCCCACGTTCCCTCTCTCCTTTCATTCTATCCCACGTTCCCCCTCTCCTCTCATTCTATCCTACGTTCCCTCTCTCCTCTCATTCTATCCCACGTTCCCTCTCCTCTCATTCTATCCCACATTCCCTCTCTCCTCTCATTCTATCCCACGTCCCCTCTCTCCTCTCATTCTATCCCGCGCTCCCTCTCTCCTCTCGTTGTATCCCACGTTCCGATCTCCTCTCATTCGATGCCACGTTCCATCTCTCCTCTCATTCTATCCCACGTTCCCTCTCGCCTCTCATTCTATCCCTCGTTCCCTCTCTCCTCTCATTCTATCCCACGTTCCCTCTCTCCTCTCATTGTATCCCACGCTCCCTCTCTCCTCTCATTCTATCCCACGTTCCCTCTCTCCTCTCATTCTATCCCACGTTCCCTCTCTCCTCTCATTCAAACCACGTTCCCTCTCTCCTCTCATTCTATCCCACGTTCCCACTCTCCACTCATTCTATTCCACATTCGCTCTCTCCTCTCATTCTATCCCAAGTTCCCTCTCTCTTCTCATTCTATCCCACATTCCCTCTCTCCTCTCATTCTATCCCATGTTCCCTCTCTCCTCTCATTCTATCCCACGTTCCCTCTCTCTGCTCATTCAATCCCACGTTCCCTCTCTCCTCTCATTCTATCCCACGTTCCCACTCTCCTCTCATTCTATCCCACATTCGCTCTCTCCTCTCATTCTATCCCACGTTCCCTCTCTCCTCTCATTGTATCCCACGTTCCCTCTCTCCTCTCATTGTATCCCAAGTTCACTCTCTCCTCTCATTCTATCCCACGTTCCCTCTCTCCTCTCATTCTATCCCACGTTCCTCCTCTCCTCTCATTCTATCTACGTTCCCTCTTTCCTCTCATTCGTTTCCACGTTCCCTCTCTCCTCTCATTCTCTCCTACGTTTCCATCTCCTCGCATTCTATCCCACATTCCCTCTTTCTCATTCTTACCCACGTTCCCTCTCTCCTCTCATTCTACCCCGCGTTCCCTCTCTCCTCACATAATATCCCACGTTCCCCCTCTCCTCTCATTCTATCCCACGTTCCCTCTCCTCTCATTCAATCCCACATTCCCTCTCACCTCTTCTATCCCACGTTCCCTCTCTCCTCTCATTCTATCCCACGTTCCCTCTCTCCGCTCATTCTATCCCACATTCCCTCTCTCCTCTCATTCTATCCCACATTCCCTCTCTCTTCTCATTCTATTCCACATTCCCTCTCTCCTCTCATTCTATCCCACGTTCCCTCTCTCCGCTCATTCTATCCCACGTTCTCTCTCCTCCCATTCTATCCCACGTTCCCTCTCTCCTCTCATTCTATCCTACGTACCCTCTCTCGTCTCATTCTATCCCACGTTCATTCTCTCCTCTCATTCTATCCCACATTCCCTCTCTCCACTCATTCTATCCCACATTCCCTCTCTCCTTTCCTTCTATCCCACGTTCCCTCTCTCCTCTCATTCTATCCTACGTTCCCTCTCTCCTCTCATTCTATCCCACATTCCCTCTCCTCTCATTCTATCCCACGTTCCCTCTCTCCTCTCATTCTATCCCACGTTCCCTCTCTCCTCTCATTCTATCCCACGTTCCCTTGCTACTCTCATTCTATCCCACATTCCCTCTCTCCTCTCATTCTATCCCACGTTCCCTCTCTCCTCTCAATCTATCCCACGTTCCCTCTCTCCTCTCATTCAATCCCACGTTCCCTCTCTCCTCTCATTCTATCCCACGTTCCCTCTCTCCACTCATTCTATCCCACGTTCGCTCTCTCCTCTCATTCTATCCCACGTTCCCTCTCTCTTCTCATTCTATCCCACATTCCCTCTCTCCTCTCATTCTATCCCACGTTCCCTCTCTCCTCTCATTCTATCCCACGTTCACTCTCTCCTCTCATTCTATCCCACGTTCCCTCTCTCCTCTCATTCTATCCCACGTTCCGATCTCCTCTCATTCGATGCCACGTTCCATCTCTCCTCTCATTCTATCCCACGTTCCCTCTCGCCTCTCATTCTATCCCTCGTTCCCTCTCTCCTCTCATTCTATCCCACGTTCCCTCTCTCCTCTCATTGTATCCCACGTTCCCTCTCTCCTCTCATTCTATCCCACGTTCCCTCTCTCTGCTCATTCAATCCCACGTTCCCTCTCTCCTCTCATTCTATCCCACGTTCCCACTCTCCACTCATTCTATCCCACATTCGCTCTCTCCTCTCATTCTATCCCACGTTCCCTCTCTCCTCTCATTCTATCCCACGTTCCTCCTCTCCTCTCATTCTATCTACGTTCCCTCTTTCCTCTCATTCGTTTCCACGTTCCCTCTCTCCTCTCATTCTCTCCTACGTTTCCATCTCCTCTCATTCTATCCCACATTCCCTCTTTCTAATTCTTACCCACGTTCCCTCTCTCCTCTCATTCTACCCCGCGTTCCCTCTCTCCTCACATAATATCCCACGTTCCCTCTCTCCTCTCATTCTATCCCACGTTGCCTCTCCTCTCATTCAATCCCACATTCCCTCTCACCTCTCATTCTATCCCACGTTCCCTCTCTCCTCTCATTCTATCCCACGTTCCCTCTCTCCGCTCATTCTATCCCACATTCCCCCTCTCCTCTCATTCTATCCCACATTCCCTCTCTCTTCTCATTCTATTCCACATTCCCTCTCTCCTCTCATTCTATCCCACGTTCCCTCTCTCCTCTCATTCTATCCCACGTTCCCTCTCTCCGCTCATTCTATCCCACGTTCTCTCTCCTCCCATTCTATCCCACGTTCCCTCTCTCCTCTCATTCTATCCTACGTACCCTCTCTCGTCTCATTCTATCCCACGTTCATTCTCTCCTCTCATTCTATCCCACATTCCCTCTCTCCACTCATTCTATCCCACATTCCCTCTCTCCTCTCATTCTATCCCACTTTCCCTCTCTCCTCTCATTCTATCCCACGTTCCCTCTCTCCTTTCATTCTATCCCACGTTCCCTCTCTCCTCTCATTCTATCCTACGTTCCCTCTCTCCTCTCATTCTATCCCACATTCCCTCTCCTCTCATTCTATCCCACGTTTCCTCTCTCCTCTCATTCTATCCCACGTTCCCTCTCTCCTCTCATTCTATCCCACGTTCCCTTGCTACTCTCATTCTATCCCACGTTCCCTCTCTCCTCTCAATCTATCCCACGTTCCCTCTCTCCTCTCATTCAATCCCACGTTCCCTCTCTCCTCTCATTCTATCCCACGTTCCCCCTCTCCACTCATTCTATCCCACGTTCGCGCTCTCCTCTCATTCTATCCCACGTTCCCTCTCTCTTCTCATTCTATCCCACATTCCCTCTCTCCTCTCATTCTATCCCACGTTCCCTCTCTCCTCTCATTCTATCCCACGTTCCCTCTCTCCGCTCATTCTATCCCACGTTCACTCTCTCCTCTCATTCTATCCCACGTTCCCTCTCTCCTCTCATTCTATCCCACGTTCCTCCTCTCCTCTCATTCTATCCCACGTTCCCTCTCTCCTCTCATTCTATCCCACGTTCCCTCTCTCCTCATTCTATCCTACGTCCCCTCTCTCCTCTCAATCTATCCCACGTTTCCTCTCTCCTCCCATTCTTTCCCACGTTCCCTCTCTCCTCTCATTCTATCCTAGGTTCCCTCTCTCCTCTCATTCTATCCCACGTTCCCTCTCTCCTCTCATTCTATCCCACCTTCCCTCTCTCCTCTCATTCTATCCTACGTTCCCTCTCTCCTCTCATTCTATCCCACTTTCCCTATCTCCTCTCATTCTATCCCACGTTCCCACTTTCCTCTCATTCTATCCCACGTTCCCTCTCTCCTCTCATTCTATCCTACATTCCCTCTCTCCTGTCATTCTATATCACGTCCCCTCTCTCCTCTCATTCTATCCCACGTTCCCTCTCTCCTCTCATTCTATGCTACGTTTCCTTTTTCCTCTCATTCGATCCCACGTTCCCTCTCTCCTCTCATTCTATCCCACGTTCCCTCTGTCCTCTCATTCTATCCCACGTTCCCTCTCTCCTCTCATTCTATCCCACGTTCCCTCTCTCCTCTCATTCAATCCCACGTTCCCTCTCTCCTCTCATTCTATCCCACGTTCCCACTCTCCACTCATTCTATCCCACATTCCCTCTCTCCTCTCATTCTATCCCACGTTCCCTCTCTCCTCTCATTCTATGCTACGTTTCCTTTTTCCTCTCATTCGATCCCACGTTCCCTCTCTCCTCTCATTCTATCCCACGTTCCCTCTGTCCTCTCATTCTATCCCACGTTCCCTCTCTCCTCTCATTCTATCCCAAGTTCCCTCTCTCTTCTCATTCTATCCCACATTCCCTCTCTCCTCTCATTCTATCCCATGTTCCCTCTCTCCTCTCATTCTATCCCACGTTCCCTCTCTCTGCTCATTCAATCCCACGTTCCCTCTCTCCTCTCATTCTATCCCACGTTCCCACTCTCCTCTCATTCTATCCCACATTCGCTCTCTCCTCTCATTCTATCCCACGTTCCCTCTCTCCTCTCATTGTATCCCACGTTCCCTCTCTCCTCTCATTGTATCCCAAGTTCACTCTCTCCTCTCATTCTATCCCACGTTCCCTCTCTCCTCTCATTCTATCCCACGTTCCTCCTCTCCTCTCATTCTATCTACGTTCCCTCTTTCCTCTCATTCGTTTCCACGTTCCCTCTCTCCTCTCATTCTCTCCTACGTTTCCATCTCCTCGCATTCTATCCCACATTCCCTCTTTCTCATTCTTACCCACGTTCCCTCTCTCCTCTCATTCTACCCCGCGTTCCCTCTCTCCTCACATAATATCCCACGTTCCCTCTCTCCTCTCATTCTATCCCACGTTCCCTCTCCTCTCATTCAATCCCACATTCCCTCTCACCTCTTCTATCCCACGTTCCCTCTCTCCTCTCATTCTATCCCACGTTCCCTCTCTCCGCTCATTCTATCCCACATTCCCTCTCTCCTCTCATTCTATCCCACATTCCCTCTCTCTTCTCATTCTATTCCACATTCCCTCTCTCCTCTCATTCTATCCCACGTTCCCTCTCTCCGCTCATTCTATCCCACGTTCTCTCTCCTCCCATTCTATCCCACGTTCCCTCTCTCCTCTCATTCTATCCTACGTACCCTCTCTCGTCTCATTCTATCCCACGTTCATTCTCTCCACTCATTCTATCCCACATTCCCTCTCTCCACTCATTCTATCCCACATTCCCTCTCTCCTTTCCTTCTATCCCACGTTCCCTCTCTCCTCTCATTCTATCCTACGTTCCCTCTCTCCTCTCATTCTATCCCACATTCCCTCTCCTCTCATTCTATCCCACGTTCCCTCTCTCCTCTCATTCTATCCCACGTTCCCTCTCTCCTCTCATTCTATCCCACGTTCCCTTGCTACTCTCATTCTATCCCACGTTCCCTCTCTCCTCTCATTCTATCCCACGTTCCCTCTCTCCTCTCAATCTATCCCACGTTCCCTCTCTCCTCTCATTCAATCCCACGTTCCCTCTCTCCTCTCATTCTATCCCACGTTCCCTCTCTCCACTCATTCTATCCCACGTTCGCTCTCTCCTCTCATTCTATCCCACGTTCCCTCTCTCTTCTCATTCTATCCCACATTCCCTCTCTCCTCTCATTCTATCCCACGTTCCCTCTCTCCTCTCATTCTATCCCACGTTCACTCTCTCCTCTCATTCTATCCCACGTTCACTCTCTCCTCTCATTCTATCCCACGTTCCCTCTCTCCTCTCATTCTATCCCACGTTCCGATCTCCTCTCATTCGATGCCACGTTCCATCTCTCCTCTCATTCTATCCCACGTTCCCTCTCGCCTCTCATTCTATCCCTCGTTCCCTCTCTCCTCTCATTCTATCCCACGTTCCCTCTCTCCTCTCATTGTATCCCACGTTCCCTCTCTCCTCTCATTCTATCCCACGTTCCCTCTCTCTGCTCATTCAATCCCACGTTCCCTCTCTCCTCTCATTCTATCCCACGTTCCCACTCTCCACTCATTCTATCCCACATTCGCTCTCTCCTCTCATTCTATCCCACGTTCCCTCTCTCCTCTCATTCTATCCCACGTTGCTCCTCTCCTCTCATTGTATCTACGTTCCCTCTTTCCTCTCATTCGTTTCCACGTTCCCTCTCTCCTCTCATTCTCTCCTACGTTTCCATCTCCTCTCATTCTATCCCACATTCCCTCTTTCTCATTCTTACCCACGTTCCCTCTCTCCTCTCATTCTATCCCGCGTTCCCTCTCTCCTCACATAATATCCCACGTTCCCTCTCTCCTCTCATTCTATCCCACGTTCCCTCTCTCCTCTCATTCAATCCCACATTCCCTCTCACCTCTCATTCTATCCCACGTTCCCTCTCTCCTCTCATTCTATCCCACGTTCCCTCTCTCCGCTCATTCTATCCCACATTCCCTCTCTCCTCTCATTCTATCCCACATTCCCTCTCTCTTCTCATTCTATTCCACATTCCCTCTCTCCTCTCATTCTATCCCACGTTCCCTCTCTCCTCTCATTCTATCCCACGTTCCCTCTCTCCGCTCATTCTATCCCACGTTCTCTCTCTCCTCCCATTCTATCCCACGTTCCCCCTCTCCTCTCATTCTATCCTACGTACCCTCTCTCCTCTCATTCTATCCCACGTTCATTCTCTCCTCATTCTATTCCTCATTCCCTCTCTCCACTCATTCTATCCCACATTCCCTCCCTCCTCTCATTCTATCCCACTTTCCCTCTCTCCTCTCATTCTATCCCACGTTCCCTCTCTCCTTTCATTCTATCCCACGTTCCCCCTCTCCTCTCATTCTATCCTACGTTCCCTCTCTCCTCTCATTCTATCCCACGTTCCCTCTCCTCTCATTCTATCCCACATTCCCTCTCTCCTCTCATTCTATCCCACGTCCCCTCTCTCCTCTCATTCTATCCCGCGCTCCCTCTCTCCTCTCGTTGTATCCCACGTTCCGATCTCCTCTCATTCGATGCCACGTTCCATCTCTCCTCTCATTCTATCCCACGTTCCCTCTCGCCTCTCATTCTATCCCTCGTTCCCTCTCTCCTCTCATTCTATCCCACGTTCCCTCTCTCCTCTCATTGTATCCCACGCTCCCTCTCTCCTCTCATTCTATCCCACGTTCCCTCTCTCCTCTCATTCTATCCCACGTTCCCTCTCTCCTCTCATTCAAACCACGTTCCCTCTCTCCTCTCATTCTATCCCACGTTCCCACTCTCCACTCATTCTATTCCACATTCGCTCTCTCCTCTCATTCTATCCCAAGTTCCCTCTCTCTTCTCATTCTATCCCACATTCCCTCTCTCCTCTCATTCTATCCCATGTTCCCTCTCTCCTCTCATTCTATCCCACGTTCCCTCTCTCTGCTCATTCAATCCCACGTTCCCTCTCTCCTCTCATTCTATCCCACGTTCCCACTCTCCTCTCATTCTATCCCACATTCGCTCTCTCCTCTCATTCCATCCCACGTTCCCTCTCTCCTCTCATTGTATCCCACGTTCCCTCTCTCCTCTCATTGTATCCCAAGTTCACTCTCTCCTCTCATTCTATCCCACGTTCCCTCTCTCCTCTCATTCTATCCCACGTTCCTCCTCTCCTCTCATTCTATCTACGTTCCCTCTTTCCTCTCATTCGTTTCCACGTTCCCTCTCTCCTCTCATTCTCTCCTACGTTTCCATCTCCTCGCATTCTATCCCACATTCCCTCTTTCTCATTCTTACCCACGTTCCCTCTCTCCTCTCATTCTACCCCGCGTTCCCTCTCTCCTCACATAATATCCCACGTTCCCTCTCTCCTCTCATTCTATCCCACGTTCCCTCTCCTCTCATTCAATCCCACATTCCCTCTCACCTCTTCTATCCCACGTTCCCTCTCTCCTCTCATTCTATCCCACGTTCCCTCTCTCCGCTCATTCTATCCCACATTCCCTCTCTCCTCTCATTCTATCCCACATTCCCTCTCTCTTCTCATTCTATTCCACATTCCCTCTCTCCTCTCATTCTATCCCACGTTCCCTCTCTCCGCTCATTCTATCCCACGTTCTCTCTCCTCCCATTCTATCCCACGTTCCCTCTCTCCTCTCATTCTATCCTACGTACCCTCTCTCGTCTCATTCTATCCCACGTTCATTCTCTCCTCTCATTCTATCCCACATTCCCTCTCTCCACTCATTCTATCCCACATTCCCTCTCTCCTTTCCTTCTATCCCACGTTCCCTCTCTCCTCTCATTCTATCCTACGTTCCCTCTCTCCTCTCATTCTATCCCACATTCCCTCTCCTCTCATTCTATCCCACGTTCCCTCTCTCCTCTCATTCTATCCCACGTTCCCTCTCTCCTCTCATTCTATCCCACGTTCCCTTGCTACTCTCATTCTATCCCACGTTCCCTCTCTCCTCTCATTCTATCCCACGTTCCCTCTCTCCTCTCAATCTATCCCACGTTCCCTCTCTCCTCTCATTCAATCCCACGTTCCCTCTCTCCTCTCATTCTATCCCACGTTCCCTCTCTCCACTCATTCTATCCCACGTTCGCTCTCTCCTCTCATTCTATCCCACGTTCCCTCTCTCTTCTCATTCTATCCCACGTTCCCTCTCTCCTCTCATTCTATCCCACGTTCCCTCTCTCCTCTCATTCTATCCCACGTTCACTCTCTCCTCTCATTCTATCCCACGTTCCCTCTCTCCTCTCATTCTATCCCACGTTCCGATCTCCTCTCATTCGATGCCACGTTCCATCTCTCCTCTCATTCTATCCCACGTTCCCTCTCGCCTCTCATTCTATCCCTCGTTCCCTCTCTCCTCTCATTCTATCCCACGTTCCCTCTCTCCTCTCATTGTATCCCACGTTCCCTCTCTCCTCTCATTCTATCCCACGTTCCCTCTCTCTGCTCATTCAATCCCACGTTCCCTCTCTCCTCTCATTCTATCCCACGTTCCCACTCTCCACTCATTCTATCCCACATTCGCTCTCTCCTCTCATTCTATCCCACGTTCCCTCTCTCCTCTCATTCTATCCCACGTTCCTCCTCTCCTCTCATTCTATCTACGTTCCCTCTTTCCTCTCATTCGTTTCCACGTTCCCTCTCTCCTCTCATTCTCTCCTACGTTTCCATCTCCTCTCATTCTATCCCACATTCCCTCTTTCTAATTCTTACCCACGTTCCCTCTCTCCTCTCATTCTACCCCGCGTTCCCTCTCTCCTCACATAATATCCCACGTTCCCTCTCTCCTCTCATTCTATCCCACGTTGCCTCTCCTCTCATTCAATCCCACATTCCCTCTCACCTCTCATTCTATCCCACGTTCCCTCTCTCCTCTCCTTCTATCCCACGTTCCCTCTCTCCGCTCATTCTATCCCACATTCCCCCTCTCCTCTCATTCTATCCCACATTCCCTCTCTCTTCTCATTCTATTCCACATTCCCTCTCTCCTCTCATTCTATCCCACGTTCCCTCTCTCCTCTCATTCTATCCCACGTTCCCTCTCTCCGCTCATTCTATCCCACGTTCTCTCTCCTCCCATTCTATCCCACGTTCCCTCTCTCCTCTCATTCTATCCCACATTCCCTCTCTCCACTCATTCTATCCCACATTCCCTCTCTCCTCTCATTCTATCCCACTTTCCCTCTCTCCTCTCATTCTATCCCACGTTCCCTCTCTCCTTTCATTCTATCCCACGTTCCCTCTCTCCTCTCATTCTATCCTACGTTCCCTCTCTCCTCTCATTCTATCCCACATTCCCTCTCCTCTCATTCTATCCCACGTTTCCTCTCTCCTCTCATTCTATCCCACGTTCCCTCTCTCCTCTCATTCTATCCCACGTTCCCTTGCTACTCTCATTCTATCCCACGTTCCCTCTCTCCTCTCATTCTATCCCACGTTCCCTCTCTCCTCTCAATCTATCCCACGTTCCCTCTCTCCTCTCATTCAATCCCACGTTCCCTCTCTCCTCTCATTCTATCCCACGTTCCCCCTCTCCACTCATTCTATCCCACGTTCGCGCTCTCCTCTCATTCTATCCCACGTTCCCTCTCTCTTCTCATTCTATCCCACATTCCCTCTCTCCTCTCATTCTATCCCACGTTCCCTCTCTCTTCTCATTCTATCCCACATTCCCTCTCTCCTCTCATTCTATCCCACGTTCCCTCTCTCCGCTCATTCTATCCCACGTTCACTCTCTCCTCTCATTCTATCCCACGTTCACTCTCTCCTCTCATTCTATCCCACGTTCCCTCTCTCCTCTCATTCTATCCCACGTTCCCTCTCCTCTCATTCTATCCCACATTCCCTCTCTCCTCTCATTCTATCCCACGTCCCCTCTCTCCTCTCATTCTATCCCGCGCTCCCTCTCTCCTCTCGTTGTATCCCACGTTCCGATCTCCTCTCATTCGATGCCACGTTCCATCTCTCCTCTCATTCTATCCCACGTTCCCTCTCGCCTCTCATTCTATCCCTCGTTCCCTCTCTCCTCTCATTCTATCCCACGTTCCCTCTCTCCTCTCATTGTATCCCACGCTCCCTCTCTCCTCTCATTCTATCCCACGTTCCCTCTCTCCTCTCATTCTATCCCACGTTCCCTCTCTCCACTCATTCTATTCCACATTCGCTCTCTCCTCTCATTCTATCCCAAGTTCCCTCTCTCTTCTCATTCTATCCCACATTCCCTCTCTCCTCTCATTCTATCCCATGTTCCCTCTCTCCTCTCATTCTATCCCACGTTCCCTCTCTCTGCTCATTCAATCCCACGTTCCCTCTCTCCTCTCATTCTATCCCACGTTCCCACTCTCCTCTCATTCTATCCCACATTCGCTCTCTCCTCTCATTCTATCCCACGTTCCCTCTCTCCTCTCATTGTATCCCACGTTCCCTCTCTCCTCTCATTGTATCCCAAGTTCACTCTCTCCTCTCATTCTATCCCACGTTCCCTCTCTCCTCTCATTCTATCCCACGTTCCTCCTCTCCTCTCATTCTATCTACGTTCCCTCTTTCCTCTCATTCGTTTCCACGTTCCCTCTCTCCTCTCATTCTCTCCTACGTTTCCATCTCCTCGCATTCTATCCCACGTTCCCTCTTTCTCATTCTTACCCACGTTCCCTCTCTCCTCTCATTCTACCCCGCGTTCCCTCTCTCCTCACATAATATCCCACGTTCCCTCTCTCCTCTCATTCTATCCCACGTTCCCTCTCCTCTCATTCAATCCCACATTCCCTCTCACCTCTTCTATCCCACGTTCCCTCTCTCCTCTCATTCTATCCCACGTTCCCTCTCTCCGCTCATTCTATCCCACATTCCCTCTCTCCTCTCATTCTATCCCACATTCCCTCTCTCTTCTCATTCTATTCCACATTCCCTCTCTCCTCTCATTCTATCCCACGTTCCCTCTCTCCGCTCATTCTATCCCACGTTCTCTCTCCTCCCATTCTATCCCACGTTCCCTCTCTCCTCTCATTCTATCCTACGTACCCTCTCTCGTCTCATTCTATCCCACGTTCATTCTCTCCTCTCATTCTATCCCACATTCCCTCTCTCCACTCATTCTATCCCACATTCCCTCTCTCCTTTCCTTCTATCCCACGTTCCCTCTCTCCTCTCATTCTATCCTACGTTCCCTCTCTCCTCTCATTCTATCCCACATTCCCTCTCCTCTCATTCTATCCCACGTTCCCTCTCTCCTCTCATTCTATCCCACGTTCCCTCTCTCCTCTCATTCTATCCCACGTTCCCTTGCTACTCTCATTCTATCCCACGTTCCCTCTCTCCTCTCATTCTATCCCACGTTCCCTCTCTCCTCTCAATCTATCCCACGTTCCCTCTCTCCTCTCATTCAATCCCACGTTCCCTCTCTCCTCTCATTCTATCCCACGTTCCCTCTCTCCACTCATTCTATCCCACGTTCGCTCTCTCCTCTCATTCTATCCCACGTTCCCTCTCTCTTCTCATTCTATCCCACATTCCCTCTCTCCTCTCATTCTATCCCACGTTCCCTCTCTCCTCTCATTCTATCCCACGTTCACTCTCTCCTCTCATTCTATCCCACGTTCCCTCTCTCCTCTCATTCTATCCCACGTTCCGATCTCCTCTCATTCGATGCCACGTTCCATCTCTCCTCTCATTCTATCCCACGTTCCCTCTCGCCTCTCATTCTATCCCTCGTTCCCTCTCTCCTCTCATTCTATCCCACGTTCCCTCTCTCCTCTCATTGTATCCCACGTTCCCTCTCTCCTCTCATTCTATCCCACGTTCCCTCTCTCTGCTCATTCAATCCCACGTTCCCTCTCTCCTCTCATTCTATCCCACGTTCCCACTCTCCACTCATTCTATCCCACATTCGCTCTCTCCTCTCATTCTATCCCACGTTCCCTCTCTCCTCTCATTCTATCCCACGTTCCTCCTCTCCTCTCATTCTATCTACGTTCCCTCTTTCCTCTCATTCGTTTCCACGTTCCCTCTCTCCTCTCATTCTCTCCTACGTTTCCATCTCCTCTCATTCTATCCCACATTCCCTCTTTCTAATTCTTACCCACGTTCCCTCTCTCCTCTCATTCTACCCCGCGTTCCCTCTCTCCTCACATAATATCCCACGTTCCCTCTCTCCTCTCATTCTATCCCACGTTGCCTCTCCTCTCATTCAATCCCACATTCCCTCTCACCTCTCATTCTATCCCACGTTCCCTCTCTCCTCTCATTCTATCCCACGTTCCCTCTCTCCGCTCATTCTATCCCACATTCCCCCTCTCCTCTCATTCTATCCCACATTCCCTCTCTCTTCTCATTCTATTCCACATTCCCTCTCTCCTCTCATTCTATCCCACGTTCCCTCTCTCCTCTCATTCTATCCCACGTTCCCTCTCTCCGCTCATTCTATCCCACGTTCTCTCTCCTCCCATTCTATCCCACGTTCCCTCTCTCCTCTCATTCTATCCTACGTACCCTCTCTCGTCTCATTCTATCCCACGTTCATTCTCTCCTCTCATTCTATCCCACATTCCCTCTCTCCACTCATTCTATCCCACATTCCCTCTCTCCTCTCATTCTATCCCACTTTCCCTCTCTCCTCTCATTCTATCCCACGTTCCCTCTCTCCTTTCATTCTATCCCACGTTCCCTCTCTCCTCTCATTCTATCCTACGTTCCCTCTCTCCTCTCATTCTATCCCACATTCCCTCTCCTCTCATTCTATCCCACGTTTCCTCTCTCCTCTCATTCTATCCCACGTTCCCTCTCTCCTCTCATTCTATCCCACGTTCCCTTGCTACTCTCATTCTATCCCACGTTCCCTCTCTCCTCTCATTCTATCCCACGTTCCCTCTCTCCTCTCAATCTATCCCACGTTCCCTCTCTCCTCTCATTCAATCCCACGTTCCCTCTCTCCTCTCATTCTATCCCACGTTCCCCCTCTCCACTCATTCTATCCCACGTTCGCGCTCTCCTCTCATTCTATCCCACGTTCCCTCTCTCTTCTCATTCTATCCCACATTCCCTCTCTCCTCTCATTCTATCCCACGTTCCCTCTCTCCTCTCATTCTATCCCACGTTCCCTCTCTCCGCTCATTCTATCCCACGTTCACTCTCTCCTCTCATTCTATCCCACGTTCCCTCTCTCCTCTCATTCTATCCCACGTTCCTCCTCTCCTCTCATTCTATCCCACGTTCCCTCTCTCCTCTCATTCTATCCCACGTTCCCTCTCTCCTCATTCTATCCTACGTCCCCTCTCTCCTCTCAATCTATCCCACGTTTCCTCTCTCCTCCCATTCTTTCCCACGTTCCCTCTCTCCTCTCATTCTATCCTAGGTTCCCTCTCTCCTCTCATTCTATCCCACGTTCCCTCTCTCCTCTCATTCTATCCCACCTTCCCTCTCTCCTCTCATTCTATCCTACGTTCCCTCTCTCCTCTCATTCTATCCCACTTTCCCTATCTCCTCTCATTCTATCCCACGTTCCCACTTTCCTCTCATTCTATCCCACGTTCCCTCTCTCCTCTCATTCTATCCTACATTCCCTCTCTCCTGTCATTCTATATCACGTCCCCTCTCTCCTCTCATTCTATCCCACGTTCCCTCTCTCCTCTCATTCTATGCTACGTTTCCTTTTTCCTCTCATTCGATCCCACGTTCCCTCTCTCCTCTCATTCTATCCCACGTTCCCTCTGTTCTCTCATTCTATCCCACGTTCCCTCTCTCCTCTCATTCTATCCCACGTTCCCTCTCTCCTCTCATTCAATCCCACGTTCCCTCTCTCCTCTCATTCTATCCCACGTTCCCACTCTCCACTCATTCTATCCCACATTCCCTCTCTCCTCTCATTCTATCCCACGTTCCCTCTCTCCTCTCATTCTATGCTACGTTTCCTTTTTCCTCTCATTCGATCCCACGTTCCCTCTCTCCTCTCATTCTATCCCACGTTCCCTCTGTCCTCTCATTCTATCCCACGTTCCCTCTCTCCTCTCATTCTATCCCAAGTTCCCTCTCTCTTCTCATTCTATCCCACATTCCCTCTCTCCTCTCATTCTATCCCATGTTCCCTCTCTCCTCTCATTCTATCCCACGTTCCCTCTCTCTGCTCATTCAATCCCACGTTCCCTCTCTCCTCTCATTCTATCCCACGTTCCCACTCTCCTCTCATTCTATCCCACATTCGCTCTCTCCTCTCATTCTATCCCACGTTCCCTCTCTCCTCTCATTGTATCCCACGTTCCCTCTCTCCTCTCATTGTATCCCAAGTTCACTCTCTCCTCTCATTCTATCCCACGTTCCCTCTCTCCTCTCATTCTATCCCACGTTCCTCCTCTCCTCTCATTCTATCTACGTTCCCTCTTTCCTCTCATTCGTTTCCACGTTCCCTCTCTCCTCTCATTCTCTCCTACGTTTCCATCTCCTCGCATTCTATCCCACATTCCCTCTTTCTCATTCTTACCCACGTTCCCTCTCTCCTCTCATTCTACCCCGCGTTCCCTCTCTCCTCACATAATATCCCACGTTCCCTCTCTCCTCTCATTCTATCCCACGTTCCCTCTCCTCTCATTCAATCCCACATTCCCTCTCACCTCTTCTATCCCACGTTCCCTCTCTCCTCTCATTCTATCCCACGTTCCCTCTCTCCGCTCATTCTATCCCACATTCCCTCTCTCCTCTCATTCTATCCCACATTCCCTCTCTCTTCTCATTCTATTCCACATTCCCTCTCTCCTCTCATTCTATCCCACGTTCCCTCTCTCCGCTCATTCTATCCCACGTTCTCTCTCCTCCCATTCTATCCCACGTTCCCTCTCTCCTCTCATTCTATCCTACGTACCCTCTCTCGTCTCATTCTATCCCACGTTCATTCTCTCCTCTCATTCTATCCCACATTCCCTCTCTCCACTCATTCTATCCCACATTCCCTCTCTCCTTTCCTTCTATCCCACGTTCCCTCTCTCCTCTCATTCTATCCTACGTTCCCTCTCTCCTCTCATTCTATCCCACATTCCCTCTCCTCTCATTCTATCCCACGTTCCCTCTCTCCTCTCATTCTATCCCACGTTCCCTCTCTCCTCTCATTCTATCCCACGTTCCCTTGCTACTCTCATTCTATCCCACGTTCCCTCTCTCCTCTCATTCTATCCCACGTTCCCTCTCTCCTCTCAATCTATCCCACGTTCCCTCTCTCCTCTCATTCAATCCCACGTTCCCTCTCTCCTCTCATTCTATCCCACGTTCCCTCTCTCCACTCATTCTATCCCACGTTCGCTCTCTCCTCTCATTCTATCCCACGTTCCCTCTCTCTTCTCATTCTATCCCACATTCCCTCTCTCCTCTCATTCTATCCCACGTTCCCTCTCTCCTCTCATTCTATCCCACGTTCACTCTCTCCTCTCATTCTATCCCACGTTCCCTCTCTCCTCTCATTCTATCCCACGTTCCGATCTCCTCTCATTCGATGCCACGTTCCATCTCTCCTCTCATTCTATCCCACGTTCCCTCTCGCCTCTCATTCTATCCCTCGTTCCCTCTCTCCTCTCATTCTATCCCACGTTCCCTCTCTCCTCTCATTGTATCCCACGTTCCCTCTCTCCTCTCATTCTATCCCACGTTCCCTCTCTCTGCTCATTCAATCCCACGTTCCCTCTCTCCTCTCATTCTATCCCACGTTCCCACTCTCCACTCATTCTATCCCACATTCGCTCTCTCCTCTCATTCTATCCCACGTTCCCTCTCTCCTCTCATTCTATCCCACGTTGCTCCTCTCCTCTCATTGTATCTACGTTCCCTCTTTCCTCTCATTCGTTTCCACGTTCCCTCTCTCCTCTCATTCTCTCCTACGTTTCCATCTCCTCTCATTCTATCCCACATTCCCTCTTTCTCATTCTTACCCACGTTCCCTCTCTCCTCTCATTCTATCCCGCGTTCCCTCTCTCCTCACATAATATCCCACGTTCCCTCTCTCCTCTCATTCTATCCCACGTTCCCTCTCTCCTCTCATTCAATCCCACATTCCCTCTCACCTCTCATTCTATCCCACGTTCCCTCTCTCCTCTCATTCTATCCCACGTTCCCTCTCTCCGCTCATTCTATCCCACATTCCCTCTCTCCTCTCATTCTATCCCACATTCCCTCTCTCTTCTCATTCTATTCCACATTCCCTCTCTCCTCTCATTCTATCCCACGTTCCCTCTCTCCTCTCATTCTATCCCACGTTCCCTCTCTCCGCTCATTCTATCCCACGTTCTCTCTCTCCTCCCATTCTATCCCACGTTCCCCCTCTCCTCTCATTCTATCCTACGTACCCTCTCTCCTCTCATTCTATCCCACGTTCATTCTCTCCTCATTCTATTCCTCATTCCCTCTCTCCACTCATTCTATCCCACATTCCCTCCCTCCTCTCATTCTATCCCACTTTCCCTCTCTCCTCTCATTCTATCCCACGTTCCCTCTCTCCTTTCATTCTATCCCACGTTCCCCCTCTCCTCTCATTCTATCCTACGTTCCCTCTCTCCTCTCATTCTATCCCACGTTCCCTCTCCTCTCATTCTATCCCACATTCCCTCTCTCCTCTCATTCTATCCCACGTCCCCTCTCTCCTCTCATTCTATCCCGCGCTCCCTCTCTCCTCTCGTTGTATCCCACGTTCCGATCTCCTCTCATTCGATGCCACGTTCCATCTCTCCTCTCATTCTATCCCACGTTCCCTCTCTCCTCTCATTCAAACCACGTTCCCTCTCCTCATTCTATCCCACGTTCCCACTCTCCACTCATTCTATTCCACATTCGCTCTCTCCTCTCATTCTATCCCAAGTTCCCTCTCTCTTCTCATTCTATCCCACATTCCCTCTCTCCTCTCATTCTATCCCATGTTCCCTCTCTCCTCTCATTCTATCCCACGTTCCCTCTCTCTGCTCATTCAATCCCACGTTCCCTCTCTCCTCTCATTCTATCCCACGTTCCCACTCTCCTCTCATTCTATCCCACATTCGCTCTCTCCTCTCATTCTATCCCACGTTCCCTCTCTCCTCTCATTGTATCCCACGTTCCCTCTCTCCTCTCATTGTATCCCAAGTTCACTCTCTCCTCTCATTCTATCCCACGTTCCCTCTCTCCTCTCATTCTATCCCACGTTCCTCCTCTCCTCTCATTCTATCTACGTTCCCTCTTTCCTCTCATTCGTTTCCACGTTCCCTCTCTCCTCTCATTCTCTCCTACGTTTCCATCTCCTCGCATTCTATCCCACATTCCCTCTTTCTCATTCTTACCCACGTTCCCTCTCTCCTCTCATTCTACCCCGCGTTCCCTCTCTCCTCACATAATATCCCACGTTCCCTCTCTCCTCTCATTCTATCCCACGTTCCCTCTCCTCTCATTCAATCCCACATTCCCTCTCTCCGCTCATTCTATCCCACGTTCTCTCTCCTCCCATTCTATCCCACGTTCCCTCTCTCCTCTCATTCTATCCTACGTACCCTCTCTCGTCTCATTCTATCCCACGTTCATTCTCTCCTCTCATTCTATCCCACATTCCCTCTCTCCACTCATTCTATCCCACATTCCCTCTCTCCTTTCCTTCTATCCCACGTTCCCTCTCTCCTCTCATTCTATCCTACGTTCCCTCTCTCCTCTCATTCTATCCCACATTCCCTCTCCTCTCATTCTATCCCACGTTCCCTCTCTCCTCTCATTCTATCCCACGTTCCCTCTCTCCTCTCATTCTATCCCACGTTCCCTTGCTACTCTCATTCTATCCCACGTTCCCTCTCTCCTCTCATTCTATCCCACGTTCCCTCTCTCCTCTCAATCTATCCCACGTTCCCTCTCTCCTCTCATTCAATCCCACGTTCCCTCTCTCCTCTCATTCTATCCCACGTTCCCTCTCTCCACTCATTCTATCCCACGTTCGCTCTCTCCTCTCATTCTATCCCACGTTCCCTCTCTCTTCTCATTCTATCCCACATTCCCTCTCTCCTCTCATTCTATCCCACGTTCCCTCTCTCCTCTCATTCTATCCCACGTTCACTCTCTCCTCTCATTCTATCCCACGTTCCCTCTCTCCTCTCATTCTATCCCACGTTCCGATCTCCTCTCATTCGATGCCACGTTCCATCTCTCCTCTCATTCTATCCCACGTTCCCTCTCGCCTCTCATTCTATCCCTCGTTCCCTCTCTCCTCTCATTCTATCCCACGTTCCCTCTCTCCTCTCATTGTATCCCACGTTCCCTCTCTCCTCTCATTCTATCCCACGTTCCCTCTCTCTGCTCATTCAATCCCACGTTCCCTCTCTCCTCTCATTCTATCCCACGTTCCCACTCTCCACTCATTCTATCCCACATTCGCTCTCTCCTCTCATTCTATCCCACGTTCCCTCTCTCCTCTCATTCTATCCCACGTTCCTCCTCTCCTCTCATTCTATCTACGTTCCCTCTTTCCTCTCATTCGTTTCCACGTTCCCTCTCTCCTCTCATTCTCTCCTACGTTTCCATCTCCTCTCATTCTATCCCACATTCCCTCTTTCTAATTCTTACCCACGTTCCCTCTCTCCTCTCATTCTACCCCGCGTTCCCTCTCTCCTCACATAATATCCCACGTTCCCTCTCTCCTCTCATTCTATCCCACGTTGCCTCTCCTCTCATTCAATCCCACATTCCCTCTCACCTCTCATTCTATCCCACGTTCCCTCTCTCCTCTCATTCTATCCCACGTTCCCTCTCTCCGCTCATTCTATCCCACATTCCCCCTCTCCTCTCATTCTATCCCACATTCCCTCTCTCTTCTCATTCTATTCCACATTCCCTCTCTCCTCTCATTCTATCCCACGTTCCCTCTCTCCTCTCATTCTATCCCACGTTCCCTCTCTCCGCTCATTCTATCCCACGTTCTCTCTCCTCCCATTCTATCCCACGTTCCCTCTCTCCTCTCATTCTATCCCACATTCCCTCTCTCCACTCATTCTATCCCACATTCCCTCTCTCCTCTCATTCTATCCCACTTTCCCTCTCTCCTCTCATTCTATCCCACGTTCCCTCTCTCCTTTCATTCTATCCCACGTTCCCTCTCTCCTCTCATTCTATCCTACGTTCCCTCTCTCCTCTCATTCTATCCCACATTCCCTCTCCTCTCATTCTATCCCACATTCCCTCTCCTCTCATTCTATCCCACGTTTCCTCTCTCCTCTCATTCTATCCCACGTTTCCTCTCTCCTCTCATTCTATCCCACGTTCCCTCTCTCCTCTCATTCTATCCCACGTTCCCTTGCTACTCTCATTCTATCCCACGTTCCCTCTCTCCTCTCATTCTATCCCACGTTCCCTCTCTCCTCTCAATCTATCCCACATTCCCTCTCTCCTCTCATTCAATCCCACGTTCCCTCTCTCCTCTCATTCTATCCCACGTTCCCCCTCTCCACTCATTCTATCCCACGTTCGCGCTCTCCTCTCATTCTATCCCACGTTCCCTCTCTCTTCTCATTCTATCCCACATTCCCTCTCTCCTCTCATTCTATCCCACGTTCCCTCTCTCCTCTCATTCTATCCCACGTTCCCTCTCTCCGCTCATTCTATCCCACGTTCACTCTCTCCTCTCATTCTATCCCACGTTCCCTCTCTCCTCTCATTCTATCCCACGTTCCTCCTCTCCTCTCATTCTATCCCACGTTCCCTCTCTCCTCTCATTCTATCCCACGTTCCCTCTCTCCTCATTCTATCCTACGTCCCCTCTCTCCTCTCAATCTATCCCACGTTTCCTCTCTCCTCCCATTCTTTCCCACGTTCCCTCTCTCCTCTCATTCTATCCTAGGTTCCCTCTCTCCTCTCATTCTATCCCACGTTCCCTCTCTCCTCTCATTCTATCCCACCTTCCCTCTCTCCTCTCATTCTATCCTACGTTCCCTCTCTCCTCTCATTCTATCCCACTTTCCCTATCTCCTCTCATTCTATCCCACGTTCCCACTTTCCTCTCATTCTATCCCACGTTCCCTCTCTCCTCTCATTCTATCCTACATTCCCTCTCTCCTGTCATTCTATATCACGTCCCCTCTCTCCTCTCATTCTATCCCACGTTCCCTCTCTCCTCTCATTCTATGCTACGTTTCCTTTTTCCTCTCATTCGATCCCACGTTCCCTCTCTCCTCTCATTCTATCCCACGTTCCCTCTGTCCTCTCATTCTATCCCACGTTCCCTCTCTCCTCTCATTCTATCCCACGTTCCCTCTCTCCTCTCATTCAATCCCACGTTCCCTCTCTCCTCTCATTCTATCCCACGTTCCCACTCTCCACTCATTCTATCCCACATTCCCTCTCTCCTCTCATTCTATCCCACGTTCCCTCTCTCCTCTCATTCTATGCTACGTTTCCTTTTTCCTCTCATTCGATCCCACGTTCCCTCTCTCCTCTCATTCTATCCCACGTTCCCTCTGTCCTCTCATTCTATCCCACGTTCCCTCTCTCCTCTCATTCTATCCCAAGTTCCCTCTCTCTTCTCATTCTATCCCACATTCCCTCTCTCCTCTCATTCTATCCCATGTTCCCTCTCTCCTCTCATTCTATCCCACGTTCCCTCTCTCTGCTCATTCAATCCCACGTTCCCTCTCTCCTCTCATTCTATCCCACGTTCCCACTCTCCTCTCATTCTATCCCACATTCGCTCTCTCCTCTCATTCTATCCCACGTTCCCTCTCTCCTCTCATTGTATCCCACGTTCCCTCTCTCCTCTCATTGTATCCCAAGTTCACTCTCTCCTCTCATTCTATCCCACGTTCCCTCTCTCCTCTCATTCTATCCCACGTTCCTCCTCTCCTCTCATTCTATCTACGTTCCCTCTTTCCTCTCATTCGTTTCCACGTTCCCTCTCTCCTCTCATTCTCTCCTACGTTTCCATCTCCTCGCATTCTATCCCACATTCCCTCTTTCTCATTCTTACCCACGTTCCCTCTCTCCTCTCATTCTACCCCGCGTTCCCTCTCTCCTCACATAATATCCCACGTTCCCTCTCTCCTCTCATTCTATCCCACGTTCCCTCTCCTCTCATTCAATCCCACATTCCCTCTCACCTCTTCTATCCCACGTTCCCTCTCTCCTCTCATTCTATCCCACGTTCCCTCTCTCCGCTCATTCTATCCCACATTCCCTCTCTCTTCTCATTCTATTCCACATTCCCTCTCTCCTCTCATTCTATCCCACGTTCCCTCTCTCCGCTCATTCTATCCCACGTTCTCTCTCCTCCCATTCTATCCCACGTTCCCTCTCTCCTCTCATTCTATCCTACGTACCCTCTCTCGTCTCATTCTATCCCACGTTCATTCTCTCCTCTCATTCTATCCCACATTCCCTCTCTCCACTCATTCTATCCCACATTCCCTCTCTCCTTTCCTTCTATCCCACGTTCCCTCTCTCCTCTCATTCTATCCTACGTTCCCTCTCTCCTCTCATTCTATCCCACATTCCCTCTCCTCTCATTCTATCCCACGTTCCCTCTCTCCTCTCATTCTATCCCACGTTCCCTCTCTCCTCTCATTCTATCCCACGTTCCCTTGCTACTCTCATTCTATCCCACGTTCCCTCTCTCCTCTCATTCTATCCCACGTTCCCTCTCTCCTCTCATTCTATCCCACGTTCCCTCTCTCCACTCATTCTATCCCACGTTCGCTCTCTCCTCTCATTCTATCCCACGTTCCCTCTCTCTTCTCATTCTATCCCACATTCCCTCTCTCCTCTCATTCTATCCCACGTTCCCTCTCTCCTCTCATTCTATCCCACGTTCACTCTCTCCTCTCATTCTATCCCACGTTCCCTCTCTCCTCTCATTCTATCCCACGTTCCGATCTCCTCTCATTCGATGCCACGTTCCATCTCTCCTCTCATTCTATCCCACGTTCCCTCTAGCCTCTCATTCTATCCCTCGTTCCCTCTCTCCTCTCATTCTATCCCACGTTCCCTCTCTCCTCTCATTGTATCCCACGTTCCCTCTCTCCTCTCATTCTATCCCACGTTCCCTCTCTCTGCTCATTCAATCCCACGTTCCCTCTCTCCTCTCATTCTATCCCACGTTCCCTCTCTCCTCTCATTCTATCCCACGTTCCCACTCTCCACTCATTCTATCCCACATTCGCTCTCTCCTCTCATTCTATCCCACGTTCCCTCTCTCCTCTCATTCTATCCCACGTTCCTCCTCTCCTCTCATTCTATCTACGTTCCCTCTTTCCTCTCATTCGTTTCCACGTTCCCTCTCTCCTCTCATTCTCTCCTACGTTTCCATCTCCTCTCATTCTATCCCACATTCCCTCTTTCTAATTCTTACCCACGTTCCCTCTCTCCTCTCATTCTACCCCGCGTTCCCTCTCTCCTCACATAATATCCCACGTTCCCTCTCTCCTCTCATTCTATCCCACGTTGCCTCTCCTCTCATTCAATCCCACATTCCCTCTCACCTCTCATTCTATCCCACGTTCCCTCTCTCCTCTCATTCTATCCCACGTTCCCTCTCTCCGCTCATTCTATCCCACATTCCCCCTCTCCTCTCATTCTATCCCACATTCCCTCTCTCTTCTCATTCTATTCCACATTCCCTCTCTCCTCTCATTCTATCCCACGTTCCCTCTCTCCTCTCATTCTATCCCACGTTCCCTCTCTCCGCTCATTCTATCCCACGTTCTCTCTCCTCCCATTCTATCCCACGTTCCCTCTCTCCTCTCATTCTATCCTACGTACCCTCTCTCGTCTCATTCTATCCCACGTTCATTCTCTCCTCTCATTCTATCCCACATTCCCTCTCTCCACTCATTCTATCCCACATTCCCTCTCTCCTCTCATTCTATCCCACTTTCCCTCTCTCCTCTCATTCTATCCCACGTTCCCTCTCTCCTTTCATTCTATCCCACGTTCCCTCTCTCCTCTCATTCTATCCTACGTTCCCTCTCTCCTCTCATTCTATCCCACATTCCCTCTCCTCTCATTCTATCCCACGTTTCCTCTCTCCTCTCATTCTATCCCACGTTCCCTCTCTCCTCTCATTCTATCCCACGTTCCCTTGCTACTCTCATTCTATCCCACGTTCCCTCTCTCCTCTCATTCTATCCCACGTTCCCTCTCTCCTCTCAATCTATCCCACGTTCCCTCTCTCCTCTCATTCAATCCCACGTTCCCTCTCTCCTCTCATTCTATCCCACGTTCCCCCTCTCCACTCATTCTATCCCACGTTCGCGCTCTCCTCTCATTCTATCCCACGTTCCCTCTCTCTTCTCATTCTATCCCACATTCCCTCTCTCCTCTCATTCTATCCCACGTTCCCTCTCTCCTCTCATTCTATCCCACGTTCCCTCTCTCCGCTCATTCTATCCCACGTTCACTCTCTCCTCTCATTCTATCCCACGTTCCCTCTCTCCTCTCATTCTATCCCACGTTCCTCCTCTCCTCTCATTCTATCCCACGTTCCCTCTCTCCTCTCATTCTATCCCACGTTCCCTCTCTCCTCATTCTATCCTACGTCCCCTCTCTCCTCTCAATCTATCCCACGTTTCCTCTCTCCTCCCATTCTTTCCCACGTTCCCTCTCTCCTCTCATTCTATCCTAGGTTCCCTCTCTCCTCTCATTCTATCCCACGTTCCCTCTCTCCTCTCATTCTATCCCACCTTCCCTCTCTCCTCTCATTCTATCCTACGTTCCCTCTCTCCTCTCATTCTATCCCACTTTCCCTATCTCCTCTCATTCTATCCCACGTTCCCACTTTCCTCTCATTCTATCCCACGTTCCCTCTCTCCTCTCATTCTATCCTACATTCCCTCTCTCCTGTCATTCTATATCACGTCCCCTCTCTCCTCTCATTCTATCCCACGTTCCCTCTCTCCTCTCATTCTATGCTACGTTTCCTTTTTCCTCTCATTCGATCCCACGTTCCCTCTCTCCTCTCATTCTATCCCACGTTCCCTCTGTCCTCTCATTCTATCCCACGTTCCCTCTCTCCTCTCATTCTATCCCACGTTCCCTCTCTCCTCTCATTCAATCCCACGTTCCCTCTCTCCTCTCATTCTATCCCACGTTCCCACTCTCCACTCATTCTATCCCACATTCGCTCTCTCCTCTCATTCTATCCCACGTTCCCTCTCTCCTCTCATTCTATCCCACGTTGCTCCTCTCCTCTCATTGTATCTACGTTCCCTCTTTCCTCTCATTCGTTTCCACGTTCCCTCTCTCCTCTCATTCTCTCCTACGTTTCCATCTCCTCTCATTCTATCCCACATTCCCTCTTTCTCATTCTTAACCACGTTCCCTCTCTCCTCTCATTCTATCCCGCGTTCCCTCTCTCCTCACATAATATCCCACGTTCCCTCTCTCCTCTCATTCTATCCCACGTTCCCTCTCTCCTCTCATTCAATCCCACATTCCCTCTCACCTCTCATTCTATCCCACGTTCCCTCTCTCCTCTCATTCTATCCCACGTTCCCTCTCTCCGCTCATTCTATCCCACATTCCCTCTCTCCTCTCATTCTATCCCACATTCCCTCTCTCCTCTCATTCTATCCCACGTTCCCTCTCTCCTCTCATTCTATCCCACGTTCCCTCTCTCCGCTCATTCTATCCCACGTTCTCTCTCTCCTCCCATTCTATCCCACGTTCCCTCTCTCCTCTCATTCTATCCTACGTACCCTCTCTCCTCTCATTCTATCCCACGTTCATTCTCTCCTCATTCTATTCCACATTCCCTCTCTCCACTCATTCTATCCCACATTCCCTCTCTCCTCTCATTCTATCCCACTTTCCCTCTCTCCTCTCATTCTATCCCACGTTCCCTCTCTCCTCTCATTCTATCCCACGTCCCCTCTCTCCTCTCATTCTATCCCGCGCTCCCTCTCTCCTCTCATTCTATCCCACGTTCCGATCTCCTCTCATTCGATGCCACGTTCCATCTCTCCTCTCATTCTATCCCACGTTCCCTCTCGCCTCTCATTCTATCCCTCGTTCCCTCTCTCCTCTCATTCTATCCCACGTTCCCTCTCTCCTCTCATTGTATCCCACGCTCCCTCTCTCCTCTCATTCTATCCCACGTTCCCTCTCTCCTCTCATTCTATCCCACGTTCCCTCTCTCCTCTCATTCAAACCACGTTCCCTCTCTCCTCTCATTCTATCCCACGTTCCCACTCTCCACTCATTCTATTCCACATTCGCTCTCTCCTCTCATTCTATCCCAAGTTCCCTCTCTCTTCTCATTCTATCCCACATTCCCTCTCTCCTCTCATTCTATCCCATGTTCCCTCTCTCCTCTCATTCTATCCCACGTTCCCTCTCTCTGCTCATTCAATCCCACGTTCCCTCTCTCCTCTCATTCTATCCCACGTTCCCACTCTCCACTCATTCTATCCCACGTTCCCTCTCTCCTCTCATTCTATCCCACGTTCCCTCTCTCCTCTCATTGTATCCCAAGTTCTCTCTCTCCTCTCATTCTATCCCACGTTCCCTCTCTCCTCTCATTCTATCCCACGTTCCTCCTCTCCTCTCATTCTATCTACGTTCCCTCTTTCCTCTCATTCGTTTCCACGTTCCCTCTCTCCTCTCATTCTCTCCTACGTTTCCATCTCCTCTCATTCTATCCCACATTCCCTCTTTCTCATTCTTACCCACGTTCCCTCTCTCCTCTCATTCTACCCCGCGTTCCCTCTCTCCTCACATAATATCCCACGTTCCCTCTCTCCTCTCATTCTATCCCACGTTCCCTCTCTCCGCTCATTCTATCCCACATTCCCTCTCTCCTCTCATTCTATCCCACATTCCCTCTCTCTTCTCATTCTATTCCACATTCCCTCTCTCCTCTCATTCTATCCCACGTTCCCTCTCTCCTCTCATTCTATCCCACGTTCCCTCTCTCCGCTCATTCTATCCCACGTTCTCTCTCTCCTCCCATTCTATCCCACGTTCCCTCTCTCCTCTCATTCTATCCTACGTACCCTCTCTCCTCTCATTCTATCCCACGTTCATTCTCTCCTCTCATTCTATCCCACATTCCCTCTCTCCACTCATTCTATCCCACATTCCCTCTCTCCTCTCATTCTATCCCACTTTCCCTCTCTCCTCTCATTCTATCCCACGTTCCCTCTCTCCTTTCATTCTATCCCACGTGCCCTCTCTCCTCTCATTCTATCCTACGTTCCCTCTCTCCTCTCATTCTATCCCACGTTCCCTCTCCTCTCATTCTATCCCACGTTCCCTCTCTCCTCTCATTCTATCCCACGTTCCCTCTCTCCTCTCATTCTATCCCACGTTCCCTTGCTACTCTCATTCTATCCCACGTTCCCTCCTCTCATTTTATCCCACGTTCCCTCTCTCCTCTCAATCTATCCCACGTTCCCTCTCTCCTCTCATTCAATCCCACGTTCCCTCTCTCCTCTCATTCTATCCCACGTTCCCTCTCTCCACTCATTCTATCCCACGTTCGCTCTCTCCTCTCATTCTATCCCACGTTCCCTCTCTCTTATCATTCTATCCCACATTCCCTCTCTCCTCTCATTCTATCCCACGTTCCCTCTCTCCTCTCATTCTATCCCACGTTCCCTCTCTCCGCTCATTCTATCCCACGTTCACTCTGTCCTCTCATTCTATCCCACGTTCCCTCTCTCCTCTCATTCTATCCCACGTTCCTCCTCTCCTCTCATTCTATCCCACGTTCCCTCTCTCCTCTCATTTTATCCCATGTTCCCTCTCTCCTCATTCTATCCTACGTCCCCTCTCTCCTCTCAATCTATCCCACGTTTCCTCTCTCCTCCCATTCTTTCCCACGTTCCCTCTCTCCTCTCATTCTATCCTAGGTTCCCTCTCTCCTCTCATTCTATCCCACGTTCACTCTCTCCTCTCATTCTATCCCACATTCCCTCTCTCCACTCATTCTATCCCACATTCCCTCTCTCCTCTCATTCTATCCCACTTTCCCTCTCTCCTCTCATTCTATGCCACGTTCCCTCTCTCCTCTCATTCTATCCCACTTTCCCTCTCTCCTCTCATTCTATCCCATGTTCTCTCTCTCCTCTCATTCTATCCTACTTTCCCTCTCTCCTCTCATTCTATCCCACGTTCCCTCTCCTCTCATTCTATCCCACGTTCCCTCTCTCCTCTCATTCTATCCCACGTTCCCTTGCTCCTCTCATTCTATCCCACGTTCCCTCTCCTCTCATTCTATCCCACGTTCCCTCTCTCCACTCATTCTATCCCACATTCGCTCTCTCCTCTCATTCTATCCCACGTTCCCTCTCTCTTCTCATTCTATCCCACATTCCCTCTCCTCCCATTCTATCCCATGTTCCCTCTCTCCTCTCATTCTATCCCACGTTCCCTCTCTCTGCTCATTCAATCCCACGTTCCCTCTCCTCATTCTATCCCACGTTCCCACTCTCCACTCATTCTATTCCACATTCGCTCTCTCCTCTCATTCTATCCCACGTTCCCTCTCTCCTCTCATTCTATCCCACGTTCCCTCTCTCCTCTCATTGTATCCCAAGTTCACTCTCTCCTCTCATTCTATCCCACGTTCCCTCTCTCCTCTCATTCTATCCCACGTTCCTCCTCTCCTCTCATTCTATCTACGTTCCCTCTTTCCTCTCATTCGTTTCCACGTTCCCTCTCTCCTCTCATTCTCTCCTACGTTTCCATCTCCTCTCATTCTATCCCACATTCCCTCTTTCTCATTCTTACCCACGTTCCCTCTCTCCTCTCATTCTACCCTGCGTTCCCTTTCTCCTCACATAATATCCCACGTTCCCTCTCTCCTCTCATTCTATCCCACGTTCCCTCTCTCCTCTCATTCAATCCCACATTCCCTCTCACCTCTCATTCTATCCCACGTTCCCTCTCTCCTCTCATTCTATCCCACATTCCCTCTCGCCGCTCATTCTATCCCACATTCCCTCTCTCCTCTCATTCTATCCCACATTCCCTCTCTCTTCTCATTCTATTCCACATTCCCTCTCTCCTCTCATTCTATCCCACGTTCCCTCTCTCCTCTCATTCTATCCCACGTTCCCTCTCTCCGCTCATTCTATCCCACGTTCTCTCTCTCCTCCCATTCTATCCCACGTTCCCTCTCTCCTCTCATTCTATCCTACGTACCCTCTCTCCTCTCATTCTATCCCACGTTCATTCTCTCCTCTCATTCTATCCCACATTCCCTCTCTCCACTCATTCTATCCCACATTCCCTCTCTCCTCTCATTCTATCCCACTTTCCCTCTCTCCTCTCATTCTATCCCACGTACCCTCTCTCCTTTCATTCTATCCCACGTTCCCTCTCTCCTCTCATTCTATCCTACGTTCCCTCTCTCCTCTCATTCTATCCTACGTTCCCTCTCTCCTCTCATTCTATCCCACGTTCCCTCTCTCCTCTCATTCTATCCCACGTTCCCTCTCTCCTCTCATTCTATCCCACGTTCCCTTGCTACTCTCATTCTATCCCACGTTCCCTCTCTCCTCTCATTCTATCCCACGTTCCCTCTCTCCTCTCAATCTATCCCACGTTCCCTCTCTCCTCTCATTCAATCCCACGTTCCCTCTCTCCTCTCATTCTATCCCACGTTCCCTCTCTCCACTCATTCTATCCCACGTTCGCTCTCTCCTCTCATTCTATCCCACGTTCCCTCTCTCTTCTCATTCTATCCCACGTTCCCTCTCTCCTCTCATTCTATCCCACGTTCCCTCTCTCTGCTCATTCTATCCCACGTTCACTCTCTCCTCTCATTCTATCCCACGTTCCCTCTCTCCTCTCATTCTATCCCACGTTCCTCCTCTCCTCTCATTCTATCCCACGTTCCCTCTCTCCTCTCATTCTATCCCACGTTCCCTCTCTCCTCATTCTATCCTACGTCCCCTCTCTCCTCTCAATCTATCCCACGTTTCCTCTCTCCTCCCATTCTTTCCCACGTTCCCTCTCTCCTCTCATTCTATCCTAGGTTCCCTCTCTCCTCTCATTCTATCCCACGTTCACTCTCTCCTCTCATTCTATCCCACATTCCCTCTCTCCACTCATTCTATCCCACATTCCCTCTCTCCTCTCATTCTATCCCACTTTCCCTCTCTCCTCTCATTCTATCCCACGTTCCCTCTCTCCTCTCATTCTATCCCACTTTCCCTCTCTCCTCTCATTCTATCCCATGTTCTCTCTCTCCTCTCATTCTATCCTACGTTCCCTCTCTCCTCTCATTCTATCCCACGTTCGCTCTCTCCTCTCATTCTATCCCATGTTCTCTCTCTCCTCTCATTCTATCCCACGTTCCCTCTCTCCTCTCATTCTATCCCACGTTCGCTCTCTCCTCTCATTCTATCCCACTTTCCCTCTCTCCTCTCATTCTATCCCATGTTCTCTCTCTCCTCTCATTCTATCCCACGTTCCCTCTCTCCTCTCATTCTATCCCACGTTCGCTCTCTCCTCTCATTCTATCCCACGTTTCCATCTCCTCTCATTCTATCCCACATTCCCTCTTTCTAATTCTTACCCACGTTCCCTCTCTCCTCTCATTCTACCCCGCGTTCCCTCTCTCCTCACATAATATCCCACGTTCCCTCTCTCCTCTCATTCTATCCCACGTTCCCTCTCCTCTCATTCAATCCCACATTCCCTCTCACCTCTCATTCTATCCCACGTTCCCTCTCTCCTCTCATTCTATCCCACGTTCCCTCTCTCCGCTCATTCTATCCCACATTCCCCCTCTCCTCTCATTCTATCCCACATTCCCTCTCTCTTCTCATTCTATTCCACATTCCCTCTCTCCGCTCATTCTATCCCACATTCCCCCTCTCTTCTCATTCTATTCCACATTCCCTCTCTCCTTTCATTCTATCCCACGTTCCCTCTCTCCTCTCATTCTATCCTACGTTCCCTCTCTCCTATCATTCTATCCCACATTCCCTCTCCTCTCATTCTATCCCACGTTTCCTCTCTCCTCTCATTCTATCCCACGTTCCCTCTCTCCTCTCATTCTATCCCACGTTCCCTTGCTACTCTCATTCTATCCCACGTTCCCTCTCTCCTCTCATTCTATCCCACGTTCCCTCTCTCCTCTCAATCTATCCCACGTTCCCTCTCTCCTCTCATTCAATCCCACGTTCCCTCTCTCCTCTCATTCTATCCCACGTTCCCCCTCTCCACTCATTCTATCCCACGTTCGCGCTCTCCTCTCATTCTATCCCACGTTCCCTCTCTCTTCTCATTCTATCCCACATTCCCTCTCTCCTCTCATTCTATCCCACGTTCCCTCTCTCCTCTCATTCTATCCCACGTTCCCTCTCTCCGCTCATTCTATCCCACGTTCACTCTCTCCTCTCATTCTATCCCACGTTCCCTCTCTCCTCTCATTCTATCCCACGTTCCTCCTCTCCTCTCATTCTATCCCACGTTCCCCCTCTCCTCTCATTCTATCCCACGTTCCCTCTCTCCTCATTCTATCCTACGTCCCCTCTCTCCTCTCAATCTATCCCACGTTTCCTCTCTCCTCCCATTCTTTCCCACGTTCCCTCTCTCCTCTCATTCTATCCTAGGTTCCCTCTCTCCTCTCATTCTATCCCACGTTCCCTCTCTCCTCTCATTGTATCCCAAGTTCACTCTCTCCTCTCATTCTATCCCACGTTCCCTCTCTCCTCTCATTCTATCCCACGTTCCTCCTCTCCTCTCATTCTATCTACGTTCCCTCTTTCCTCTCATTCGTTTCCACGTTCCCTCTCTCCTCTCATTCTCTCCTACGTTTCCATCTCCTCTCATTCTATCCCACATTCCCTCTTTCTCATTCTTACCCACGTTCCCTCTCTCCTCTCATTCTACCCCGCGTTCCCTCTCTCCTCACATAATATCCCACGTTCCCTCTCTCCTCTCATTCAATCCCACATTCCCTCTCACCTCTCATTCTATCCCACGTTCCCTCTCTCCTCTCATTCTATCCCACGTTCCCTCTCTCCGCTCATTCTATCCCACATTCCCTCTCTCCTCTCATTCTATCCCACATTCCCTCTCTCTTCTCATTCTATTCCACATTCCCTCTCTCCTCTCATTCTATCCCACGTTCCCTCTCTCCTCTCATTCTATCCCACGTTCCCTCTCTCCGCTCATTCTATCCCACGTTCTCTCTCTCCTCCCATTCTATCCCACGTTCCCTCTCTCCTCTCATTCTATCCTACGTACCCTCTCTCCTCTCATTCTATCCCACGTTCATTCTCTCCTCTCATTCTATCCCACATTCCCTCTCTCCACTCATTCTATCCCACATTCCCTCTCTCCTCTCATTCTATCCCACTTTCCCTCTCTCCTCTCATTCTATCCCACGTTCCCTCTCTCCTTTCATTCTATCCCACGTGCCCTCTCTCCTCTCATTCTATCCTACGTTCCCTCTCTCCTCTCATTCTATCCCACGTTCCCTCTCCTCTCATTCTATCCCACGTTCCCTCTCTCCTCTCATTCTATCCCACGTTCCCTCTCTCCTCTCATTCTATCCCACGTTCCCTTGCTACTCTCATTCTATCCCACGTTCCCTCTCTCCTCTCATTTTATCCCACGTTCCCTCTCTCCTCTCAATCTATCCCACGTTCCCTCTCTCCTCTCATTCAATCCCACGTTCCCTCTCTCCTCTCATTCTATCCCACGTTCCCTCTCTCCACTCATTCTATCCCACGTTCGCTCTCTCCTCTCATTCTATCCCACGTTCCCTCTCTCTTATCATTCTATCCCACATTCCCTCTCTCCTCTCATTCTATCCCACGTTCCCTCTCTCCTCTCATTCTATCCCACGTTCCCTCTCTCCGCTCATTCTATCCCACGTTCACTCTGTCCTCTCATTCTATCCCACGTTCCCTCTCTCCTCTCATTCTATCCCACGTTCCTCCTCTCCTCTCATTCTATCCCACGTTCCCTCTCTCCTCTCATTTTATCCCATGTTCCCTCTCTCCTCATTCTATCCTACGTCCCCTCTCTCCTCTCAATCTATCCCACGTTTCCTCTCTCCTCCCATTCTTTCCCACGTTCCCTCTCTCCTCTCATTCTATCCTAGGTTCCCTCTCTCCTCTCATTCTATCCCACGTTCACTCTCTCCTCTCATTCTATCCCACATTCCCTCTCTCCACTCATTCTATCCCACATTCCCTCTCTCCTCTCATTCTATCCCACTTTCCCTCTCTCCTCTCATTCTATGCCACGTTCCCTCTCTCCTCTCATTCTATCCCACTTTCCCTCTCTCCTCTCATTCTATCCCATGTTCTCTCTCTCCTCTCATTCTATCCTACTTTCCCTCTCTCCTCTCATTCTATCCCACGTTCCCTCTCCTCTCATTCTATCCCACGTTCCCTCTCTCCTCTCATTCTATCCCACGTTCCCTTGCTCCTCTCATTCTATCCCACGTTCCCTCTCCTCTCATTCTATCCCACGTTCCCTCTCTCCACTCATTCTATCCCACATTCGCTCTCTCCTCTCATTCTATCCCACGTTCCCTCTCTCTTCTCATTCTATCCCACATTCCCTCTCCTCCCATTCTATCCCATGTTCCCTCTCTCCTCTCATTCTATCCCACGTTCCCTCTCTCTGCTCATTCAATCCCACGTTCCCTCTCCTCATTCTATCCCACGTTCCCACTCTCCACTCATTCTATTCCACATTCGCTCTCTCCTCTCATTCTATCCCACGTTCCCTCTCTCCTCTCATTCTATCCCACGTTCCCTCTCTCCTCTCATTGTATCCCAAGTTCACTCTCTCCTCTCATTCTATCCCACGTTCCCTCTCTCCTCTCATTCTATCCCACGTTCCTCCTCTCCTCTCATTCTATCTACGTTCCCTCTTTCCTCTCATTCGTTTCCACGTTCCCTCTCTCCTCTCATTCTCTCCTACGTTTCCATCTCCTCTCATTCTATCCCACATTCCCTCTTTCTCATTCTTACCCACGTTCCCTCTCTCCTCTCATTCTACCCTGCGTTCCCTTTCTCCTCACATAATATCCCACGTTCCCTCTCTCCTCTCATTCTATCCCACGTTCCCTCTCTCCTCTCATTCAATCCCACATTCCCTCTCACCTCTCATTCTATCCCACGTTCCCTCTCTCCTCTCATTCTATCCCACATTCCCTCTCGCCGCTCATTCTATCCCACATTCCCTCTCTCCTCTCATTCTATCCCACATTCCCTCTCTCTTCTCATTCTATTCCACATTCCCTCTCTCCTCTCATTCTATCCCACGTTCCCTCTCTCCTCTCATTCTATCCCACGTTCCCTCTCTCCGCTCATTCTATCCCACGTTCTCTCTCTCCTCCCATTCTATCCCACGTTCCCTCTCTCCTCTCATTCTATCCTACGTACCCTCTCTCCTCTCATTCTATCCCACGTTCATTCTCTCCTCTCATTCTATCCCACATTCCCTCTCTCCACTCATTCTATCCCACATTCCCTCTCTCCTCTCATTCTATCCCACTTTCCCTCTCTCCTCTCATTCTATCCCACGTACCCTCTCTCCTTTCATTCTATCCCACGTTCCCTCTCTCCTCTCATTCTATCCTACGTTCCCTCTCTCCTCTCATTCTATCCTACGTTCCCTCTCTCCTCTCATTCTATCCCACGTTCCCTCTCTCCTCTCATTCTATCCCACGTTCCCTCTCTCCTCTCATTCTATCCCACGTTCCCTTGCTACTCTCATTCTATCCCACGTTCCCTCTCTCCTCTCATTCTATCCCACGTTCCCTCTCTCCTCTCAATCTATCCCACGTTCCCTCTCTCCTCTCATTCAATCCCACGTTCCCTCTCTCCTCTCATTCTATCCCACGTTCCCTCTCTCCACTCATTCTATCCCACGTTCGCTCTCTCCTCTCATTCTATCCCACGTTCCCTCTCTCTTCTCATTCTATCCCACGTTCCCTCTCTCCTCTCATTCTATCCCACGTTCCCTCTCTCTGCTCATTCTATCCCACGTTCACTCTCTCCTCTCATTCTATCCCACGTTCCCTCTCTCCTCTCATTCTATCCCACGTTCCTCCTCTCCTCTCATTCTATCCCACGTTCCCTCTCTCCTCTCATTCTATCCCACGTTCCCTCTCTCCTCATTCTATCCTACGTCCCCTCTCTCCTCTCAATCTATCCCACGTTTCCTCTCTCCTCCCATTCTTTCCCACGTTCCCTCTCTCCTCTCATTCTATCCTAGGTTCCCTCTCTCCTCTCATTCTATCCCACGTTCACTCTCTCCTCTCATTCTATCCCACATTCCCTCTCTCCACTCATTCTATCCCACATTCCCTCTCTCCTCTCATTCTATCCCACTTTCCCTCTCTCCTCTCATTCTATCCCACGTTCCCTCTCTCCTCTCATTCTATCCCACTTTCCCTCTCTCCTCTCATTCTATCCCATGTTCTCTCTCTCCTCTCATTCTATCCTACGTTCCCTCTCTCCTCTCATTCTATCCCACGTTCGCTCTCTCCTCTCATTCTATCCCATGTTCTCTCTCTCCTCTCATTCTATCCCACGTTCCCTCTCTCCTCTCATTCTATCCCACGTTCGCTCTCTCCTCTCATTCTATCCCACTTTCCCTCTCTCCTCTCATTCTATCCCATGTTCTCTCTCTCCTCTCATTCTATCCCACGTTCCCTCTCTCCTCTCATTCTATCCCACGTTCGCTCTCTCCTCTCATTCTATCCCACGTTTCCATCTCCTCTCATTCTATCCCACATTCCCTCTTTCTAATTCTTACCCACGTTCCCTCTCTCCTCTCATTCTACCCCGCGTTCCCTCTCTCCTCACATAATATCCCACGTTCCCTCTCTCCTCTCATTCTATCCCACGTTCCCTCTCCTCTCATTCAATCCCACATTCCCTCTCACCTCTCATTCTATCCCACGTTCCCTCTCTCCTCTCATTCTATCCCACGTTCCCTCTCTCCGCTCATTCTATCCCACATTCCCCCTCTCCTCTCATTCTATCCCACATTCCCTCTCTCTTCTCATTCTATTCCACATTCCCTCTCTCCTCTCATTCTATCCCACGTTCCCTCTCTCCTCTCATTCTATCCCACGTTCCCTCTCTCCGCTCATTCTATCCCACGTTCTCTCTCCTCCCATTCTATCCCACGTTCCCTCTCTCCTCTCATTCTATCCTACGTACCCTCTCTCGTCTCATTCTATCCCACGTTCATTCTCTCCTCTCATTCTATCCCACATTCCCTCTCTCCACTCATTCTATCCCACATTCCCTCTCTCCTCTCATTCTATCCCACTTTCCCTCTCTCCTCTCATTCTATCCCACGTTCCCTCTCTCCTTTCATTCTATCCCACGTTCCCTCTCTCCTCTCATTCTATCCTACGTTCCCTCTCTCCTATCATTCTATCCCACATTCCCTCTCCTCTCATTCTATCCCACGTTTCCTCTCTCCTCTCATTCTATCCCACGTTCCCTCTCTCCTCTCATTCTATCCCACGTTCCCTTGCTACTCTCATTCTATCCCACGTTCCCTCTCTCCTCTCATTCTATCCCACGTTCCCTCTCTCCTCTCAATCTATCCCACGTTCCCTCTCTCCTCTCATTCAATCCCACGTTCCCTCTCTCCTCTCATTCTATCCCACGTTCCCCCTCTCCACTCATTCTATCCCACGTTCGCGCTCTCCTCTCATTCTATCCCACGTTCCCTCTCTCTTCTCATTCTATCCCACATTCCCTCTCTCCTCTCATTCTATCCCACGTTCCCTCTCTCCTCTCATTCTATCCCACGTTCCCTCTCTCCGCTCATTCTATCCCACGTTCACTCTCTCCTCTCATTCTATCCCACGTTCCCTCTCTCCTCTCATTCTATCCCACGTTCCTCCTCTCCTCTCATTCTATCCCACGTTCCCCCTCTCCTCTCATTCTATCCCACGTTCCCTCTCTCCTCATTCTATCCTACGTCCCCTCTCTCCTCTCAATCTATCCCACGTTTCCTCTCTCCTCCCATTCTTTCCCACGTTCCCTCTCTCCTCTCATTCTATCCTAGGTTCCCTCTCTCCTCTCATTCTATCCCACGTTCACTCTCTCCTCTCATTCTATCCCACATTCCCTATCTCCACTCATTCTATCCCACATTCCCTCTCTCCTCTCATTCTATCCCACTTTCCCTCTCTCCTCTCATTCTATCCCACGTTCCCTCTCTCCTCTCATTCTATCCCACTTTCCCTCTCTCCTCTCATTCTATCCCATGTTCCCTCTCTCCTCTCATTCTATCCTACGTTCCCTCTCTCCTCTCATTCTATCCCACGTTCCCTCTCCTCTCATTCTATCCCACGTTCCCTCTCTCTCATTCTATCCCACGTTCCCTTGCTCCTCTCATTCTATCCCACGTTCCCTCTCTCCTCTCATTCTATCCCACCTTCCCTCTCTCCTCTCATTCTATCCTACGTTCCCTCTCTCCTCTCATTCTATCCCACTTTCCCTATCTCCTCTCATTCTATCCCACGTTCCCACTTTCCTCTCATTCTATCCCACGTTCCCTCTCTCCTCTCATTCTATCCTACATTCCCTCTCTCCTGTCATTCTATATCACGTCCCCTCTCTCCTCTCATTCTATCCCACGTTCCCTCTCTCCTCTCATTCTATGCTACGTTTCCTTTTTCCTCTCATTCGATCCCACGTTCCCTCTCTCCTCTCATTCTATCCCACGTTCCCTCTGTCCTCTCATTCTATCCCACGTTCCCTCTCTCCTCTCATTCTATCCCACGTTCCCTCTCTCCTCTCATTCAATCCCACGTTCCCTCTCTCCTCTCATTCTATCCCACGTTCCCACTCTCCACTCATTCTATCCCACATTCGCTCTCTCCTCTCATTCTATCCCACGTTCCCTCTCTCCTCTCATTCTATCCCACGTTGCTCCTCTCCTCTCATTGTATCTACGTTCCCTCTTTCCTCTCATTCGTTTCCACGTTCCCTCTCTCCTCTCATTCTCTCCTACGTTTCCATCTCCTCTCATTCTATCCCACATTCCCTCTTTCTCATTCTTAACCACGTTCCCTCTCTCCTCTCATTCTATCCCGCGTTCCCTCTCTCCTCACATAATATCCCACGTTCCCTCTCTCCTCTCATTCTATCCCACGTTCCCTCTCTCCTCTCATTCAATCCCACATTCCCTCTCACCTCTCATTCTATCCCACGTTCCCTCTCTCCTCTCATTCTATCCCACGTTCCCTCTCTCCGCTCATTCTATCCCACATTCCCTCTCTCCTCTCATTCTATCCCACATTCCCTCTCTCTTCTCATTCTATTCCACATTCCCTCTCTCCTCTCATTCTATCCCACGTTCCCTCTCTCCTCTCATTCTATCCCACGTTCCCTCTCTCCGCTCATTCTATCCCACGTTCTCTCTCTCCTCCCATTCTATCCCACGTTCCCTCTCTCCTCTCATTCTATCCTACGTACCCTCTCTCCTCTCATTCTATCCCACGTTCATTCTCTCCTCATTCTATTCCACATTCCCTCTCTCCACTCATTCTATCCCACATTCCCTCTCTCCTCTCATTCTATCCCACTTTCCCTCTCTCCTCTCATTCTATCCCACGTTCCCTCTCTCCTTTCATTCTTTCCCACGTTCCCTCTCTCCTCTCATTCTATCCTACGTTCCCTCTCTCCTCTCATTCTATCCCACGTTCCCTCTCCTCTCATTCTATCCCACGTTCCCTCTCTCCTCTCATTCTATCCCACGTCCCCTCTCTCCTCTCATTCTATCCCGCGCTCCCTCTCTCCTCTCTCCTCTCTCCTCTCATTCTATCCCACGTTCCGATCTCCTCTCATTCGATGCCACGTTCCATCTCTCCTCTCATTCTATCCCACGTTCCCTCTCGCCTCTCATTCTATCCCTCGTTCCCTCTCTCCTCTCATTCTATCCCACGTTCCCTCTCTCCTCTCATTGTATCCCACGCTCCCTCTCTCCTCTCATTCTATCCCACGTTCCCTCTCTCCTCTCATTCTATCCCACGTTCCCTCTCTCCTCTCATTCAAACCACGTTCCCTCTCTCCTCTCATTCTATCCCACGTTCCCACTCTCCACTCATTCTATTCCACATTCGCTCTCTCCTCTCATTCTATCCCAAGTTCCCTCTCTCTTCTCATTCTATCCCACATTCCCTCTCTCCTCTCATTCTATCCCATGTTCCCTCTCTCCTCTCATTCTATCCCACGTTCCCTCTCTCTGCTCATTCAATCCCACGTTCCCTCTCTCCTCTCATTCTATCCCACGTTCCCACTCTCCACTCATTCTATCCCACGTTCCCTCTCTCCTCTCATTGTATCCCAAGTTCTCTCTCTCCTCTCATTCTATCCCACGTTCCCTCTCTCCTCTCATTCTATCCCACGTTCCTCCTCTCCTCTCATTCTATCTACGTTCCCTCTTTCCTCTCATTCGTTTCCACGTTCCCTCTCTCCTCTCATTCTCTCCTACGTTTCCATCTCCTCTCATTCTATCCCACATTCCCTCTTTCTCATTCTTACCCACGTTCCCTCTCTCCTCTCATTCTACCCCGCGTTCCCTCTCTCCTCACATAATATCCCACGTTCCCTCTCTCCTCTCATTCTATCCCACGTTCCCTCTCTCCTCTCATTCTATCCCACGTTCCCTCTCTCCTCTCATTCAATCCCACATTCCCTCTCACCTCTCATTCTATCCCACGTTCCCTCTCTCCTCTCATTCTATCCCACGTTCCCTCTCTCCGCTCATTCTATTCCACATTCCCTCTCTCCTCTCATTCTATCCCACGTTCCCTCTCTCCTCTCATTCTATCCCACGTTCCCTCTCTCCGCTCATTCTATCCCACGTTCTCTCTCTCCGCTCATTCTATCCCACGTTCTCTCTCTCCTCCCATTCTATCCCACGTTCCCTCTCTCCTCTCATTCTATCCTACGTACCCTCTCTCCTCTCATTCTATCCCACGTTCATTCTCTCCTCTCATTCTATCCCACATTCCCTCTCTCCACTCATTCTATCCCACATTCCCTCTCTCCTCTCATTCTATCCCACTTTCCCTCTCTCCTCTCATTCTATCCCACGTTCCCTCTCTCCTTTCATTCTATCCCACGTTCCCTCTCTCCTCTCATTCTATCCTACGTTCCCTCTCTCCTCTCATTCTATCCCACGTTCCCTCTCCTCTCATTCTATCCCACGTTCCCTCTCTCCTCTCATTCTATCCCACGCCCCTCTCTCCTCTCATTCTATCCCACGTTCCCTTGCTACTCTCATTCTATCCCACGTTCCCTCTCTCCTCTCATTTTATCCCACGTTCCCTCTCTCCTCTCAATCTATCCCACGTTCCCTCTCTCCTCTCATTCAATCCCACGTTCCCTCTCTCCTCTCATTCTATCCCACGTTCCCTCTCTCCACTCATTCTATCCCACGTTCGCTCTCTCCTCTCATTCTATCCCACGTTCCCTCTCTCTTCTCATTCTATCCCACATTCCCTCTCTCCTCTCATTCTATCCCACGTTCCCTCTCTCCTCTCATTCTATCCCACGTTCCCTCTCTCCGCTCATTCTATCCCACGTTCACTCTGTCCTCTCATTCTATCCCACGTTCCCTCTCTCCTCTCATTCTATCCCACGTTCCTCCTCTCCTCTCATTCTATCCCACGTTCCCTCTCTCCTCCCATTCTATCCCACGTTCCCTCTCTCCTCTCATTCTATCCTACGTACCCTCTCTCCTCTCATTCTATCCCACGTTCATTCTCTCCTCTCATTCTATCCCACATTCCCTCTCTCCACTCATTCTATCCCACATTCCCTCTCTCCACTCATTCTATCCCACATTCCCTCGCTCCTCTCATTCTATCCCACTTTCCCTCTCTCCTCTCATTCTATCCCACGTACCCTCTCTCCTTTCATTCTATCCCACGTTCCCTCTCTCCTCTCATTCTATCCTACGTTCCCTCTCTCCTCTCATTCTATCCTACGTTCCCTCTCTCCTCTCATTCTATCCCACGTTCCCTCTCTCCTCTCATTCTATCCCACGTTCCCTCTCTCCTCTCATTCTATCCCACGTTCCCTTGCTACTCTCATTCTATCCCACGTTCCCTCTCTCCTCTCATTCTATCCCACGTTCCCTCTCTCCTCTCAATCTATCCCACGTTCCCTCTCTCCTCTCATTCAATCCCACGTTCCCTCTCTCCTCTCATTCTATCCCACGTTCCCTCTCTCCACTCATTCTATCCCACGTTCGCTCTCTCCTCTCATTCTATCCCACGTTCCCTCTCTCTTCTCATTCTATCCCACGTTCCCTCTCTCCTCTCATTCTATCCCACGTTCCCTCTCTCTGCTCATTCTATCCCACGTTCACTCTCTCCTCTCATTCTATCCCACGTTCCCTCTCTCCTCTCATTCTATCCCACGTTCCTCCTCTCCTCTCATTCTATCCCACGTTCCCTCTCTCCTCTCATTCTATCCCACGTTCACTCTCTCCTCTCATTCTATCCCACATTCCCTCTCTCCACTCATTCTATCCCACATTCCCTCTCTCCTCTCATTCTATCCCACTTTCCCTCTCTCCTCTCATTCTATCCCACTTTCCCTCTCTCCTCTCATTCTATACCATGTTCTCTCTCTCCTCTCATTCTATCCTACTTTCCCTCTCTCCTCTCATTCTATCCCACGTTCCCTCTCCTCTCATTCTATCCCACGTTCCCTCTCTCCTCTCATTCTATCCCACGTTCCCTTGCTCCTCTCATTCTATCCCACGTTCCCTCTCCCCTCATTCTATCCCACGTTCCCTCTCTCCTCTCATTCTATCCTACGTTCCCCCTCTCCTCTCATTCTATCCCACTTTCCCTATCTCCTCTCATTCTATCCCACGTTCCCACTCTCCTCTCATTCTATCCCACGTTCCCTCTCTCCTCTCATTCTATCCTACATTCACTCTCTCCTGTCATTCTATCCCACGTCCCCTCTCTCCTCTCATCCTATCCCATGTTCCCTCTCTCCTCTCATCCTATCCCATGTTCCCTCTCTCCTCTCATTCTATCCTACGTTCCCTCTCTCCTCTCATTCTATCCTACGTTCCCTCTCTCCTCTCATTCTATCGTACATTCTCTCTCTCCTCTCATTCTATCCCACGTTCCGATCTCCTCTCATTCGATGCCACGTTCCATCTCTCTTCTCATTCTATCCCACGTTCCCTCTCTCCTCTCATTCTTATCCACGTTCCCTCTCTCCTCTCATTCTATCCTACGTTCCCTCTCTCCTCTCATTCTATCCCACGTTCCCTCTCTCCTCTCATTCTATCCCACGTTCCCTCTCTCCTCATTCTATCCTACGTCCCCTCTCTCCTCTCAATCTATCCCACGTTTCCTCTCTCCTCCCATTCTTTCCCACGTTCCCTCTCTCCTCTCATTCTATCCTAGGTTCCCTCTCTCCTCTCATTCTATCCCACGTTCCGATCTCCTCTCATTCGATGCCACGTTCCATCTCTCCTCTCATTCTATCCCACATTCCCTCTCTCCACTCATTCTATCCCACATTCCCTCTCTCCTCTCATTCTATCCCACTTTCCCTCTCTCCTCTCATTCTATCCCACGTTCCCTCTCTCCTCTCATTCTATCCCACTTTCCCTCTCTCCTCTCATTCTATCCCATGTTCTCTCCTCTCATTCTATCCTACGTTCCCTCTCCTCTCATTCTATCCCACGTTCCCTCTCCTCTCATTCTATACCACGTTCCCTCTCTCCTCTCATTCTATCCCACGTTCCCTCTCTCCTCTCATTCTATCCCACGTTCCCTTGCTCCTCTCATTCTATCCCACGTTCCCTTGCTCCTCTCATTCTATCCCACGTTCCCTCTCTCCTCTCATTCTATCCCACGTTCCCTCTCTCCTCTCATTCTATCCTCCGTTCCCTCTCTCCTCTCATTCTATCCCACTTTCCCTATCTCCTCTCATTCTATCCCACGTTCCCACTCTCCTCTCATTCGATCCCGCGTTCCCTCTCTCCTCTCATTCTATCCTGCATTCCCTCTCTCCTGTCATTCTATCCCACGTCCCCTCTCTCCTCTCATCCTATCCCATGTTCCCTCTCTCCTCTCATTCTATCCTACGTTCCCTCTCTCCTCTCATTCTATCGTACATTCTCTCTCTCCTCTCACTCTATCCCACGTTCCGATCTCCTCTCATTCGATGCCACGTTCCATCTCTCCTCTCATTCTATCCCACGTTCCCTCTCTCCTCTCATTCTTATCCACGTTCCCTCTCTCCTCTCATTCTATCCTACGTTCCCTCTCTCCTCTCATTCTATCCCACGTTCCCTCTCGCCTCTCATTCTATCCCACGTTACCTCTCTCCTCTCATTCTATCCCACGTTCCCTCTCTCCTCTCATTCTATCCTACGTTTCCTCTCTCCTCTCATTCGATCCCACGTTCCCTCTCTCCTCTCATTCTATCCCACGTTCCCTCTCTCCTCTCATTCTTTCCCATGTTCCTCCTCACTTCTCATCCTATCCCACGTTCCCTTTCTCCTCTCATTCTATCCCAAGTTCCTCCTCTCCTCATTTTATCTCACGTTCCCTCTCTCCACTCAGAATATGTCACGTTCCCACTCTCCTCTCATTGAATTCCACGTTCCACCTCTCCTCTCATTTTTTCCCATGTTCCCTCTCTCCACTCATTCTATCTAATTTCCCTCTCTCCTCTCATTCCTTTCCACGTTCCCTCTCTACTCTCATTCCTTTCCACGTTCCCTCTCTCCTCTCATTCTATCTACGTTCCCTCTTTCCTCTCATTCGTTTCCACGTTCCCTCTCTCCTCTCATTCTATCCTACGTTTCCATCTCCTCTCATTCTATCCCACATTCCCTCTTTCTCATTCTTTCCCACGTTCCCTCTCTCCTCTCATTCTATCCCGCGTTCCCTCTCTCCTCACATAATATCCCACGTTCCCTCTCTCCTCTCATTCTATCCCACGTTCCCTCTCTCCTCTCATTCAATCCCACATTCCCTCTCACCTCTCATTCTATCCCACGTTCCCTATCTCCTCTCATTCTATCCCACGTTCCCTCTCTCCGCTCATTCTATCCCACATTCCCTCTCTCCTCTCATTCTATCCCACATTCCCTCTCTCTTCTCATTCTATTCCACATTCCCTCTCTCCTCTCATTCTATCCCCACGTTCCCTCTCTCCTCTCATTCTATCCCACGTTCCCTCTCTCCGCTCATTCTAGCCCACGTTCTCTCTCTCCTCTCATTCTAGCCCACGTTCCCACTCTCCTCTCATTCTATCCTACGTTCCCTCTCTCCTCTCATTCTATCCCACGTTATCTCTCCTCTCATTCTATCCCACGTTCCCTCTCTCCTCTCATTCTATCCCACTTTCCCTCTCTCCTCTCTTTCTATCGCACGTTCCCTCTCTCCTCTCATTCTATCCTACGTTCCGGCTCTCCTCTCATCCTATCCCACGTTCCCTCTCTCCTCTCATTCTTTCCCACCTTCCCTTCTCCTCTTATTTTATCCCACGTTCCCTCTCTCCTCTCATTCTATCCCACATTCCCTCTCTCCTCTCATTCTATCCCATGCTCCCTCTCTCCTCTCATTCTATCCCACGTTATCTCTCCTCTCATTCTATCCCACGTTCCGTCACTCCTCTCATTCTATCCCACATGCCCTCTCTCCTCTCATTCTATCCCACGTTCCCTCTCTCCTCTCATTCTATCCTACGTTCCCTCGCTCCTCTCATTCTATCCTACGTTCCCTCTCTCCTCTCATTCTATCCCACGTTCGCTCTCGCCTCTCATTCTATCCCAAGTTACCTCTCTCCTCTCATTCTATCCCACGTTCCCTCTCTCCTCTCATTCTATCCTACGTTTCCTCTCTCCTCTCATTCGATCCCACGTTCCCTCTCTCCTCTCATTCTATCCCACGTTCCCTCTATCCTCTCATTCTTTCCCATGTTCCTCCTCACTTCTCATCCTATCCCACGTTCCCTTTCTCCTCTCATTCTATCCCAAGTTCCTCCTCTCCTCATTTTATCTCACGTTCCCTCTCTCCACTCAGAATATGTCACGTTCCCACTCTCCTCTCATTGAATTCCACGTTCCACCTCTCCTCTCATTTTTTCCCATGTTCCCTCTCTCCTCTCATTCTATCTAATTTCCCTCTCTCCTCTCATTCCTTTCCACGTTCCCTCTCTACTCTCATTCCTTTCCACGTTCCCTCTCTCCTCTCATTCTATCCTATGTTTCCCTCACCTCTCATGCTTTCCCACGTTCCCTCTCTCCTCTCATTCTATCTACGTTCCCTCTTTCCTCTCATTCTTTCCCACGTTCCCTCTCTCCTCTCATTCTATCCCGCGTTCCCTCTCTCCGCACATAATATCCCACGTTCCCTCTCTCCTCTCATTCTATCCCACGTTCCCTCTCTCCTCTCATTCAATCCCACATTCCCTCTCACCTCTCATTCTATCCCACGTTCCCTCTCTCCTCTCATTCTATCCCACGTTCCGATCTCCTCTCATTCGATGCCACGTTCCATCTCTCCTCTCATTCTATCCCAAGTTCCCTCTCGCCTCTCATTCTATCCCTCGTTCCCTCTCTCCTCTCATTCTATCCCACGTTCCCTCTCTCCTCTCATTGTATCCCACGTTCCCTCTCTCCTCTCATTCTATCCCACGTTCCCTCTCTCCTCTCATTCTATCCCACGTTCCCCCTCTCCTCTCATTCAATCCCACGTTCCCTCTCTCCTCTCATTCTATCCCACGTTCCCACTCTCCACTCATTCTATCCCACATTCGCTCTCTCCTCCCATTCTATCCCACGTTCCCTCTCTCTTCTCATTCTATCCCACATTCACTCTCTCCTCTCATTCTATCCCATGTTCCCTCTCTCCTCTCATTCTATCCCACGTTCCCTCTCTCTGCTCATTCAATCCCACGTTCCCTCTCTCCTCTCATTCTATCCCACGTTCCCACTCTCCACTCATTCTATCCCACATTCGCTCTCTCCTCTCATTCTATCCCACGTTCCCTCTCCTCTCATTCTATCCCACGTTCCCTCTCTCCTCTCATTGTATCCCAAGTTCACTCTCTCCTCTCATTCTATCCCACGTTCCCTCTCTCCTCTCATTCTATCCCACGTTCCTCCTCTCCTCTCATTCTATCTACGTTCCCTCTTTCCTCTCATTCGTTTCCACGTTCCCTCTCTCCTCTCATTCTCTCCTACGTTTCCATCTCCTCTCATTCTATCCCACATTCCCTCTTTCTCATTCTTACCCACGTTCCCTCTCTCCTCTCATTCTACCCTGCGTTCCCTCTCTCCTCACATAATATCCCACGTTCCCTCTCTCCTCTCATTCTATCCCACGTTCCCTCTCACCTCTCATTCTATCCCACGTTCCCTCTCTCCTCTCATTCTATCCCACGTTCCCTCTCTCCGCTCATTCTATCCCACATTCCCTCTCTCCTCTCATTCTATCCCACATTCCCTCTCTCTTCTCATTCTATTCCACATTCCCTCTCTCCTCTCATTCTATCCCACGTTCCCTCTCTCCTCTCATTCTATCCCACGTTCCCTCTCTCCGCTCATTCTATCCCACGTTCTCTCTCTCCTCCCGTTCTATCCCACGTTCCCTCTCTCCTCTCATTCAATCCTACGTACCCTCTCTCCTCTCATTCTATCCCACGTTCATTCTCTCCTCTCATTCTATCCCACATTCCCTCTCTCCACTCATTCTATCCCACATTCCCTCTCTCCTCTCATTCTATCCCACTTTCCCTCTCTCCTCTCATTCTATCCCACGTTCCCTCTCTCCTTTCATTCTATCCCACGTTCCCTCTCTCCTCTCATTCTATCCTACGTTCCCTCTCTCCTCTCATTCTATCCCACGTTCCCTCTCTCCTCTCATCCTATCCCACGTTCCCTCTCTCCTCTCATTCTATCCCACGTTCCCTTGCTACTCTCATTCTATCCCACATTCCCTCTCTCCTCTCATTCTATCCCACGTTCCCTCTCTCCTCTCAATCTATCCCACGTTCCCTCTCTCCTCTCATTCAATCCCACGTTCCCTCTCTCCTCTCATTCTATCCCACGTTCCCTCTCTCCACTCATTCTATCCCACGTTCCCTCTCTCTTCTCATTCTATCCCACGTTCCCTCTCTCCTCTCATTCTATCCCACGTTCCCTCTCTCCGCTCATTCTAGCCCACGTTCTCTCTCTCCTCTCATTCTAGCCCACGTTCCCACTCTCCTCTCATTCTATCCTACGTTCCCTCTCTCCTCTCATTCTATCCCACGTTATCTCTCCTCTCATTCTATCCCACGTTCCCTCTCTCCTCTCATTCTATCCCACTTTCCCTCTCTCCTCTCTTTCTATCGCACGTTCCCTCACTCCTCTCATTCTAACCAACATTCCCTCTCTCCTCTCATTCTATCCTACGTTCCGGCTCTCCTCTCATCCTATCCCACGTTCCCTCTCTCCTCTCATTCTTTCCCACCTTCCCTTCTCCTCTTATTTTATCCCACGTTCCCTCGCTCCTCTCATTCTATCCTACGTTCCCTCTCTCCTCTCATTCTATCCCACGTTCGCTCTCGCCTCTCATTCTATCCCACGTTACCTCTCTCCTCTCATTCTATCCCACGTTCCCTCTCTCCTCTCATTCTATCCCACGTTTCCTCTCTCCTCTCATTCGATCCCACGTTCCCTCTCTCCTCTCATTCTATCCCACGTTCCCTCTATCCTCTCATTCTTTCCCATGTTCCTCCTCACTTCTCATCCTATCCCACGTTCCCTTTCTCTTCTCATTCTATCCCAAGTTCCTCCTCTCCTCATTTTATCTCACGTTCCCTCTCTCCACTCAGAATATGTCACGTTCCCACTCTCCTCTCATTGAATTCCACGTTCCACCTCTCCTCTCATTTTTTCCCATGTTCCCTCTCTCCTCTCATTCTATCTAATTTCCCTCTCTCCTCTCATTCCTTTCCACGTTCCCTCTCTACTCTCATTCCTTTCCACGTTCCCTCTCTCCTCTCATTCTATCCTATGTTTCCCTCACCTCTCATGCTTTCCCACGTTCCCTCTCTCCTCTCATTCTATCTACGTTCCCTCTTTCCTCTCATTCGTTTCCACGTTCCCTCTCTCCTCTCATTCTATCCTACGTTTCCATCTCCTCTCATTCTATCCCGCGTTCCCTCTCTCTGCACATAATATCCCACGTTCCCTCTCTCCTCTCATTCTATCCCACGTTCCCTCTCTCCTCTCATTCAATCCCACATTCCCTCTCACCTCTCATTCTATCCCACGTTCCCTCTCTCCTCTCATTCTATCCCACGTTCCGATCTCCTCTCATTCGATGCCACGTTCCATCTCTCCTCTCATTCTATCCCAAGTTCCCTCTCGCCTCTCATTCTATCCCTCGTTCCCTCTCTCCTCTCATTCTATCCCACGTTCCCCCTCTCCTCTCATTCTATCCCACGTTCCCTCTGTCCTCTCATTCTATCCCACGTTCCCTCTCTCCTCTCATTCTATCCCACGTTCCCTCTCTCTTATTCTATCCCACATTCACTCTCTCCTCTCATTCTATCCCATGTTCCCTCTCTCCTCTCATTCTATCCCACGTTCCCTCTCTCTGCTCATTCAATCCCACGTTCCCTCTCTCCTCTCATTCTATCCCACGTTCCCACTCTCCACTCATTCTATCCCACATTCGCTCTCTCCTCTCATTCTATCCCACGTTCCCTCTCTCCTCTCATTCTATCCCACGTTCCCTCTCTCCTCTCATTGTATCCCAAGTTCACTCTCTCCTCTCATTCTATCCCACGTTCCCTCTCTCCTCTCATTCTATCCCACGTTCCTCCTCTCCTCTCATTCTATCTACGTTCCCTCTTTCCTCTCATTCGTTTCCACGTTCCCTCTCTCCTCTCATTCTCTCCTACGTTTCCATCTCCTCTCATTCTATCCCACATTCCCTCTTTCTCATTCTTTCCCACGTTCCCTCTCTCCTCTCATTCTATCCCGCGTTCCCTCTCTCCGCACATAATATCCCACGTTCCCTCTCTCCTCTCATTCTATCCCACGTTCCCTCTCTCCTCTCATTCAATCCCACATTCCCTCTCACCTCTCATTCTATCCCACGTTCCCTCTCTCCTCTCATTCTGTCCCACGTTCCGATCTCCTCTCATTCGATGCCACGTTCCATCTCTCCTCTCATTCTATCCCAAGTTCCCTCTCGCCTCTCATTCTATCCCTCGTTCCCTCTCTCCTCTCATTCTATCCCACGTTCCCTCTCTCCTCTCATTGTATCCCACGTTCCCTCTCTCCTCTCATTCTATCCCACGTTCCCTCTCTCCTCTCATTCTATCCCACGTTCCCTCTCTCCTCTCATTCAATCCCACGTTCCCTCTCTCCTCTCATTCTATCCCACGTTCCCACTCTCCACTCATTCTATCCCACATTCGCTCTCTCCTCCCATTCTATCCCACGTTCCCTCTCTCTTATTCTATCCCACTTTCACTCTCTCCTCTCATTCTATCCCATGTTCCCTCTCTCCTCTCATTCTATCCCACGTTCCCTCTCTCTGCTCATTCAATCCCACGTTCCCTCTCTCCTCTCATTCTATCCCACGTTCCCACTCTCCACTCATTCTATCCCACATTCGCTCTCTCCTCTCATTCTATCCCACGTTCCCTCTCTCCTCTCATTCTATCCCACGTTCCTCCTCTCCTCTCATTCTATCTACGTTCCCTCTTTCCTCTCATTCGTTTCCACGTTCCCTCTCTCCTCTCATTCTCTCCTACGTTTCCCTCTCTCTTATTCTATCCCACTTTCACTCTCTCCTCTCATTCTATCCCATGTTCCCTCTCTCCTCTCATTCTATCCCACGTTCCCTCTCTCTGCTCATTCAATCCCACGTTCCCTCTCTCCTCTCATTCTTACCCACGTTCCCTCTCTCCTCTCATTCTACCCTGCGTTCCCTCTCTCCTCACATAATATCCCACGTTCCCTCTCTCCTCTCATTCTATCCCACGTTCCCTCTCTCCTCTCATTCAATCCCACATTCCCTCTCACCTCTCATTCTATCCCACGTTCCCTCTCTCCTCTCATTCTATCCCACGTTCCCTCTCTCCGCTCATTCTATCCCACATTCCCTCTCTCCTCTCATTCTATCCCACATTCCCTCTCTCCTCTCATTCTATCCCACGTTCCCTCTCTCCTCTCATTCTATCCCACGTTCCCTCTCTCCGCTCATTCTATCCCACGTTCTCTCTCTCCTCCCATTCTATCCCACGTTCCCTCTCTCCTCTCATTCTATCCTACGTACCCTCTCTCCTCTCATTCTATCCCACGTTCATTCTCTCCTCTCATTCTATCCCACATTCCCTCTCTCCACTCATTCTATCCCACATTCCCTCTCTCCTCTCATTCTATCCCACGTTCCCTCTCTCCTTTCATTCTATCCCACGTTCCCTCTCTCCTCTCATTCTATCCCACGTTCCTCCTCTCCTCTCATTCTATCCCACGTTCCCTCTCTCCTCTCATTCTATCCCACGTTCCCTCTCTCCTCATTCTATCCTACGTCCCCTCTCTCCTCTCAATCTATCCCACGTTTCCTCTCTCCTCCCATTCTTTCCCACGTTCCCTCTCTCCTCTCATTCTATCCTAGGTTCCCTCTCTCCTCTCATTCTATCCCACGTTCACTCTCTCCTCTCATTCTATCCCACTTTCCCTCTCTCCTCTCATTCTATCCCACGTTCCCTCTCTCCTCTCATTCTATCCCACTTTCCCTCTCTCCTCTCATTCTATCCCATGTTCTCTCTCTCCTCTCATTCTATCCTACGTTCCCTCTCTCCTCTCATTCTATCCCACGTTCCCTCTCCTCTCATTCTATACCACGTTCCCTCTCTCCTCTCATTCTATCCCACGTACCCTCTCTCCTCTCATTCTATCCCACGTTCCCTCTCTCTTCTCATTCTATCCCACGTTCCCTCTCTCCTCTCATTCTATCCCACGTTCCCTCTCTCCGCTCATTCTAGCCCACGTTCTCTCTCTCCTCTCATTCTAGCCCACGTTCCCACTCTCCTCTCATTCTATCCTACGTTCCCTCTCTCCTCTCATTCTATCCCACGTTATCTCTCCTCTCATTCTATCCCACGTTCCCTCTCTCCTCTCATTCTATCCCACTTTCCCCCTCTCCTCTCTTTCTATCGCACGTTCCCTCACTCCTCTCATTCTAACCAACATTCCCTCTCTCCTCTCATTCTATCCCACGTTATCTCTCCTCTCATTCTATCCCACGTTCCGTCTCTCCTCTCATTCTATCCCACATGCCCTCTCTCCTCTCATTCTATCCCACGTTCCCTCTCTCCTCTCATTCTATCCTACGTTCCCTCGCTCCTCTCATTCTATCCTACGTTCCCTCTCTCCTCTCATTCTATCCCACGTTCGCTCTCGCCTCTCATTCTATCCCACGTTACCTCTCTCCTCTCATTCTATCCCACGTTCCCTCTCTCCTCTCATTCTATCCTACGTTTCCTCTCTCCTCTCATTCGATCCCACGTTCCCTCTCTCCTCTCATTCTATCCCACGTTCCCTCTATCCTCTCATTCTTTCCCATGTTCCTCCTCACTTCTCATCCTATCCCACGTTCCCTTTCTCTTCTCATTCTATCCCAAGTTCCTCCTCTCCTCATTTTATCTCACGTTCCCTCTCTCCACTCAGAATATGTCACGTTCCCACTCTCCTCTCATTGAATTCCACGTTCCACCTCTCCTCTCATTTTTTCCCATGTTCCCTCTCTCCTCTCATTCTATCTAATTTCCCTCTCTCCTCTCATTCCTTTCCACGTTCCCTCTCTACTCTCATTCCTTTCCACGTTCCCTCTCTCCTCTCATTCTATCTACGTTCCCTCTTTCCTCTCATTCGTTTCCACGTTCCCTCTCTCCTCTCATTCTATCCTACGTTTCCATCTCCTCTCATTCTATCCCACATTCCCTCTTTCTCATTCTTTCCCACGTTCCCTCTCTCCTCTCATTCTATCCCGCGTTCCCTCTCTCCGCACATAATATCCCACGTTCCCTCTCTCCTCTCATTCTATCCCACGTTCCCTCTCTCCTCTCATTCAATCCCACATTCCCTCTCACCTCTCATTCTATCCCACGTTCCCTCTCTCCTCTCATTCTGTCCCACGTTCCGATCTCCTCTCATTCGATGCCACGTTCCATCTCTCCTCTCATTCTATCCCAAGTTCCCTCTCGCCTCTCATTCTATCCCTCGTTCCCTCTCTCCTCTCATTCTATCCCACGTTCCCTCTCTCCTCTCATTGTATCCCACGTTCCCTCTCTCCTCTCATTCTATCCCACGTTCCCTCTCTCCTCTCATTCTATCCCACGTTCCCACTCTCCACTCATTCTATCCCACATTCGCTCTCTCCTCCTATTCTATCCCACGTTCCCTCTCTCTTCTCATTCTATCCCACATTCACTCTCTCCTCATTCTATCCCATGTTCCCTCTCTCCTCTCATTCTATCCCACGTTCCCTCTCTCTGCTCATTCAATCCCACGTTCCCTCTCTCCTCTCATTCTATCCCACGTTCCCACTCTCCACTCATTCTATCCCACATTCGCTCTCTCCTCTCATTCTATCCCACGTTCCCTCTCTCCTCTCATTCTATCCCACGTTCCTCCTCTCCTCTCATTCTATCTACGTTCCCTCTTTCCTCTCATTCGTTTCCACGTTCCCTCTCTCCTCTCATTCTCTCCTACGTTTCCATCTCCTCTCATTCTATCCCACATTCCCTCTTTCTCATTCTTACCCACGTTCCCTCTCTCCTCTCATTCTACCCTGCGTTCCCTCTCTCCTCACATAATATCCCACGTTCCCTCTCTCCTCTCATTCTATCCCACGTTCCCTCTCTCCTCTCATTCAATCCCACATTCCCTCTCACCTCTCATTCTATCCCACGTTCCCTCTCTCCTCTCATTCTATCCCACATTCCCTCTCTCCTCTCATTCTATCCCACATTCCCTCTCTCCTCTCATTCTATCCCACGTTCCCTCTCTCCTCTCATTCTATCCCACGTTCCCTCTCTCCGCTCATTCTATCCCACGTTCTCTCTCTCCTCCCATTCTATCCCACGTTCCCTCTCTCCTCTCATTCTATCCTACGTACCCTCTCTCCTCTCATTCTATCCCACGTTCATTCTCTCCTCTCATTCTATCCCACATTCCCTCTCTCCACTCATTCTATCCCACATTCCCTCTCTCCTCTCATTCTATCCCACGTTCCCTCTCTCCTTTCATTCTATCCCACGTTCCCTCTCTCCTCTCATTCTATCCCACGTTCCTCCTCTCCTCTCATTCTATCCCACGTTCCCTCTCTCCTCTCATTCTATCCCACGTTCCCTCTCTCCTCATTCTATCCTACGTCCCCTCTCTCCTCTCAATCTATCCCACGTTTCCTCTCTCCTCCCATTCTTTCCCACGTTCCCTCTCTCCTCTCATTCTATCCTAGGTTCCCTCTCTCCTCTAATTCTATCCCACGTTCACTCTCTCCTCTCATTCTATCCCACTTTCCCTCTCTCCTCTCATTCTATCCCACGTTCCCTCTCTCCTCTCATTCTATCCCACTTTCCCTCTCTCCTCTCATTCTATCCCATGTTCTCTCTCTCCTCTCATTCTATCCTACGTTCCCTCTCTCCTCTCATTCTATCCCACGTTCCCTCTCCTCTCATTCTATACCACGTTCCCTCTCTCCTCTCATTCTATCCCACGTTCCCTCTCTCCTCTCATTCTATCCCACGTTCCCTTGCTCCTCTCATTCTATCCCACGTTCCCTCTCTCCTCTCATTCTATCCCACGTTCCCTCTCTCCTCTCATTCTATCCTACGTTCCCTCTCTCCTCTCATTCTATCCCACTTTCCCTATCTCCTCTCATTCTATCCCACGTTCCCCCTCTCCTCTCATTCTATCCCACGTTCCCTCTCTCCTCTCATTCTATCCCACGTTCCCTTGCTACTCTCATTCTATCCCACATTCCCTCTCTCCTCTCATCCTATCCCACGTTCCCTCTCTCTTCTCATTCTATCCTAGGTTCCCTGTCTCCTCTCATTCTATCCCATGTTCCCTCTCTCCTCTCATTGTATCCCAAGTTCACTCTCTCCTCTCATTCTATCCCACGTTCCCCCTCTCCTCTCATTCTATCCCACGTTCCTCCTCTCCTCTCATTCTATCTACGTTCCCTCTTTCCTCTCATTCGTTTCCACGTTCCCTCTCTCCTCTCATTCTATCCCACGTTCCCTCTCTCCTCTCATTCTATCCCACGTTCCCTCTCTCCACTCATTCTATCCCACGTTCTCTCTCTCCTCCCATTCTATCCCACGTTCCCTCTCTCCTCTCATTCTATCCCACGTTCATTCTCTCCTCTCATTCTATCCCACATTCCCTCTCTCCACTCATTCTATCCCACTTTCCCTCTCTCCTCTCATTCTATCCCACATTCCCTCTCTCCTTTCATTCTATCCCACGTTCCCTCTCTCCTCTCATTCTATCCTACGTTCCCTCTCTCCTCTCATTCTATCCCACGTTCCCTATCTCCTCTCATTTTATCCCACGTTCCCTCTCTCCTCTCATTCTATCCCACGTTCCCTTGCTACTCTCATTCTATCCCACGTTCCCTCTCTCCTCTCATTCTATCCCACGTTCCCTCTCTCCTCTCATTCAATCCCACATTCCCTCTCTCCTCTCATTCAATCCCACGTTCCCTCTCTCCTCTCATTCTATCCCACGTTCCCTCTCTCCACTCATTCTATCCCACGTTCGCTCTCTCCTCTCATTCTATCCCACGTTCCCTCTCTCTTCTCATTCTATCCCACGTTCCCTCTCTCCTCTCATTCTATCCCACGTTCCCTCTCTCCTCTCATTCTATCCCACGTTCCCTCTCTCCGCTCATTCTATCCCACGCTCACTCTCTCCTCTCATTCTATCCCACGTTCCCTCTCTCCTCATTCTATCCTATGTCCCCTCTCTCCTCTCAATCTATCCCACGTTTCCTCTCTCCTCCCATTCTTTCCCACGTTCCCTCTCTCCTCTCATTCTATCCTAGGTTCCCTCTCTCCTCTCATTCTATCCCACTTTCCCTCCCTCCTCTCATTCTATCCCATGTTCTCTCTCTCCTCTCATTCTATCCTACGTTCCCTCTCTCCTCTCATTCTATCCCACGTTCCCTCTCCTCTCATTCTATACCACGTTCCCTCTCTCCTCTCATTCTATACCACGTTCCCTCTCTCCTCTCATTCTATCCCACGTTCCCTCTCTCCTCTCATTCTATCCCACGTTCCCTGGCTCCTCTCATTCTATCCCACGTTCCCTCTCTCCTCTCATTCTATCCCACGTTCCCTCTCTCCTCTCATTCTATCCTACGTTCCCTCTCTCCTGTCATTCTATCCCACGTTCCCACTCTCCTCTCATTCTATCCTACGTTCCCTCTCTCCTCTCATTCTATCGTACATTCTCTCTCTCCTCTCATTCTATCCCACGTTCCGATCTCCTCTCATTCGATGCCACGTTCCATCTCTCCTCTCATCCAACCCACGTTCCCTCTCTCCTCTCATTCTTATCCACGTTCCCTCTCTCCTCTCATTCTATCCTACGTTCCCTCTCTCCTCTCATTCTATCCCACGTTCCCTCTCGCCTCTCATTCTATCCCACGTTACCTCTCTCCTCTCATTCTATCCCACGTTCCCTCTCTCCTCTCATTCTATCCTACGTTTCCTCTCTCCTCTCATTCGATCGCACGTTCCCTCTCTCCTCTCATTCTATCCCACGTTCCCTCTATCCTCTCATTCTTTCCCATGTTCCTCCTCACTTCTCATCCTATCCCACGTTCCCTTTCTCCTCTCATTCTATCCCAAGTTCCTCCTCTCCTCATTTTATCTCACGTTCCCTCTCTCCACTCAGAATATGTCACGTTCCCACTCTCCTCTCATTGAATTCCACGTTCCACCTCTCCTCTCATTTTTTCCCATGTTCCCTCTCTCCTCTCATTCTATCTAATTTCCCTCTCTCCTCTCATTCCTTTCCACGTTCCCTCTCTACTCTCATTCCTTTCCACGTTCCCTCTCTCCTCCCATTCTATCCTATGTTTCCCTCACCTCTCATGCTTTCCCACGTTCCCTCTCTCCTCTCATTCTATCTACGTTCCCTCTTTCCTCTCATTCGTTTCCACGTTCCCTCTCTCCTCTCATTCTATCCTACGTTTCCATCTCCTCTCATTCTATCCCACATTCCCTCTTTCTCATTCTTTCCCACGTTCCCTCTCTCCTCTCATTCTATCCCGCGTTCCCTCTCTCCTCTCATTCTATCCCACGTTCCCTCTCTCCTCTCATTCAATCCCACATTCCCTCTCACCTCTCATTCTATCCCACGTTCCCTATCTCCTCTCATTCTATCCCACGTTCCCTCTCTCCGCTCATTCTATCCCACATTCCCTCTCTCCTCTCATTCTATCCCACATTCCCTCTCGCTTCTCATTCTATTCCACATTCCCTCTCTCCTCTCATTCTATCCCCACGTTCCCTCTCTCCTCTCATTCTATCCCACGTTCCCTCTCTCCGCTCATTCTATCCCACGTTCTCTCTCTCCTCTCATTCTAGCCCACGTTCCCACTCTCCTCTCATTCTATCCTACGTTCCCTCTCTCCTCTCATTCTATCCCACGTTATCTCTCCTCTCATTCTATCCCACGTTCCCTCTCTCCTCTCATTCTATCCCACTTTCCCTCTCTCCTCTCTTTCTATCCGAAATTCCCTCTCTCCTCTCATTCTATCCCACGTTCCCTCTCTCCTCTCATCCTATCCCACGTTCCCTCTCTCCTCTCATTCTTTCCCACCTTCCCTTCTCCTCTTATTTTATCCCACGTTCCCTCTCTCCTCTCATTCTATCCTACGTTCCCGCTCTCCTCTCATTCTATCCCACATTCCCTCTCTCCTCTCATTCTATCCGAAATTCCCTCTCTCCTCTCATTCTATCCCACGTTCCCTCTCTCCTCTCATCCTATCCCACGTTCCCTCTCTCCTCTCATTCTTTCCCACCTTCCCTTCTCCTCTTATTTTATCCCACGTTCCCTCTCTCCTCTCATTCTATCCCACATTCCCTCTCTCCTCTCATTCTATCCCATGCTCCCTCTCTCCTCTCATTCTATCCCACGTTATCTCTCCTCTCATTCTATCCCACGTTCCGTCTCTCCTCTCATTCTATCCCACATGCCCCCTCTCCTCTCATTCTATACCACGTTCCCTCTCTCCTCTCATTCTATCCTACGTTCCCTCGCTCCTCTCATTCTATCCCACGTTCCCTCTCTCCTCTCATCCTATCCCACGTTCCCTCCCTCCTCTCATTCTTTCCCACCTTCCCTCTCTCCTCTTATTCTATCCCACGTTCCCTCTCTCCTCTCATTCTTTCCCATGTTCCTCCTCTCCTCTCATCCTAACCCACGTCCCTCTCTCCTCTCATTCTATCCCACATTCCCTCTCTCCTCTCATTCTATCCCACGTTCCCGCTCTCCTCTCATTCTATCCTACGTTCCCTCTCTCCTCTCATTCGATCCTACGTTCCCTCTCTCCTCTCATTCTGTCCCACGTTCCCTCTCTCCACTCATTCTATCCCACATTCCCTCTCTCCTCTCATTCTATCCTAGGTTCCCTGTCTCCTCTCATTCTATCCCATGTTCCCTCTCTCCGCTCATTCTATCCCACGTTCCCTCTCCTCTCATTCTATCCCACGTTCCATCTCTCCTCTCTTTCTATCCCACGTTCCCTCTCTCCTCTCATTCTATCCCACGTTCCCTCTCTCCTCTCATTCTATCCTACGTTTCCTCTCTCCTCTCTTTCTATCCCACATTCCCTCTCTCCTCTCATTCTAGCCCACGTTCCCTCTCTCCTCTCATTCTTTCCCACGTTCTCTCTCTCCTCTCATTCTATCCCACGTTCCCTCTCTCCTCATTCTATCCTACGTCCCCTCTCTCCTCTCATTCTATCCCACGTTTCCTCTCTCCTCCCATTCTATCCCACGTTCCCTCTCTCCTCTCATTCTATCCTACGTTCCCTCTCTCCTCTCATTCTATCCCACGTTCACTCTCTCCTCTCATTCTATCCCACGTTCCCTCTCTCCACTCATTCTATCCCACATTCCCTCTCTCCTTTCAGTCTATCCCACGTTCCCTCTCCTCTCATTCTATCCCACGTTCCCTCTCACCTTTCATTCTATCCCATGTTCCCTCTCTCCTCTCATTCTATCCTACGTTCCCTCTCTCCTCTCATTCTATCCCACGTTCCCTCTCTCCTCTGATTCTATCCCACGTTCCCTCTCCTCTCATTCTATCCCACGTTCCCTCTCTCCTCTCATTCTATCCCACGTTCCCTCTCTCCTCTCATTCTATCCCATGTTCCCTCTCTCCTCTCATTCTATCCTACGTTCCCTCTCTCCTCTCATTCTATCCCACGTTCCCTCTCTCCTCTGATTCTATCCCACGTTCCCTCTCCTCTCGTTCTATCCCACGTTCCCTCTCTCCTCTCATTCTATCCCACGTTCCCTCTCTCCTCTCATTGTATCCCACGTTCCCTCGCTCCTCTCATTCTATCCGACATTCCCTCTCTCCTCTCATTCTATCCTACGTTCCCTATCTCCTCTCATTCTATCCCACATTCCCACTCTCCTCTCATTCTATCCCACGTTCCCCGTCTCCTCTCATTCTATCCTACATTCCCTCTCTGCTCTCATTCTATCCCACGTCCCCTCTCTCCTCTCATTGTATTCCACGTTCCACCTCTCCTCTCATTTTTTCCAATGTTCCCTCTCTCCTCTCATTCTATCGAAGTTCCCTCTCTCCTCTCATTACTTTCCACGTTCCCTCTCTACTCTCATTCCTTTCCTCGTTCCCTCTCTCCTCTCATTCTATCCTCCGTTTCCCTCACCTCTCATTCTTTCCCACGTGAGAGATAGAGTGACGTGCGAGGGTTAGAGTGAGGTGCGAGAGACAGAGCAAGGTGTGAGAGATAGAGCGAGGTGTTAGAGATAGAGCGATGTGTGAGAGATAGAGTGAGGTATGAGAGATAGAGCGAGAGATAGACTGAGGTGTGAGGGATAGAGCGAGGTGTCAGAGATAGAGTGAGAGCTAGAGCGAGAGAGCGAGAGATAGAGTGAGAGATAGAGCGAGGTGTGAGGGATAGAGCAAGCTGTGAGGGATAGAGCGAGATGTGAGGGATAGAGCGAGTTGTGAGGGATAGAGCAAGGTGTGAGAGATAGAGTGAGGTGTGAGAGATACAGTGAGAGATAGAGCGAGAGGTAGAGCGAGGTGTGAGGGATAGAGCGAGATGTGAGGGATAGAGCGAGTTGTGAGGGATAGAGCGAGGTGTGAGAGATAGAGTGAGGTGTGAGGGATAGAGTGAGGTGTGAGGGATAGAGTGAGGTGTGAGAGATAGAGTGAGGTGTGAGGGATAGAGCGAGGTGTTAGAGATACAGTGAGAGATAGAGCGAGAGATAGAGTGAGGTGTGAGAGATAGAGCGAGGTGTGAGAGATAGAGCGAGGTGTGAGAGATCGAGCGAAGTGTGAGAGTTAGCGCGAGAGATAGAGCGAGAGATAGAGCGAGGTGTGAGAGATAGAGCGAGAGATAGAGCGAGGTGTGAGAGATAGAGCGAGGTGTGAGGGATAGAGCAAGCTGTGAGGGATAGAGCGAGGTGTGAGGGATAGAGCAAGGTGTGAGAGATCGAGTGAGGTGTGAGGGATAGAGTGAGGTGTGAGAAATAGAGCGAGAGATAGAGCGAGAGATAGAGTGAGGTGCGAGAGGTAGAGCGAGAGACAGAGCGAGGTGAGAGATAGTGTGAGAGATAGAGCGAGAGATAGAGCGAGGTGTGAGAGATAGAGCAAGAGATAGAGAGAGATAGAGTGAGACATAGAGCGAGGTGTGAGGGATAGAGTGAGGTGTGAGAGATAGAGCAAGACATAGAGCGAGGTGTGAGGGAGAGAGTGAGGTGTGAGGGATAGAGTGAGGTGTGAGAGATAGAGCGAGGGATAGATCACGGTGTGAGAGATAGAGCGAGGTGTTAGAGATAGAGCGAGGTGTGAGAGATAGAGCGAGGTGTGAGAGATAGAGCGAAGTGTGAGAGTTAGCGCGAGAGATAGAGCGAGAGATAGATTGAGGTGTGAGGGATAGAGTGTGGTGTGAGAGATAGAGCGAGAGATAGAGGGAGGTGTGAGAGATAGAGGGAGGTGTGAGGAATAGAGCGAGGTGTGAGAGATAGAGCAAGAGATAGAGTGAGAGATAGAGCGAGACATAGAGCGAGGTGTGAGGGATAGCGTGTGGTGTGAGAGATAGAGTGAGGTGTGAGAGATAGAATGAGGTGTGAGAGTTAGAGCAAGAGATAGAACGAGCGATAGAGCGAGGTGTGAGGGATAGAGCGAGGTGTCAGAGATAGAGTGAGAGCTAGAGCGAGAGATAGAGCGAGAGATAGAGTGAGAGATAGAGCGAGGTGTGAGGGATAGAGCAAGCTGTGAGGGATAGAGCGAGGTGTGAGGGTTAGAGTGAGATGTGAGAGATAGATTGAGGTGTGAGGGATAGAGTGAGGTGTGAGAAATAGAGCGAGAGATAGAGCGAGAGATAGAGCGAGGTGTGAGAGGTAGAGTGAGGTGTGAGAGATAGAGCGAAGTGTGAGAGTTAGCGCGAGAGATAGAGCGAGAGATAGAGCGAGGTGTGAGAGATAGAGCGAGAGATAGATTGAGGTGTGAGGGATAGAGCAAGCTGTGAGGGATAGAGCGAGGTGTGAGGGTTAGAGTGAGATGTGAGAGATAGATTAAGGTGTGAGGGATAGAGTGAGCTGTGAGAGATAGCGTGAGAGATAGCGTGAGAGATAGAGCGAGAGATAGAGCGAGAGATAGAGTGAGAGATAGAGTGAGAGATAGAGCGAGGTGTGAGGGATAGAGCAAGGTGTGAGAGATCGAGTGAGGTGTGAGGGATAGAGTGAGGTGTGAGAAATAGAGTGAGAGACAGAGCGAGGTGAGAGATAGTGTGAGAGATAGAGCGAGAGATAGAGTGAGGTGTGAGGGATAGAGCGAGGTGTGAGAGATAGAGCGAGGTGTGAGAGATAGAGTGAGGAATAGAGCAAGGTGTGAGAGATAGAGCAAGACATAGAGCGAGGTGTGAGGGAGAGAGCGAAGTGTGAGAGATAGAGCGAGGTGTGAGAGATAGAGCGAGAGACAGAGCAAGAGATAGAGTGAGGTGTGAGGGATAGAGTGAGGTGTGAGAGATAGAGCGAGGGAAAGATCACGGTGTGAGAGATAGAGCGAGGTGTGAGGGACAGAGTGAGGTGTGAGAGATAGAGCGAGAGATAGAGTGAGAGATAGAGTGAGGTGTGAGAGGTAGAGTGAGGTGTGAGAGATAGAGTGAGGTGTGAGGGATAGAGTGAGATGTGTGGGGTAGAGTGAAGTGTGAGAGATAGAGTGAGGTGTGAGAGATAGAGTGAGGTGTGAGAGATAGAGTGAAGTGTGAGGGATAGAGCGAGGTGTGAGAGATCGAGTGAGGTGTGAGGGATCGAGTGAGGTGTGAGACATAGAGCAAGAGATAGAGTGAGGTGTGAGAGGTAGAGTGAGGTGTGAGAGATAGAGCGAGGTCTGAGAGATAGAGCGAGGTGTGAGAGATAGTGAGGTGTGAGAGATAGAGCGAGAGATAGAGCGAGTTGTGAGAGATAGAGCGAGGTCTGAGAGAAAGTGCAAGTTGCGAGGGTTAGAGTGAGGTGTGAGTGATAGAGTGAGGTGTGTGGGACCGAGCGAGGTGTGAGAGATAGAGCGAGAGATAGAGCGAGGTGTGAGGGATAGAGCGAGGTGTGACGGATAGAGCGAGGTGTGAGGGATAGACCGAGGGATAGAGCGAGATGTGAGAGATAGAGTGAGGTGTGAGAGATAGAGCGAGGTGTGAGAGATAGAGCGAGAGATAGAGCGAGGTGTGAGAGATAGAGCGAGGTGTGAGAGATAGAGCGAGAGATAGAGCGAGGTGTGAGAGATAGAGCGAGGTGTGAGAGATAGAGTGAGGAATAGAGCGAGGTGTGAGAGATAGAGCAAGAGATAGAGTGAGAGATAGAGCGAGACATAGAGCGAGGTGTGAGGGATAGCGTGTGGTGTGAGAGATAGAGCGAGGTGTGAGAGATAGAATGAGGTGTCAGAGATAGAGTGAGAGATAGAGCGAGAGATAGAGCGAGAGATAGAGCGAGAGATAGAGTGAGAGATAGAGCGAGGTGTGAGGGATAGAGCAAGCTGTGAGGGATAGAGCGAGGTGTGAGGGTTAGAGTGAGATGTGAGAGATAGATTGAGGTGTGAGGGATAGAGTGAGCTGTGAGAGATAGCGTGAGAGATAGAGCGAGAGATAGAGTGAGGTGTGAGGGATAGAGTGTGGTGTGAGAGATAGAGCGAGAGATAGAGGGAGGTGTGAGAGATAGAGTGAGGTGTGAGAGATAGAGTGAGGAATAGAGCGAGGTGTGAGAGATAGAGCAAGAGATAGAGTGAGAGATAGAGTGAGACATAGAGCGAGGTGTGAGGGATAGAGTGAGGTGTGAGAGATAGAGTGAGGAATAGAGCAAGGTGTGAGAGATAGAGCAAGAGATAGAGCGAGAGACAGAGCAAGAGATAGAGTGAGGTGTGAGGGATAGAGTGAGGTGTGAGAGATAGAGCGAGGGATAGATCACGGTGTGAGAGGTAGAGCGAGATATAGAGTGAGGGAGAGAGCGAGGTGTGAGAGGTAGAGTGAGGTGTGAGAGATAGAGCGAGGGATAGATCGAGGTGTGAGAGGTAGAGCGAGGTGCGAGGGATAGATTCAGAGATAGAGTGAGAGATAGAGCGAGGTGTGAGGGACAGAGTGAGGTGTGAGAAATAGAGTGAGAGATAGAGCGAGAGATAGAGCGAGAGATAGAGCGAGGTGTGAGGGACAGAGTGAGGTGTGAGAAATAGAGTGAGAGATAGAGCGAGAGATAGAGCGAGAGATAGAGCGAGGTGTGAGAGGTAGAGTGAGGTGTGAGAGATAGAGTGAGGTGCGAGAGGTAGAGCCAGAGACAGAGCGAGGTGAGAGATAGTGTGAGAGATAGAGCGAGAGATAGAGTGAGGTGTGAGGGATAGAGTGTGGTGTGAGAGGTAGAGCGAGAGATAGAGGGAGGTGTGAGAGATAGAGTGAGGAATAGAGCGAGGTGTGAGAGATAGAGCAAGAGATAGAGTGAGAGATAGAGCAAGACATAGAGCGAGGTGTGAGGGCTAGAGTGAGGTGTGAGAGATAGAGTGAGGTGCAAGGGATAGAGCGAGGTGTCAGAGATAGAGCGAGGGATAGATCACGGTGTGAGAGATAGAGTGAGATATAGAGTGAGGGAGAGAGCGAGGTGTGAGAGGTAGAGTGAGGTGTGAGAGATAGAGCGAGGGATAGATCGAGGTGTGAGAGGTAGAGCGAGGTGTGAGGGACAGAGTGAGGCGCGAGAGATAGAGCGAGAGATAGAGCGAGGTGTGAGAGATAGAGCGAGAGATAGCGCGAGGTGTGAGAGGTAGAGTGAGGTGTGAGGGATAGAGTGAGATGTGTGGGGTAGAGTGAAGTGTGAGAGATAGAGTGAGGTGTGAGAAATAGAGAGAGGTGTGAGAGATAGAGTGAGAGATAGAGCGAGAGATAAACGAGGTGTGAGGGATAGAGCGAGGTGTGAGCGATAGAGCGAGGTGTGGGAGATAGAGCGAGGGATAGAGTGAGGTGTGAGAGATAGAGTGAGGTGTGAGAGATAGAGTGAGGTGTGAGAGATTGATTGAAGTGTGGGATAGAGCGAGGTGTGAGAGATCGAGTGAGGTGTGAGGGATCGAGTGAGGTGTGAGACATAGAGCAAGAGATAGAGTGAGGTGTGAGAGATAGAGCGAGGTGTGAGAGATAGAGTGAGGTGTGAGTGACAGAGCGAGAGATAGAGCGAGTTGTGAGAGATAGAGCGAGGTCTGAGAGAAAGTGCAAGTTGCGAGGGTTAGAGTGAGGTGTGAGCGATAGAGTGAGGTGTGAGGGATAGAGCGAGGTGTGACGGATAGAGTGAGGTGTGAGAGATAGAGCGAGGTGTGAAGGATAGAGTGAGGGGTGAGAGATAGATTGAGAGATAGAGTGAGGTGTGAGAGATAGAGCGAGGTGTGAGAGATAGAACGAGGTGTGAGAGATAGAGCGAGAGATAGAGCGAGGTGTGAGAGATAGAGCGAGGTGTGAGGGATAGAGTGAGGTGTGAGAGATAGGGTGAAGGGTGAGGGATAGAGCGAGGTGTGAGAGATAGAGCGAGGTGTGAGAGATAGACTGAGAGACAGAGCGAGGTGTGAGAGATAGAGTGAGGTGTGAGGGATAGATTGAGATCTGAGAGATAGAGAGAGGTGTGAGAGATAGAGCGAGAGATTGAGTGAGAGATAGAGCGAGGTGTGAGGGTTAGAGCAAGGTGTGAGAGATAGAGCGAGGTGTGAGGGATAGAGCAAGGTGTGAGGGATAGAGCGAGGTGTCAGAGATAGAGTGAGGTGTGAGGGATAGAGTGAGAGATAGAGCGAGGTGTGAGGGTTAGAGCAAGGTGTGAGAGATAGAGCGAGGTGTGAGGGATAGAGCAAGGTGTGAGGGATAGAGCGAGGTGTCAGAGATAGAGTGAGGTGTGAGGGATAGAGTGAGAGATAGAGCGAGAGATAGAGCGAGGTGTGAGGGATAGAGCGAGGTGTCAGAGATAGAGTGAGGTGTGAGAGATAGAGCGAGAGATAGAGCGAGAGATAGAGCGAGATGTGAGGGATAGAGCAATGTGTGAGGGATAGAGCGAGGTGTGAGAGATCGAGTGAGGTGTGAGGGATAGAGTGAGGTGTGAGAGATAAGAACATAAGAACATAAGAAATAGGAGCAGGAGTAGGCCAATTGGCCCATCGAGCCTGCTCCGCCATTCAATAAGATCATGGCTGATCTGATCCTAACCGCCAATCCACTATGACAGGACTATCTCCTGAATCTAACAGTATTAGACACAGGAAACAGGAGCAGGATCAGGCTACACGGCCCCTGGGCCCGCTCCGCTACCCACAGGGCCATGACCGATCCGCACCTAAACTCATGTCCAAATTCCTGCCCGCTCCCCGTAACCCTTAATTCCCTTTTCTTCGAGGAAACTGTCTATTTCTGTTTTAAATTTATGTAATGATGTAGCTTCGACAGCTTTTTGGGGCAGCATATTCCATGGACCTACCACCCTCTGAGTGAAGTAGTTCCTCCTCATCTCAGTTTTGAAAGAGCAGCCCCATATTCTAAGACTATGCCCCCTAGTTCTAGTTTCACCCATCATCTGGAACATCCTCCCCGCATCCACCCGATCCAACCCCTTCACAATCTTATATGTTTCAATAAGATCGCCTCTCATTCTTCTGAACTCCAATGAGTAGAGTCCCAATCTACTCAACCTCTCCTCATATGTCCATCCCCTCATCCCCGGGATTAACCGAGTGAACCTTCTTTGTACTGACTCGAGAGTAAGTATGTCTTTTCTTAAGTATGGACAGCAAAACTGTACGCAGTATTCCAGGTGCGGTCTCACCAATACCTTGTACAACTGAAGCAATACCTCCCTATTTTTATATTCTATCCCCCTAGCAATGAAAGCCAACATTCCATTGGCCTTCTTAATCACTTGCTGCACCTGCATACTAACCTTTTGAGTTTCGTGCACCAGGACCCCCAGATCCCTTTGTACTTCAGTACTTTCCAGTTTCTTGCCATTAAGATAATAACTTGCTCTACGATTTTTCCTGCCAAAGTGCATAACCTCATACTTTCCAGTATTGTATTCCATCTGCCAAGTCTCTGCCCACTTACTTAGCCTGTCTATGTCCCCTTGCAGGTTTTTTATATCCTCCTCTCTCACTACTTTCCCTCCCATCTTAGTATCATCTGCAAACTTTGATATGTTACACTCGGTCCCCTCCTCCAAATCGTTAATATAGATTGTAAAGAGTTGGGGACCCAGCACTGACCCCTGTGGAACACCACTGGTTACTGATTGCCAGTCTGAGAATGAACCATTTATCGCAACTCTCTGCCTTCTGTTAGATAGCCAATCCTCTATCCATGCCAGAATATTACCCACAATCCCGTGATTTTTTATCTTAAGCAATAATCTTTTGTGTGGCACCTTGTCAAATGCCTTTTGGAAGTCTAAATACACTACGTCCACTGGTTCACCTTTATCCACCCTATATGTTACTTCCTCAAAGAACTCCAGCAAATTTGTCAAACATGACTTCCCCTTCATAAAACCATGCTGACTTTGTCTTATTAAACTATGATTATCCAAATGTCCTGTTACTGTCTCCTTAATAATGGACTCCAAAATTTTACCTACCACAGATGTTAGGCTAACTGGTCTATAGTTTCCAGCCTTCTGTCTACTGCCCTTTTTAAATAAGGGTGTTACATTAGCAGTTTTCCAGTCTGCTGGGACTTTTGCTGAGTCCAGGGAGTTTTGGAAGATTATTACCAATGCATCCACAATCCCTACCGCCACTTCCCTCAAGACCCTAGGATGTAAGCCATCAGGTCCAGGTGATTTATCCGCCTTGAGTCCCATTATTTTACTGAGTACCATTTCCTTAGTGATTTTGATCGTGTTTATCTCCTCCCCCTCTATAGCCCCCTGCTTGTCCAGTGTTGGGATATTCTTGGTGTCCTCTACTGTAAAGACTGATACAAAATATTCATTCAGTGTTTTTGCCATCTCCATATTTCCCACCATTAATTTCCCGGTCTCATCCTCTAAGGGACCAACATTTACTTTAGCCACCCTTTTTCTTTTTATATAACTATAAAAACTCTTACTATCTGTTTTTATATTTTTTGCTAATTTACTTTCATAATCTATCTTCCCTTTCTTAATCAATCTTTTTGTTATTTTTTGCTGTCTTTTAAAGTTTTCCCAATCCTCTATCCTCCCACTAGATTTGGCTACCTTATATGCCCTTGTTTTTAGTCGAATACTATCCTTAATTTCTTTACTTAGCCACGGATGGCTGTCTTTTCTTTTACACCCTTTTCTTCTCAGTGGAATATACTTTTTTTGGAAGTTGTAAAATAACTCCTTAAATGTAAACCACTGATCATGTATCGTCTTACCCTTTAATCTATTTTCCCAATCCACTTTGCTCAATTCTGCTCTCATACCTTCATAGTCTCCTTTATTCAAGCTTAGCACGCTTGTTTGAGATACAACCTCCTCACCCTCTAATTGAACATGGAATTCAACCATGTTATGGTCACTCATTCCAAGGGGATCCTTTACTAGGACATTTTTAATTAATCCTGTCTCGTTACACAGGACCAGATCTAAGGTTGTTTGCCCCCTGGTCGGTTCAGTTACATACTGCTCAAGAAACCCATCCCTAATACACTCAATGAACTCATCCTCAAGGCAGCCCTGCCCAATTTCAGTTGTCCAGTTAATATGATAGTTAAAATCCCCCATAATTATAGATGTTCCCTTATTACAAGCCTCAACTATTTCCTGATTGATACTCCGTCCAACCGAGTTGCAACTGTTCGGAGGCCTATAGACTACGCCCACTAGTGTTATTTTCCCCTTATTGTTCCTTGTCTCCACCCAAACTGTTTCATTATCCTGATCTTTTGACCCAATATCATTTCTCTGTATTACAGTGATTCCTTCCTTTATTAACATAGCCACCCCACCTCCCCTTCCTTCCTGCCTGTCCTTCCTGATCGTTAAATAACCTGGTATGTTTAATTCCCAGGCATTGTCACCCTGCAGCCATGTTTCTGTAATGGCCACAAGATCATACCCATATGTAGCTATTTGTGCCATTAACTCATCTATTTTGCTACGAATGCTACGTGCATTCAGATAGAGAACTTTCAAATGTTTTTTGACACTTAGTTCCTGCTTTTGCCCTTTTTATTACTTTACCTTTTACTCCATGCCTTCTGCCCCTTCCTGACACGCTCTGGTTTTTCATTTCCCCACTGCTACCTAAGTCTATGACCTTCTCTGTTGTCATTTTTATTATTTGTTCTCTAGGAACCTCCCCCCCACTAGTTAGTTTAAAGCCCTCTCTACAGCCCTAGTTATATGATCCGCCAGGACCCTAGTCCCAGCACTGGCCAGGTGAAGCCCGTCCCAACGGAACAGCTCCCTCCTGCCCCAGTACTGGTGCCAGTGTCCCAGGAAGCAAAACCCATTTCTCCCACACCAGTCTTTGAGCCACGCATTTAACTCTCTGACTTTATTTGTCCTAGCCAAATTCGCTCGTGGCTCAGGTAATAATCCAGAGATTATTACCCTTGAGGTTCTGTTTTTTAATCTGACCCCTAGCTGCTCATACTCCTTTAACAGAACCGGCTTCCTAGTCCTATCTATGTCGTTTGTACCAACATGGACCACGACGACTGGATCCACCCCCTCCCATTGCAAGTTTCTTTCCAGCCCAGAGGAGATGTCCTTAACCCTGGCACCGGGCAGGCAACACAGCCTACGGGACTCTCGCTCTTGGCTGCAGAGAACTCTATCTATCCCCCTAATAATACTATCCCCTACCACTACAACATTTCTATTTACTCCCCCCTCTTGAATGGCCCCCCGTTCCACGGTGCTGTGGCCAGGTTGCTCATCCTCCCTGCAGCCCCTGCTCCCGTCCCCACAGGGAGTAAGAACCTCGAACCTGTTGGTCAAGAGCAAGGGCTGCGGCTCCTCCAACACTACCTCCTGGTTCCCCGTACCTGCCTCACTCGTAGTCACACCGTCCTGACCCTGGCCATGGGCTACATCTGAATTAATTAACTTCATAGGTGTGACCACCTCCTGATACACAGAGTCCAGGTACTTCTCCCCCTCCCTGATGTGTCGCAGTATCTGAAGCTCAGACTCCAGCTCATCAACACGGAGCTGGAGATCCTGTAGCAGCAGACACTTTTCACAGATGTACTCACCGTTAGCCTCAATGGGGTCTACCGGCTCCCACATCTCGCAACAGTAACACATCACCTGCTGCATTCTATGGAATTATTTTAAAAATTTTATTGTTAGTTATGGACACCCTCTTCCCGATTATAGATGCTAGTATCCCCTTTAATTAATTGGATTTAAATTAAATCAATCCCTCTAATTACACCAGTTAAATGGTTTACCAACTGTCTCCACTACAGCACAAAGACCCTAGAACAAAACTGCAGAATTTAAGATTGTAATAAAAAGAAGAAATACTCACCAACCAATCCAACCAATCACTTACCTCCTTCCTGGTGACGTCACACTTCGATTACTTTTTACCTCTCTCCCCTGCTGTTGAATTGGTCGGGCCTCGCCTCGCCCCTCCTTTTAAAGTTGCCGCGCTGCCTCTACCTCACGCAGGTGTGAGAGATAGAGCAAGAGATAGAGTGAGGAGTGAAGGATAGAGCGAGGTGTGAGAGATCGAGTGAGGTGTGAGAGATCGAGTGAGGTGTGAGGGATCGAGTGAGGTGTGAGGGATAGAGTGAGGTGTGAGAGATAGAGCGAGAGATAGAGTGAGGTGTGAGAGATAGAGTGAGGTGTGAGAGATAGAGCGAGGTGTGAGAGATAGTGCGAGAGATAGAGTGAGAGATAGAACGAGGAGCGAGAGATAAATTGAGGTGTGAGGGATAGAGCGAGGTGTGAGAAGTAGAGTGTGGTGTGAGTGATAGAGTGAGGTGTGAGAGATCGAGTGATGTGCAAGGGTTAGAGTGAGGTGCGAGAGACAGAGCGAGGTGTGAGAGATAGAGCGAGGTGTGAAGGATAGAGTGAGGTGTGAGGGATAGAGTGAGGTGTGAGAGATAGAGTGAGGTGTGAAGGATAGAGTGAGGTGTGAGAGATAGAGTGAGGTGTGTGGGATAGAATGAGGTGTGAGAGATAGAGCGAGGTGTTAGAGATAGAGCGAGGTGTGAGAGATAGAGCGAGGTGTGAGAGACAGAGCGAGGTGTGAGAGACAGAGCGAGGTGTGAGAGATAGAGCGAGGTGTGAGAGATAGAGCGAGGTGTGAAGGATAGAGTGAGGTGTGAAGGATAGAGTGAGGTGTGAGGGATAGAGTGAGGTGTGAGAGATAGAGTGAGGTGTGTGGGATAGAATGAGGTGTGAGAGATAGAGCGAGGTGTTAGAGATAGAGCGAGGTGTTAGAGATAGAGCGAGGTGTTAGAGATAGAGCGAGGTGTTAGAGATAGAGCGAGGTGTGAGAGATAGAGCGAGGTGTGAGAGATAGAGCGAGGTGTGAGAGATAGAGCGAGACATAGAGTGAGGTTTGAGAGATAGAGCGAGGTGTGAGAGATAGAGCGAGGTGTGAGAGATAGAGCGAGAGGTAGAGCGAGGTGTGAGATAGAGTGAGGTGTGAGAGATAGAGCGAGAGATAGAGCGAGGTGTGAGGGATAGAGCGAGATGTGAGGGATAGAGCGAGTTGTGAGGGTTAGAGTGAGGTGTGAGAGATAGAGCGAGGCGTTAGAAATAGAGCGAGGTGTGAGAGACAGCGCGAGAGATAGAGCGAGAGATAGAGCGAGGTGTGAGAGATAGAGCGAGAGATAGAGTGAGGTGTGAGGGATAGAGCAAGAGATAGAGGGAGGTGTGAGAGATAGAGTGAGGTGTGAGAGATAGAGTGAGGAATAGAGCGAGGTGTGAGAGATAGAGCAAGAGATCGAGTGAGAGATAGAGCAAGACATAGAGCGAGGTGTGAGGGAGAGAGCGAGGTGTGAGAGATAGAGCGAGGTGTGAGAGATAGAGTGAGGAATAGAGCGAGGTGTGAGAGATAGAGCAAGAGATTGAGTGAGAGATAGAGCAAGACATAGAGCGAGGTGTGAGGGAGAGAGCGAGGTGTGAGAGATAGAGCAAGACATAGAGCGAGGTGTGAGGGATAGATCAAGGTGTGAGAGATAGAGTGAGATATAGAGTGAGGGAGAGAGCGAGGTGTGAGAGGTAGAGTGAGGTGTGAGAGATAGAGTGAGGTGCGAGGGATAGAGCCAGAGATAGAGCGAGGTGTGAGGGACAGAGTGAGGTGCGAGAGATAGAGCGAGAGATAGAGCGAGAGATAGAGCGAGGTGTGAGGTTTAGAGTGAGGTGTGAGAGATAGAGCGAGGTGTGAGAGATAGAGTGAGAGATAGAGCGAGGTGTGAGAGATAGAGTGAGATCTGAGAGATAGAGTGAGGTGTGAGAGATAGAGCAAGAGATAGAGTGAGGGATAGAGCGAGGTGTGAGAGATAGAGCGAGGTGTGAGGGATAGAGCGAGGTGTGAGAGATAGAGCGAGAGATACAGTGAGAGTTAGAGTGAGGTGTGAGGGACAGAGTGAGGTGCGAGAGATAGAGCGAGAGATAGAGCGAGGTGTGAGAGGTAGAGTGAGAGATAGAGTGAGGTGTGAGAGGTAGAGTGAGGTGTGAGGGATAGAGTGAGATGTGTGGGATAGAGTGATGTGTGAGAAATAGAGTAAGATCTGAGAGATAGAGTGAGGTGTGAGAAATAGAGAGAGGTGTGAGAGATAGAGTGAGAGATAGAGCGAGAGATAAACGAGGTGTGAGGGATAGAGCGAGGTGTGAGGGTTAGAGCAAGGTGTGAGGGATAGAGCGAGGCGTGAGAGATCGAGTGAGGTGTGAGAGATAGATTGAGATATAGAGTGAGGGAGAGAGCGTGGTGTGAGAGATAGAGTGAGGTGTGAAAGATACAGGGAGAGATAGAGCGAGGTGTGAGGGACAGAGCGAGGTGTGAGGGACAGAGCGAGGTGTGAGAGATAGAGCGAGGTGTGAGAGATAGTGCGAGGTGTGAGAGATAGAGCGAGGTGTGAGAGATTGAGTGAGGTGTGAGAGATTGAGTGAGGTGTGAGAGATTGAGCGAGGTGTGAGAGATAGAGTGAGGTGTGAGAGATAGAGTGAGGTGTGAGAGATAGAGTGAGGTGTGAGAGATAGAGTGAGGTGTGAGAGATAGAGTGAGGTGTGAGAGATAGAGTGAGGTGTGAGAGATAGAGTGAGGTGTGAGAGATAGAGTGAGGTGTGAGAGATAGAGTGAGGTGTGAGAGATAGAGTGAGGTGTGAGAGATAGAGTGAGGTGTGAGAGATAGAGTGAGGTGTGAGAGATAGAGTGAGGTGTGAGAGATAGAGTGAGGTGTGAGAGATAGAGTGAGGTGTGAGAGATAGAGTGAGGTGTGAGAGATAGAGTGAGGTGTGAGAGATAGAGCGAGGTGTGAGAGATAGAGCGAGGTGTGAGAGATAGAGCGAGGTGTGAGAGATAGAGCGAGGTGTGAGAGATAGAGCGAGGTGTGAGAGATAGAGCGAGGTGTGAGAGATAGAGTGAGGTGTGAGAGATAGAGTGAGGTGTGAGAGATAGAGTGAGGTGTGAGAGATAGAGTGAGGTGTGAGAGATAGAGTGAGGTGTGAGAGATAGAGTGAGGTGTGAGAGATAGAGTGAGGTGTGAGAGATAGAGTGAGGTGTGAGAGATAGAGTGAGGTGTGAGAGATAGAGTGAGGTGTGAGAGATAGAGTGAGGTGTGAGAGATAGAGTGAGGTGTGAGAGATAGAGTGAGGTGTGAGAGATAGAGCGAGAGATAGAGCGAGGTGTGAGAGATAGAGCGAGGTGTGAGGGTTAGAGTGAGGTGTGAGAGATATGGTGAGAGATAGAGCGAGAGATAGAGCGAGGTTTGAGAGTTAGAGCGAGGTGTGAGGAATAGAGTGAGGTGTGAGAGGCGGTGAGAGATAGAGCGAGAGAAAGAGCGACGTGTGAGGGATAGAGCGCGGTGTGAGGGATAGAGCGAGGTGTGAGAGATAGAGCGAGGAGTGAGAGATAGAGTGAGGTGTGAGGGATAGAGCGAGGTGTGAGAGATAGAGTGAGGTGTGAGGGATAGAGTGAGGTGTGAGAGATAGCGCGAGAGATAGAGCGAGGTGTGACAGATAGAGTGAGGTGTGAGGGATAGAGTGTGGTCTGAGAGATAGAGCGAGAGATAGAGGGAGGTGTGAGATATAGAGCGAGAGACAGAGTGAGACATAGAGCGAGGTGTGAGGGATAGAGTGAGGTGTGAAAGATAGAGTCAGAGATAGAGCGAGAGATAGAGCGAGGTGTGAGGGATAGAGCGAGGTGTGAGGGATAGAGCGAGGTGTGAGGGATAGAGTGAGGTGTGTGGGATAGAATGAGGTGTGAGATAGATTGAGAGATAGAGCGAGGTGTGAGAGATGGAGCGAGATGTGAGAGATAGAGTGAGATGTGAGAGATAGAGTGAGGTGTGAGAGATACAGTGAGAGATAGAGCGAGAGATAGAGCGAGGTGTGAGAGATAGTGTGAGGTGTGAGGGATAGAGTGAGGTGTGGGAGATAGAGCGAGAGATAGAGTGAGGTGTGAGAGATAGAGCGAGGTGTGAGAGATAGAGCGAGAGATAGAGCAAGGTGTGAGAGCGCGAGAGATAGAGCGAGAGATAGAGTGAGGTGTGAGGGATAGAGTGTGGTGTGAGAGATAGAGTGAGGAATAGCGCGAGGTGTGGGAGATAGAGCGAGAGATAGAGTGAGGTGTGAGAGATAGAGCGAGGTGTGAGAGATAGAGCGAGAGATAGAGCGAGGTGTGAGAGATAGCGCGAGAGATAGAGTGAGGTGTGAGGGATAGAGTGTGGTGTGAGAGATAGAGTGAGGAATAGAGCGAGGTGTGAGAGATAGAGCGAGAGACAGAGCGAGAGATAGAGTGAGGTGTGAGGGATAGAGTGAGGTGTCAGAGATAGAGCGAGGGATAGATCAAGGTGTGAGAGATAGAGTGAGATATAGAGTGAGGGAGAGAGCGAGGTGTGAGAGGTAGAGTGAGGTGTGAGAGATAGAGTGAGATGTGAGAGATAGAGCGAGAGATAGAGTGAGGGATAGAGCGAGGTGTGAGAGATAGAGTGAGGTGTGAGGGATAGAGCGAGGTGTGAGGGATAGAGCGAGGTGTGAGAGATAGAGCGAGAGATAGAGTGAGAGATAGAGCGAGGTGTGAGGGTTAGAGTAAGGTGTGAGGGTTAGAGTGAGGTGTGAGAGATAGAGCGAGAGATAGAGCGAGGTGTGAGAGGTAGAGTGAGGTGTGAGGGATAGAGTGAGGTGTGAGCAATAGAGAGAGGTGTGAGAGATAGTGAGAGATAGAGCGAGAGATAAACGAGGTGTGAGGGATAGAGCGAGGTGTGAGGGATAGAGTGAGATGTGACGGATAGAGTGATGTATGAGAGATAGAGTGAGATCTGAGAGATAGTGAGGTGTGAGAAATAGAGAGAGGTGTGAGTGATTGAGTGAGAGATAGAGCGAGAGATAGACTGAGAGATAGAGCGAGGTGTGAGGGTTAGAGCATTGTGTGAGGGATAGAGCGATGCGTGAGAGATCGAGTGAGGTGTGAGGGATAGAGTGAGGTGTGAGAGATCGAGTGAGGTGAGAGAGATAGAGCGAGAGATAGAGCGAGAGATAGAGCGAGAGATAGAGCGAGGCGTGAGGGATAGAGCAAGGTGTGAGAGATAGAGCGAGGTGTGAGGGATAGAGTGAGGTGTGAGAGATAGAGCGAGAGATAGAGTGAGGTGTGAGAGATAGAGCGAGGTGTGAGAGATAGCGCGAGGTGCGAGAGATAGTGTGAGTTGTGAGAGGTAGAGTGAGGTGTGAGAGATAGTGTGAGGTACGAGGGTTAGAGTGAGGTGCGAGAGATAGTGCGAGGTGTGAGAGATAGAGCGAGGTGTGAGAGATAGAGTGAGGTGTGAGAGATAGAGTGAGATGTGAGAGATAGAGTGAGGTGTGAGAGATAGAGCGAGAGATAGAGCGAGGTGTGAGGGTTAGAGTGAGGTGTGAGAGATAGAGCGAGAGATAGAGCGAGGTGTGAGGGATAGAGTGAGGTGTGAGAGATAGAGTGAGAGATAGAGCGAGAGATAGAGCGAGGTGTGAGGGATAGAGCGAGGTGTGAGGGATAGAGCGAGGTGTGAGGGATAGAGCGAGGTGTGAGAGATAGAGCGAGGTGTGAGAGATAGAGCGAGGTGTGAGGGATAGAGCGATGTGTGAGAGATAGAGTGAGGTGTGAGAGATAGAGTGAGACATAGATCGAGAGATAGAGCGAGGTGTGACGGATAGAGCGAGGTGTGAGGGATAAAGCGAGGTGTGAGGGATAGAGCGAGGAGTGAGAGATAGAGTGAGGTGTGAGGGATAGAGCGAGGTGTGAGAGATAGAGTGAGGTGTGAGGGATAGAGTGAGGTGTGAGAGATAGCGCGAGAGATAGAGTGAGGTGTGAGAGATAGAGCGAGGTGTGAGAGATAGAGCGAGTTGTGAGAGATAGAGTGAGACATAGATCGAGAGATAGAGCGAGGTGTGAGGGATAGAGCGAGGTGTCAGGGATAGAGCGAGGTGTGAGAGATAGAGCGAGGAGTGAGAGATAGACAGAGGTGTGAGGGATAGAGCGAGGTGGGAGAGATAGAGCGAGGTGTGAGAGATAGCGCGAGAGATAGAGCGAGAGATAGAGCGAGGTGTGAGAGATAGATTGAGATATAGAGTGAGGGAGAGAGCGTGGTGTGAGAGATAGAGCGAGGAGTGAGAGATAGACAGAGGTGTGAGGGACAGAGCGAGGTGTGAGAGATAGAGCGAGGATTGAGGGATAGAGTGAGGTGTGAGAGATAGAGCGAGAGATAGAGCGAGATGTGAGAGATAGAGTGAGGTGTGAGAGATAGAGCAAGAGATAGAGCGAGGTGTGAGGGTTAGGGCAAGGTGTGAGAGATAGAGCGAGGTGTGAGAGATAGAGCGAGAGATAGAGCGAGAGATAGAGTGGGGTGTGAGAGATAGAGTGAGGTGTGAGAGATAGAGCGAGAGCGCGAGGTGTGAGAGATAGAGCGAGAGATAGAGCGAGGTGTAAGGGATAGAGTGAGATGTGTGGGATAGAGTGAGGTGTGAGAAATAGAGAGAGGTGTGAGAAATAGAGAGAGGTGTGAGAGATAGAGTGAGAGATAGAGCGAGAGATAAACGAGGTGTGAGGGATAGAGTGAGATGTGATGGATAGAGTGATGTGTGACAGATAGAGTGAGGTGTGAGAAATAGAGAGAGGTGTGAGAGATAGAGTGAGAGATAGAGCGAGAGATAGAGCGAGGTGTGAGAGATAGAGCGAGAGATAGAGCGAGGTGTGAGGGACCGAGCAAGGTGTGAGGGATAGAGCGAGGTGTAAGAGATCGAGTGAGGTGTGAGGGATAGAGTGAGGTGTGAGAGATAGAGTGAGGGGTGAGAGATAGAGCGAGAGATAGAGTGAAGTGTGAGAGATAGAGCGAGGTGTGTGAGATCGAGTGAGGTGTGAGGGATAGAGTGAGGTATGAGAGATAGAGCGAGGTGTGAGAGATAGCGCGAGAGATAGAGTGAGAGAGCGAGGTGCAAGGGACAGAGCGAGGTGCGAGAGATAGTGTGAGTTGTGAGAGGTAGAGTGAGGTGTGAGAGATAGTGTGAGGTACGAGGGTTAGAGTGAGGTGCGAGAGATAGTGCGAGGTGTGAGAGATAGAGCGAGGTGTGAGAGATAGAGCGAGGTGTCAGAGATAGAGTGAGGTGTGAGAAATAGAGCGAGAGATAGAGCGAGAGATAGAGCGAGGCGTGAGGGATAGAGCAAGGTGTGAGGGATAGAGCAAGGTGTGTGAGATCGAGTGAGGTGTGAGGGATAGAGTGAGGTGTGAGAGATAGAGCGAGAGATAGAGTGAGGTGTGAGGGATAGCGCGAGGTGTGAGAGATAGAGCGAGAGATAGAGCGAGGTGTAAGAGGTAGAGTGAGGTGTGAGAGATAGAGTGAGGTGTGAGAGATAGAGCGAGAGATAGAGTGAGGTGTGAGAGATAGCGCGAGGTGTGAGAGATAGAGCGAGAGATAGAGCGAGGTGTAAGGGATAGAGTGAGATCTGAGAGATAGAGTGAGGTGTGAGAAATAGAGAGAGGTGTGAGAGATAGAGCGAGAGATAGAGTGAGAGATAGAGCGAGGTGTGAGGGTTAGAGCAAGGTGTGAGGGATAGAGCGAGGTGTGAGAGATCGAGTGATGTGTGAGGGATAGAGTGAGGTGTGAGAGATAGAGCGAGAGATAGAGCGAGAGATAGAGCGAGGTGTGTGAGATCGAGTGAGGTGTGAGGGATAGAGTGAGGTGTGAGAGATAGAGTGAGGGGTGAGAGATACAGTGAGGGGTGAGAGATAGAGTGAGGTGTGAGAGACAGAGCGAGGTGTGAGAGATAGCGCGAGAGACAGAGTGAGAGATAGAGCGAGGTTCGAGGGACAGAGCGAGGTGTGAGAGATAGAGCGAGGTGTGAGAGGTAGAGTGAGGTTTGAGAGATAGAGTGAGGTTTGAGAGATAGAGTGAGGTGCGAGGGTTAGAGTGAGGTGTGAGAGATTGAGCGAGGTGTGAGAGATAGAGTGAGATGTGAGAGAGAGAGTGAGGTGTGAGAGATAGAGCGAGAGATAGAGCGAGAGATAGAGCGAGGTGTGAGGGTTAGAGCGAGGTGTGAGGAATAGAGTGAGGTGTGAGAGATAGGGTGAGAGATAGAGCGAGAGATAGAGCGAGGTGTGAGGGTTAGAGCGAGGTGTGAGGGATAGAGCGAGGTGTGAGGGACAGAGTGAGGTGTGAGAGATAGAGTGAGGTGTGAGAGATAGAGTGAGGTGTGAGAGATAGAGCGAGAGATAGAGCGAGAGATAGAGCGGGGTGTGAGAGATTGAGCGAGGTGTGAGAGATAGAGTGAGGTTTGAGAGATAGAGTGAGGTATGAGAGATAGAGTGAGGTGCGAGGGTTAGAGTGAGCTGCGGGAGATTGAGCGAGGTGTGAGAGATAGAGTGAGATGTGAGGGATAGAGTGAGAGATAGAGCGAGAGATAGAGCGAGGTGTAAGAGATCGAGTGAGGTGTGAGGGATAGAGTGAGGTGTGAGGGATAGAGTGAGAGATAGAGCGAGAGATAAAGCGAGAGATAGAGCGAGGAGTGAGGGATAGAGCAAGGTGTGAGAGATAGAGCGAGAGATAGAGCGAGAGATAGAGCGAGGTGTGAGGGTTAGAACGAGGTGTGAGTGTTAGAGTGAGGTGTGAGGAATAGAGTGAGGTGTGAGATATAGGGTGAGAGATAGAGCGAGAGATAGAGCGAGGAGTGAGGGTTAGAGCGAGGTGTGAGGGATAGAGCGAGGTGTGAGAGATAGAGCGAGGTGTGAGGGACAGAGTGAGGTGTGAGAGATAGAGTGAGGTGTGAGAGATAGAGCGAGAGATAGCGCAAGAGATAGAGCGGGGTGTGAGAGATAGAGCGAGAGATAGCGCGAGGTGTGAGAGATAGAGCGAGAGATAGAGCGAGGTGTAAGAGGTAGAGTGAGGTGTGAGAGATAGAGTGAGGTGTGAGAAATAGAGAGAGGTGTGAGAGATAGAGTGAGAGATAGAGCGAGAGATAAACGAGGTGTGAGGGATAGAGCGAGGTGTGAGGGATAGAGTGAGATGTGATGGATAGAGTGATGTGTGACAGAGTGAGATCTGAGAGATAGAGTGAGGTGTGAGAAATAGAGAGAGGTGTGAGAGATAGAGTGAGAGATAGAGCGAGGTGTGAGGGTTAGAGCAAGGTGTGAGGGATAGAGCAAGGTGTGTGAGATCGAGTGATGTGTGAGGGATAGAGTGAGGTGTGAGAGATAGAGCGAGAGATAGAGCGAGGTGTGAGGGATCGAGTGAGGTGTGAGGGATAGGGTGAGGTGTGAGAGACAGAGCGAGGTGTGAGAGATAGAGCAAGAGATAGAGCGAGGTGTGAGAGATAGAGCAAGAGATAGAGCGAGGTGTGAGAGGTAGAGTGAGGTGTGAGAGATAGAGTGAGGTGCGAGGGTTAGAGTGACGTGCGAGGGTTAGAGTGACGTGCGAGGGTTAGAGTGAGGTGTGAGAGATAGAGTGAGGTTTGAGAGATAGAGTGAGATGTGAGAGATAGAGTGAGGTGTGAGAGATTGAGTGAGAAGTGAGAGAGAGTGAGGTGTGAGAGATAGAGTGAGGTGTGAGAGATAGAGCGGGGTGTGAGAAATAGAGAGAGGTGTGAGAGATAGAGTGAGAGATAGAGCGAGAGATAAACGAGGTGTGAGGGATAGAGCGAGGTGTGAGGGATAGAGTGAGATGTGATGGATAGAGTGATGTGTGACAGATAGAGTGAGATCTGAGAGATAGAGAGAGGTGTGAGAGATAGAGCGAGAGATAGAGCGAGGTGTGAGAGATAGAGCAAGGTGTGAGGGCTAGAGCGAGGTGTAAGAGATCGAGTGAGGTGTGAGGGATAGAGTGAGGTGTGAGAGATAGAGCGAGAGATAGAGCGAGGCGTGAGGGATCGAGCAAGGTGTGAGGGATAGAGCGAGGTGTAAGAGATCGAGTGAGGTGTGAGGGATAGAGTGAGGTGTGAGAGATAGAGTGAGGGGTGAGAGATAGAGCGAGAGATAGAGCGAAGTGTGAGAGATAGAGCAAGGTGCGAGGGACAGAGCGACGTGTGAGAGATAGAGCGAGGTGTGAGAGGTAGAGTGAGGTGTGAGAGGTAGAGTGAGGTGTGAGAGGTAGAGTGAGGTGTGAGAGATAGAGCGAGGTGTGAGAGATAGAGCGAGGTGTGAGGGATAGAGCGAGGTGTGAGGGATAGAGCGAGGTGTGAGGGATAGAGCGAGGTGTGAGAGATAGAGTGAGGTGTGAGAGATAGAGCGAGGTGTGAGAGATAGAGCGAGAGATAGAGCGAGAGATAGAGCGGGGTGTGAGAGATAGAGTGAGGTGCGAGGGTTAGAGTGAGGTGTGAGAGATAGTGCGAGGTGTGAGAGATAGAGCGAGAGATAGAGCGAGAGATAGAGCGGGGTGTGAGAGATAGAGTGAGGTGCGAGGGTTAGAGTGAGGTGTGAGAGATAGAGCGGGGTGTGAGAGATAGAGTGAGGTGTGAGGGATAGAGTGAGGTGTGAGAGATAGAGTGAGGTGTGAGGGTTAGAGTGAGGTGTGAGAGATTGAGTGAGGTGTGAGAGCTAGAGCGTGGTGAGAGAGATAGAGTGAGGTGTGAGAGATAGAGCGAGAGATAGGGTGAGAGATCGAGCGAGGTGTGAGGGTTAGAGCAAGGTGTGAGGGGTAGAGCGAGGTGTGAGGGATAGAGCAAGGTGTGAGGGACAGAGTGAGGTGTGAGATAGAGTGAGGTGTGAGAGATAGAGCGAGAGATAGAGCGGGGTGTGAAGGATCGAGTGAGGTGTGAGGAATAGAGCGAGAGAGAGCGAGGTGTGAGGGATCGAGTGAGGTGTGAGAGATAGAGTGAGGTGTGAGAGATAGAGCGAGAGATAGAGCGAGAGATAAACGAGGTGTGAGGGATAGAGCGAGGTGTGAGGGATAGAGTGAGATGTGATGGATAGAGTGATGTGTGACAGATAGAGTGAGATCTGAGAGATCGAGTGATGTGTGAGGGATAGAGTGAGGTGTGAGAGATAGAGCGAGAGATAGAGCGAGAGATAGAGCGAAGTGTGAAGGATCGAGTGAGGTGTGAGGAATAGAGCGAGAGATAGAGCGAGGTGTGAGGGATCGAGTGAGGTGTGAGGGATAGAGGGAGGTGTGAGGGATAGAGTGAGAGATAGAGCGAGAGATAAAGCGAGAGATAGAGCGAGGTGCGAGGGACAGAGCGAGGTGTGAGAGATAGAGCAAGAGATAGAGCGAGGTGTGAGAGGTAGAGTGAGGTGTGAGAGATAGAGCAAGAGATAGAGCGAGGTGTGAGAGATAGAGCGAGGTGTGAGGGTTAGATTGAGGTGTGAGGAATAGAGTGAGGTGTGAGAGGTAGAGTGAGGTGTGAGAGATTGAGCGAGGTGTGAGAGATAGAGTGAGGTGTGAGAGATAGAGTGAGGTGTGAGAGATAGAGTGAGATGTGAGAGAGAGAGTGAGATGTGAGAGATAGAGTGAGGTGTGAGAGCTAGAGCGTGGTGAGAGAGATAGAGTGAGGTGTGAGAGATAGAGCGAGAGATAGAGCGAGGTGTGAGAGATAGAGCGAGGTGTGAGGGTTAGATTGAGGTGTGAGGAATAGAGTGAGGTGTGAGAGATAGAGTGAGAGAGCGAGAGATAGAGCGAGGTGTGAGGGATAGAGCGATGCGTGAGAGATCGAGTGAGGTGTGAGGGATAGAGTGAGGTGTGAGAGATAGAGTGAGAGATAGAGCGAGAGATAGAGCGAGGTGTGAGGGATAGAGCGAGGTGTAAGAGATCGAGTGAGGTGAGAGAGATAGAGTGACAGATAGAGCGAGAGATAGAGCGAGGTGTGAGGGATAGAGCGAGGTGTCAGAGATAGTGAGGTGTGAGAGATAGAGCGAGAGATAGAGCGAGAGATAGAGCGAGGCGTGAGGGATAGAGCAAGGTGTGTGAGATAGAGTGAGGTGTGAGAGAGAGCGAGGTGTGAGAGATAGAGCGAGGTGTGAGAGATAGCGCGAGAGATAGAGTGAGAGATAGAGCGAGGTGCAAGGGACAGAGCGAGTTGCGAGAGATAGTGTGAGTTGTGAGAGGTAGAGTGAGGTGTGAGAGATAGTGTGAGGTACGAGGGTTAGAGTGAGGTGCGAGAGATAGTGCGAGGTGTGAGAGATAGAGTGAGGTGTGAGAGATAGAGTGAGATGTGAGAGATAGAGTGAGGTGTGAGAGATAGAGCGAGAGATAGAGCGAGGTGTGAGGGTTAGAGTGAGGTGTGAGAGATAGAGCGAGTTGTGAGGGATAGAGTGAGGTTTGAGAGATAGAGCGAGGTTTGAGAGATAGAGCGAGGTGTGAGGGATAGAGCGAGGTGTGAGGGATAGAGCGAGGTGTGAGAGATAGAGTGAGGTGTGAGAGATAGAGTGAGACATAGATCGAGAGATAGAGCGAGGTGTGACGGATAGAGCGAGGTGTGAGGGATAAAGCGAGGTGTGAGGGATAGAGCGAGGAGTGAGAGATAGAGTGAGGTGTGAGGGATAGAGCGAGGTGTGAGAGATAGAGTGAGGTGTGAGGGATAGAGTGAGGTGTGAGAGATAGCGCGAGAGATAGAGCGAGTTGTGAGAGATAGAGCGAGGTGTGAGAGATAGAGCGAGGTGTGAGAGATAGAGCGAGAGATAGAGTGAGGTGTGAGAGATAGAGCGAGGTGTGAGAGATAGAGCGAGGTGTGAGAGATAGAGTGAGGTGTGAGAGATCGAGTGAGGTGTGAGGAATAGAGTGAGGTGTGAGAGATAGAGTGAGACATAGATCGAGAGATAGAGCGAGGTGTGACGGATAGAGCGAGGTGTGAGGGATAAAGCGAGGTGTGAGGGATAGAGCGAGGAGTGAGGGATAGAGCGAGGTGTGAGAGATAGAGTGAGGTGTGAGGGATAGAGTGAGGTGTGAGAGATAGCGCGAGAGATAGAGCGAGAGATAGAGCGAGGTGTGAGACATAGAGCGAGAGATAGAGGGAGGTGTGAGATATAGAGTGAGAGATAGAGTGAGACATAGAGCGAGGTGTGAGGGAGAGCGAGGTGTGAGGGATAGAATGAGGTGTGAGAGATAGAGTGAGAGATAGAGCGAGAGATAGAGCGAGGTGTGAGGGATAGAGCGAGGTGTCAGGGATAGAGCGAGGTGTGAGAGATAGAGCGAGGAGTGAGAGATAGACTGAGGTGTGAGGGATAGAGCGAGGTGGGAGAGATAGAGCGAGGTGTGAGAGATAGCGCGAGAGATAGAGCGAGGTTTGAGAGATAGAGTGAGGTGTGAGAGATAGATTGAGATATAGAGTGAGGGAGAGAGCGTGGTGTGAGAGATAGAGTGAGGTGTGAAAGATACAGGGAGAGATAGAGCGAGGTGTGAGGGACACAGCGAGGTGTGAGAGATAGAGCGAGGATTGAGGGATAGAGTGAGGTGTGAGAGATAGAGCGAGATGTGAGGGTTAGGGCAAGGTGTGAGAGATAGAGCGAGGTGTGAGAGATAGAGCGAGAGATAGAGCGAGAGATAGAGCGGGGTGTGAGAGATAGAGCGAGAGATAGCGCGAGGTGTGAGAGATAGAGCGAGAGATAGAGCGAGGTGTAAGAGGTAGAGTGAGGTGTGAGAGATAGAGTGAGGTGTAAGGGATAGAGTGAGATGTGTGGGATAGAGTGATGTGTGAGAGATAGAGTGAGGTGTGAGAAATAGAGAGAGGTGTGAGAAATAGAGAGAGGTGTGAGAGATAGAGTGAGAGATAGAGCGAGAGATAGAGCGAGGTGTGAGAGATAGAGCGAGAGATAGAGCGAGGTGTGAGGGTTAGAGCAAGGTGTGAGGGATAGAGCGAGGTGTGAGAGATCGAGTGATGTGTGAGGGATAGAGTGAGTTGTGAGAGATAGAGCGAGAGATAGAGCGAGGTGTGAGGGATCGAGCAAGGTGTGAGGGATAGAGCGAGGTGTAAGAGATCGAGTGAGGTGTGAGGGATAGAGTGAGGTGTGAGAGATAGAGTGAGAGAGCGAGAGATAAAGCGAGAGATAGAGCGAGGAGTGAGGGATAGAGCAAGCTGTGAGGGATAGAGCGAGGTGTGTGAGATCGAGTGAGGTGTGAGGGATAGAGTGAGGTGTGAGAGATAGAGTGAGGGGTGAGAGATAGAGCGAGAGATAGAGCAAGAGATAGAGTGAGGTGTGAGAGATAGAGTGAGGTATGAGAGATTGAGCGAGGTGTGAGAGATAGAGTGAGATGAGAGAGTGAGATGTGAGAGATAGAGTGAGAGCTAGAGCGAGGTGTGAGAGATAGAGCGAGGTGTGAGGGACAGAGTGAGGTGTGAGAGATGGAGTGAGGTGTGAGAGATAGAGCGAGAGATAGCGCGAGGTGTGAGAGATAGAGCGAGAGATAGAGCGAGGTGTAAGAGGTAGAGTGAGGTGTGAGAGATAGAGTGAGGTGTAAGGGATAGAGTGAGATGTGTGGGATAGAGTGATGTGTGAGAGATAGAGTGAGATCTGAGAGATAGAGTGAGGTGTGAGAAATAGAGAGAGGTGTGAGAGATAGAGTGAGGTGTGAGAGATAGAGTGAGAGATAGAGCGAGGTGTGAGGGTTAGAGCAAGGTGTGAGGGGTAGAGCGAGGTGTGAGAGATCGAGTGATGTGTGAGGGATAGAGTGAGGTGTGAGAGATAGAGCGAGAGATAGAGCGAGAGATCGAGCGAGGTGTAAGAGATCGAGTGAGGTGTGAGGGATAGAGTGAGGTGTGAGGGATAGAGTGAGAGATAGAGCGAGAGATAAAGCGAGAGATAGAGCGAGGAGTGAGGGATAGAGCAAGGTGTGAGGGATAGAGCGAGGTGTGTGAGATCGAGTGAGGTGTGAGAGATAGAGCGAGGTGCGAGGGACAGAGCGAGGTGTGAGAGATAGAGCAAGAGATAGAGCGAGGTGTGAGAGGTAGAGTGAGGTGTGAGAGGTAGAGTGAGGTTTGAGAGATAGAGTGAGGTGCGAGGGTTAGAGTGAGGTGTGAGAGATTGAGCGAGGTGTGAGAGATAGGGTGAGAGATAGAGCGAGAGATAGAGCGAGGTGTGAGGGTTAGAGCGAGGTGTGAGGGATAGAGCGAGGTGTGAGGGACAGAGTGAGGTGTGAGAGATAGAGTGAGGTGTGAGAGATAGAGCGAGAGATAGAGCGAGAGATAGAGCGGGGTGTGAGAGATTGAGCGAGGTGTGAGAGATTGAGCGAGGTGTGAGAGATAGAGTGAGGTGTGAGAGATAGAGCGGGGTGTGAGAGATTGAGTGAGGTGCGAGGGTTAGAGTGAGCTGTGAGAGATTGAGCGAGGTGTGAGAGATAGAGTGAGATGTGAGAGAGAGAGTGAGGTGTGAGAGATAGAGCGAGAGATAGAGCGAGAGATAGAGCGAGGTGTAAGAGATCGAGTGAGGTGTGAGGGATAGAGTGAGGTGTGAGGGATAGAGTGAGAGAGCGAGAGATAAAGCGAGAGATAGAGCGAGGTGTGAGGGATAGAGTGAGGTGTGAGAGATAGAGTGAGGTGCGAGAGTTAGAGTGAGGTTTGAGAGATAGGGTGAGGTGTGAGAGATAGGGTGAGCTGTGAAAGATAGAGTGAGGTGTGAGGTATAGAGCGAGGTGTGAGGGACATAGTGAGGTGTGAGAGATAGAGCGAGGTGTGAGAGATAGAGTGAGGAGTGAGAGATAGAGGGAGAGATAGAGCGAGGTGTGAGAGATAGAGCGAGGTGTGAGAGATAGAGCGAGGTGTGAGAGATAGAGCGAGAGATAGAGCGAGAGATAGAGCGGGGTGTGAGAGATAGAGCGAGGTGTGAGAGATAGAGCGAGAGATAGAGCGAGGTGTGAGAGATAGATTGAGGTGTGAGGGATAGAGTGAGGTGTGAGAGATAGAGTGAGGTGTGAGAGATAGAGTGAGGTGTGAGAGATAGAGTGAGGTGTGAGAGATAGAGTGAGGTGTGAGAGATAGAGTGAGGTGTGAGAGATAGAGTGAGGTGTGAGAGATAGAGTGAGGTGTGAGAGATAGAGTGAGGTGTGAGAGATAGAGTGAGGTGTGAGAGATAGAGTGAGGTGTGAGAGATAGAGTGAGGTGTGAGAGATAGAGCGAGGTGTGAGAGATAGAGCGAGAGATAGAGCGAGGTGTGAGAGATAGATTGAGGTGTGAGGGATAGAGTGAGGTGTGAGAGATAGAGTGAGGTGTGAGGGATAGAGTGAGGTGTGAGAGATAGAGTGAGGTTTGAGAGATAGGGTGAGGTGTGAGAGATAGAGTGAGGTGTGAGAGATAGAGTGAGGTGTGAGGTCTAGAGCGAGGTGTGAGGGACATAGTGAGGTGTGAGAGATAGAGTGAGGTGTGAGAGATAGAGCGAGGTGCGAGAGATAGAGCGAGGTGCGAGAGATAGAGCGAGGTGTGAGAGATAGAGTGAGAGATAGAGCGAGGTGTGAGAGAGCGAGGTGTGAGAGATAGAGCGAGAGATAGAGCGAGGTGTGAGAGATAGATTGAGGTGTGAGGGATAGAGTGAGGTGTGAGAGATAGAGTGAGGTGTGAGAGATAGAGTGAGAGATAGAGCGAGGTGCGAGGGATAGAGTGAGGTGTGAGGGATAGAGTGAGAGATAGAGCGAGGTGTGAGAGATAGATTGAGGTGTGAGGGATAGAGTGAGGTTTGAGAGATAGCATGAGGTGTGAGAGATAGAGTGAGGGATAGAGTGAGGTGTGAGAGATAGAGCGAGAGATAGAGTGAGGTGTGAGAGATAGGGCGAGAGATAGAAACCAGAAACCAGAAACCAGAAACCCCACAGTGCAGATAGAGGCCATTTCGGCCCATCGAGCCTGCACCAACACATATCCCACCCTATCCCTGTAACCCCATGTATTTAATCCCCCTAACACTGAGGGTCAATTTATCATAGCCAATCAACCTAACCCACAAATCTTTGGACTGTGGGAGGAAACCGGAGCACCCGGAGGAAACCCACGCAAACACGGGGAGAATGTGCAAACTCCACACAGACAGTCACCCGAGGCCGGATTCGAACCCGGGTCTCTGGCGCTGTGAGGCAACAGTGCTAACTACTATGCCACCGTGTGAGAGATAGAGCGAGAGATAGAGTGAGGTGTGAGAGATAGAGTGAGGTGTGAGAGATAGAGCGAGAGATAGAGCGAGGTGTGAGGGATAGAGCAAGAGATAGAGTGAGGTGTGAGAGATAGAGCAAGGTGTGAGAGATAGAGCGAGGTGTGAGAGATAGAGCGAGGTGTGAGAGATAGAGCGAGGTGTGAGAGATAGAGCGAGGTGTGAGAGATAGAGCGAGATGTGAGAGATAGAGCGAGATGTGAGAGATTGAGCGAGGTGTGAGAGATAGAGCGAGGTGTGAGGGATAGAGTGAGGTGTGAGAGATAGAGTGAGGGGTGAGGGATAGAGTGAGAGATAGAGCAAGAGATAGAGCGAGGTGTGAGAGATAGAGCGAGGTGTGAGGGTTAGATTGAGGTGTGAGGAATAGAGTGAGGTGTGAGAGATAGAGCGAGATGTGAGAGATAGAGCGAGATGTGAGAGATAGAGTGAGGTGTGAGAGATAGAGCGAGGTGTGAGGGATAGAGTGAGGTGTGAGACATAGGGTGAGGGGTGAGGGATAGAGCGAGGTGTGAGAGATAGAGCGAGGTGTGAGGGTTGGAGTGAGGTGTGAGAGTTAGGGTGAGGGGTGAGGGACAGAGTGAGATCTGAGAGATAGGGAGAGGTGTGAGAGATAGAGCGAGCTGTGAGGGTTAGTGCAAGGTGTGAGAGATAGAGTGAGGTGTGAGGGATAGAGTGAGGTGTGAGGGATAGAGTGAGGTGTGAGAGATAGAGTGAGGTGTGAGGGATAGAGTGAGGTGTGAGGGATAGAGTGAGGTGTGAGAGATAGAGTGAGAGATAGAGTGAGAGATAGAGCGAGAGATAGAGCGAGAGATAGAGCGAGGTGTGAGGGATAGAGCGAGGTGTGAGGGTTAGAGCGAGGTGTGAGAGATCGAGTGAGGTGTGAGGGATAGAGTGAGGTGTGAGGGATAGAGCGAGATGTGACAGATCGAGTGAGGTGTGAGGGATCGAGTGAGGTGTGAGGGATAGAGTGAGGTGTGAGAGATAGAGCGACGTGTGAGAGATAGAGCGAGAGATAGAGCGAGGTGTGAGAGCGCGAGAGATAGAGCGAGAGTTAGAGTGAGGTGTGAGGGATAGAGTATGGTGTGAGAGATAGAGCGAGAGATAGAGCGGGGTGTGAGAGATTGAGCGAGGTGTGAGAGATAGAGTGAGATGTGAGAGAGTGAGGTGTGAGAGATAGAGTGAGGTGTGAGAGATAGAGCGAGATAGAGCGAGAGATAGAGCGAGGTGTAAGAGATCGAGTGAGGTGTGAGGGATAGAGTGAGGTGTGAGGGATAGAGTGAGAGATAGAGCGAGAGATAAAGCGAGAGATAGAGCGAGGAGTGAGGGATAGAGCAAGGTGTGAGAGATAGACTGAGATGTGAGAGAGAGAGTGAGGTGTGAGAGATAGAGTGAGGTGTGAGAGATAGAGCGAGAGATAGAGCGAGGTGTGAGGGTTAGAGCGAGGTGTGAGGGATAGAGCGAGTTGTGAGAGATAGAGCGAGGTGTGAGGGACAGAGTGAGGTGTGAGAGATAGAGTGAGGTGTGAGAGATAGAGCGAGAGATAGCGCGAGAGATAGAGCGGGGTGTGAGAGATAGAGCGAGAGATAGCGCGAGGTGTGAGAGATAGAGCGAGAGATAGAGCGAGGTGTAAGAGGTAGAGTGATGTGTGAGAGATAGAGTGAGATCTGAGAGATAGAGTGAGGTGTGAGAAATAGAGAGAGGTGTGAGAGATAGAGTGAGAGATAGAGCGAGAGATAAACGAGGTGTGAGGGATAGAGCGAGGTGTGAGGGATAGAGTGAGATGTGATGGATAGAGTGATGTGTGAGAGATAGAGTGAGATCTGAGAGATAGAGTGAGGTGTGAGAAATAGAGAGAGGTGTGAGAGATAGAGTGAGAGATAGAGCGAGGTGTGAGGGTTAGAGCAAGGTGTGAGGGATAGAGCAAGGTGTGTGAGATCGAGTGATGTGTGAGGGATAGAGCGAGGTGTGAGAGATAGAGCGAGAGATAGAGCGAGAGATAGAGCGAGGTGTGAGGGATCGAGTGAGGTGTGAGGGATAGGGTGAGGTGTGAGGGATAGAGTGAGGTGTGAGGGATAGAGTGAGGTGTGAGGGATAGAGCGAGGTGTGAGAGACAGAGCGAGGTGTGAGAGATAGAGCAAGAGATAGAGCGAGGTGTGAGAGATAGAGTGAGGTGTGAGAGATAGAGTGAGGTGTGAGAGATAGAGTGAGGTGCGAGGGTTAGAGTGAGGTGTGAGAGATAGAGTGAGATGTGAGAGATAGAGTGAGGTTTGAGAGATAGAGTGAGGTGTGAGAGATAGAGCGAGAGATAGAGTGAGAGATAGAGCGAGGTGTGAGGGTTAGAGCAAGGTGTGAGGGATAGAGCGAGGTGTAAGAGATCGAGTGAGGTGTGAGGGATAGAGTGAGGTGTGAGAGATAGAGCGAGAGATAGAGCGAGGTGTGAGGGATCGAGCAAGGTGTGAGGGATAGAGCGAGGTGTAAGAGATCGAGTGAGGTGTGAGGGATAGAGTGAGGTATGAGGGACAGAGTGAGAGATAGAGCGAGAGATAAAGCGAGAGATAGAGCGAGGAGTGAGAGATAGAGCGAGGTGTGAGAGATAGAGTGAGGTGTGAGAGATAGAGTGAGGTGTGAGAGATAGAGTGAGGTGTGAGAGATAGAGTGAGGTGTGAGAGATAGAGCGAGAGATAGAGCGAGGTGTGAGAGATAGAGCGAGGTGTGAGGGTTAGAGTGAGGTGTGAGAGATATGGTGAGAGATAGAGCGAGAGATAGAGCGAGGTTTGAGAGTTAGAGCGAGGTGTGAGGAATAGAGTGAGGTGTGAGAGGCGGTGAGAGATAGAGCGAGAGAAAGAGCGACGTGTGAGGGATAGAGCGCGGTGTGAGGGATAGAGCGAGGTGTGAGAGATAGAGCGAGGAGTGAGAGATAGAGTGAGGTGTGAGGGATAGAGCGAGGTGTGAGAGATAGAGTGAGGTGTGAGGGATAGAGTGAGGTGTGAGAGATAGCGCGAGAGATAGAGCGAGGTGTGAGAGATAGAGTGAGGTGTGAGGGATAGAGTGTGGTCTGAGAGATAGAGCGAGAGATAGAGGGAGGTGTGAGATATAGAGCGAGAGACAGAGTGAGACATAGAGCGAGGTGTGAGGGATAGAGTGAGGTGTGAAAGATAGAGTCAGAGATAGAGCGAGAGATAGAGCGAGGTGTGAGGGATAGAGCGAGGTGTGAGGGATAGAGCGAGGTGTGAGGGATAGAGTGAGGTGTGTGGGATAGAATGAGGTGTGAGATAGATTGAGAGATAGAGTGAGGTGTGAGAGATACAGTGAGAGATAGAGCGAGAGATAGAGCGAGGTGTGAGAGATAGTGTGAGGTGTGAGGGATAGAGTGAGGTGTGGGAGATAGAGCGAGAGATAGAGTGAGGTGTGAGAGATAGAGCGAGGTGTGAGAGATAGAGCGAGAGATAGAGCAAGGTGTGAGAGCGCGAGAGATAGAGCGAGAGATAGAGTGAGGTGTGAGGGATAGAGTGTGGTGTGAGAGATAGAGTGAGGAATAGCGCGAGGTGTGGGAGATAGAGCGAGAGATAGAGTGAGGTGTGAGAGATAGAGCGAGGTGTGAGAGATAGAGCGAGAGATAGAGCGAGGTGTGAGAGCGCGAGAGATAGAGTGAGGTGTGAGGGATAGAGTGAGGTGTCAGAGATAGAGCGAGGGATAGATCAAGGTGTGAGAGATAGAGCGAGGTGTGAGGGATAGAGCGAGGTGTGAGAGGTAGAGTGAGGTGTGAGAGATAGAGTGAGATGTGAGAGATAGAGCGAGAGATAGAGTGAGGGATAGAGCGAGGTGTGAGAGATAGAGCGAGGTGTGAGGGATAGAGCGAGGTGTGAGGGATAGAGCGAGGTGTGAGAGATAGAGCGAGAGATAGAGTGAGAGATAGAGCGAGGTGTGAGGGTTAGAGTAAGGTGTGAGGGTTAGAGTGAGGTGTGAGAGATAGAGCGAGAGATAGAGCGAGGTGTGAGAGGTAGAGTGAGGTGTGAGGGATAGAGTGAGGTGTGAGCAATAGAGAGAGGTGTGAGAGATAGTGAGAGATAGAGCGAGAGATAAACGAGGTGTGAGGGATAGAGCGAGGTGTGAGGGATAGAGTGAGATGTGACGAATAGAGTGATGTATGAGAGATAGAGTGAGATCTGAGAGATAGTGAGGTGTGAGAAATAGAGAGAGGTGTGAGTGATTGAGTGAGAGATAGAGCGAGAGATAGACTGAGAGATAGAGCGAGGTGTGAGGGTTAGAGCATTGTGTGAGGGATAGAGCGATGCGTGAGAGATCGAGTGAGGTGTGAGGGATAGAGTGAGGTGTGAGAGATCGAGTGAGGTGAGAGAGATAGAGCGAGAGATAGAGCGAGAGATAGAGCGAGGCGTGAGGGATAGAGCAAGGTGTGAGGGATAGAGCAAGGTGTGTGAGATCGAGTGAGGTGTGAGGGATAGAGTGAGGTGTGAGGGATAGAGCGAGAGATAGAGTGAGGTGTGAGAGATAGAGCGAGGTGTGAGAGATAGAGCGAGGTGTGAGAGATAGCGCGAGAGATAGAGTGAGAGAGCGAGGTGCAAGGGACAGAGCGAGGTGCGAGAGATAGTGTGAGTTGTGAGAGGTAGAGTGAGGTGTGAGAGATAGTGTGAGGTACGAGGGTTAGAGTGAGGTGCGAGAGATAGTGCGAGGTGTGAGAGATAGAGCGAGGTGTGAGAGATAGAGCGAGGTGTCAGAGATAGAGTGAGGTGTGAGAAATAGAGCGAGAGATAGAGCGAGAGATAGAGCGAGGCGTGAGGGATAGAGCAAGGTGTGAGGGATAGAGCAAGGTGTGTGAGATCGAGTGAGGTGTGAGGGATAGAGTGAGGTGTGAGAGATAGAGCGAGAGATAGAGTGAGGTGTGAGGGATAGAGCGAGGTGTCAGAGATAGAGTGAGGTGTGAGAGATAGAGCGAGGTGTGAGAGATAGAGCGAGGTGTGAGAGATAGCGCGAGGTGCGAGAGACAGTGTGAGTTGTGAGAGGTAGAGTGAGGTGTGAGAGATAGTGTGAGGTACGAGGGTTAGAGTGAGGTGCGAGAGATAGTGCGAGGTGTGAGAGATAGAGCGAGGTGTGAGAGATAGAGTGAGGTGTGAGAGATAGAGTGAGGTGTGAGAGATAGAGTGAGATGTGAGAGATAGAGTGAGGTGTGAGAGATAGAGCGAGAGATAGAGCGAGGTGTGAGGGTTAGAGTGAGGTGTGAGAGATAGAGCGAGAGATAGAGCGAGGTGTGAGGGATAGAGTGAGGTGTGAGAGATAGAGTGAGAGATAGAGCGAGAGATAGAGCGAGGTGTGAGGGATAGAGCGAGGTGTGAGGGATAGAGCGAGGTGTGAGGGATAGAGCGAGGTGTGAGGGATAGAGCGAGGTGTGAGGGATAGAGCGATGTGTGAGAGATAGAGTGAGGTGTGAGAGATAGAGTGAGACATAGATCGAGAGATAGAGCGAGGTGTGACGGATAGAGCGAGGTGTGAGGGATAAAGCGAGGTGTGAGGGATAGAGCGAGGAGTGAGAGATAGAGTGAGGTGTGAGGGATAGAGCGAGGTGTGAGAGATAGAGTGAGGTGTGAGGGATAGAGTGAGGTGTGAGAGATAGCGCGAGAGATAGAGTGAGGTGTGAGAGATAGAGCGAGGTGTGAGAGATAGAGCGAGTTGTGAGAGATAGAGCGAGGTGTGAGAGATAGAGCGAGGTGTGAGAGATAGAGCGAGAGATAGAGCGAGAGATAGAGCGAGGTGTGAGAGATAGAGCGAGAGATAGAGGGAGGTGTGAGATATAGAGCGAGATATAGAGTGAGAGATAGAGTGAGACATAGAGCGAGGTGTGAGGGAGAGCGAGGTGTGAGGGATAGAATGAGGTGTGAGAGATAGAGCGAGAGATAGAGTGAGGTGTGAGGGATAGAGCGAGGTGTGAGGGATAGAGCGAGGTGTGAGAGATAGAGCGAGGTGTGAGAGATAGAGCGAGGTGTGAGAGATAGAGTGAGACATAGATCGAGAGATAGAGCGAGGTGTGAGGGATAGAGCGAGGTGTCAGGGATAGAGCGAGGTGTGAGAGATAGAGCGAGGAGTGAGAGATAGACAGAGGTGTGAGGGATAGAGCGAGGTGGGAGAGATAGAGCGAGGTGTGAGGGATAGAGCAATGTGTGAGGGATAGAGCGAGGTGTGAGAGATCGAGTGAGGTGTGAGGGATAGAGTGAGGTGTGAGAGATAAGAACATAAGAACATAAGAAATAGGAGCAGGAGTAGGCCAATTGGCCCATCGAGCCTGCTCCGCCATTCAATAAGATCATGGCTGATCTGATCCTAACCGCCAATCCACTATGACAGGACTATCTCCTGAATCTAACAGTATTAGACACAGGAAACAGGAGCAGGATCAGGCTACACGGCCCCTGGGCCCGCTCCGCTACCCACAGGGCCATGACCGATCCGCACCTAAACTCATGTCCAAATTCCTGCCCGCTCCCCGTAACCCTTAATTCCCTTTTCTTCGAGGAAACTGTCTATTTCTGTTTTAAATTTATGTAATGATGTAGCTTCGACAGCTTTTTGGGGCAGCATATTCCATGGACCTACCACCCTCTGAGTGAAGTAGTTCCTCCTCATCTCAGTTTTGAAAGAGCAGCCCCATATTCTAAGACTATGCCCCCTAGTTCTAGTTTCACCCATCATCTGGAACATCCTCCCCGCATCCACCCGATCCAACCCCTTCACAATCTTATATGTTTCAATAAGATCGCCTCTCATTCTTCTGAACTCCAATGAGTAGAGTCCCAATCTACTCAACCTCTCCTCATATGTCCATCCCCTCATCCCCGGGATTAACCGAGTGAACCTTCTTTGTACTGACTCGAGAGTAAGTATGTCTTTTCTTAAGTATGGACAGCAAAACTGTACGCAGTATTCCAGGTGCGGTCTCACCAATACCTTGTACAACTGAAGCAATACCTCCCTATTTTTATATTCTATCCCCCTAGCAATGAAAGCCAACATTCCATTGGCCTTCTTAATCACTTGCTGCACCTGCATACTAACCTTTTGAGTTTCGTGCACCAGGACCCCCAGATCCCTTTGTACTTCAGTACTTTCCAGTTTCTTGCCATTAAGATAATAACTTGCTCTACGATTTTTCCTGCCAAAGTGCATAACCTCATACTTTCCAGTATTGTATTCCATCTGCCAAGTCTCTGCCCACTTACTTAGCCTGTCTATGTCCCCTTGCAGGTTTTTTATATCCTCCTCTCTCACTACTTTCCCTCCCATCTTAGTATCATCTGCAAACTTTGATATGTTACACTCGGTCCCCTCCTCCAAATCGTTAATATAGATTGTAAAGAGTTGGGGACCCAGCACTGACCCCTGTGGAACACCACTGGTTACTGATTGCCAGTCTGAGAATGAACCATTTATCGCAACTCTCTGCCTTCTGTTAGATAGCCAATCCTCTATCCATGCCAGAATATTACCCACAATCCCGTGATTTTTTATCTTAAGCAATAATCTTTTGTGTGGCACCTTGTCAAATGCCTTTTGGAAGTCTAAATACACTACGTCCACTGGTTCACCTTTATCCACCCTATATGTTACTTCCTCAAAGAACTCCAGCAAATTTGTCAAACATGACTTCCCCTTCATAAAACCATGCTGACTTTGTCTTATTAAACTATGATTATCCAAATGTCCTGTTACTGTCTCCTTAATAATGGACTCCAAAATTTTACCTACCACAGATGTTAGGCTAACTGGTCTATAGTTTCCAGCCTTCTGTCTACTGCCCTTTTTAAATAAGGGTGTTACATTAGCAGTTTTCCAGTCTGCTGGGACTTTTGCTGAGTCCAGGGAGTTTTGGAAGATTATTACCAATGCATCCACAATCCCTACCGCCACTTCCCTCAAGACCCTAGGATGTAAGCCATCAGGTCCAGGTGATTTATCCGCCTTGAGTCCCATTATTTTACTGAGTACCATTTCCTTAGTGATTTTGATCGTGTTTATCTCCTCCCCCTCTATAGCCCCCTGCTTGTCCAGTGTTGGGATATTCTTGGTGTCCTCTACTGTAAAGACTGATACAAAATATTCATTCAGTGTTTTTGCCATCTCCATATTTCCCACCATTAATTTCCCGGTCTCATCCTCTAAGGGACCAACATTTACTTTAGCCACCCTTTTTCTTTTTATATAACTATAAAAACTCTTACTATCTGTTTTTATATTTTTTGCTAATTTACTTTCATAATCTATCTTCCCTTTCTTAATCAATCTTTTTGTTATTTTTTGCTGTCTTTTAAAGTTTTCCCAATCCTCTATCCTCCCACTAGATTTGGCTACCTTATATGCCCTTGTTTTTAGTCGAATACTATCCTTAATTTCTTTACTTAGCCACGGATGGCTGTCTTTTCTTTTACACCCTTTTCTTCTCAGTGGAATATACTTTTTTTGGAAGTTGTAAAATAACTCCTTAAATGTAAACCACTGATCATGTATCGTCTTACCCTTTAATCTATTTTCCCAATCCACTTTGCTCAATTCTGCTCTCATACCTTCATAGTCTCCTTTATTCAAGCTTAGCACGCTTGTTTGAGATACAACCTCCTCACCCTCTAATTGAACATGGAATTCAACCATGTTATGGTCACTCATTCCAAGGGGATCCTTTACTAGGACATTTTTAATTAATCCTGTCTCGTTACACAGGACCAGATCTAAGGTTGTTTGCCCCCTGGTCGGTTCAGTTACATACTGCTCAAGAAACCCATCCCTAATACACTCAATGAACTCATCCTCAAGGCAGCCCTGCCCAATTTCAGTTGTCCAGTTAATATGATAGTTAAAATCCCCCATAATTATAGATGTTCCCTTATTACAAGCCTCAACTATTTCCTGATTGATACTCCGTCCAACCGAGTTGCAACTGTTCGGAGGCCTATAGACTACGCCCACTAGTGTTATTTTCCCCTTATTGTTCCTTGTCTCCACCCAAACTGTTTCATTATCCTGATCTTTTGACCCAATATCATTTCTCTGTATTACAGTGATTCCTTCCTTTATTAACATAGCCACCCCACCTCCCCTTCCTTCCTGCCTGTCCTTCCTGATCGTTAAATAACCTGGTATGTTTAATTCCCAGGCATTGTCACCCTGCAGCCATGTTTCTGTAATGGCCACAAGATCATACCCATATGTAGCTATTTGTGCCATTAACTCATCTATTTTGCTACGAATGCTACGTGCATTCAGATAGAGAACTTTCAAATGTTTTTTGACACTTAGTTCCTGCTTTTGCCCTTTTTATTACTTTACCTTTTACTCCATGCCTTCTGCCCCTTCCTGACACGCTCTGGTTTTTCATTTCCCCACTGCTACCTAAGTCTATGACCTTCTCTGTTGTCATTTTTATTATTTGTTCTCTAGGAACCTCCCCCCCACTAGTTAGTTTAAAGCCCTCTCTACAGCCCTAGTTATATGATCCGCCAGGACCCTAGTCCCAGCACTGGCCAGGTGAAGCCCGTCCCAACGGAACAGCTCCCTCCTGCCCCAGTACTGGTGCCAGTGTCCCAGGAAGCAAAACCCATTTCTCCCACACCAGTCTTTGAGCCACGCATTTAACTCTCTGACTTTATTTGTCCTAGCCAAATTCGCTCGTGGCTCAGGTAATAATCCAGAGATTATTACCCTTGAGGTTCTGTTTTTTAATCTGACCCCTAGCTGCTCATACTCCTTTAACAGAACCGGCTTCCTAGTCCTATCTATGTCGTTTGTACCAACATGGACCACGACGACTGGATCCACCCCCTCCCATTGCAAGTTTCTTTCCAGCCCAGAGGAGATGTCCTTAACCCTGGCACCGGGCAGGCAACACAGCCTACGGGACTCTCGCTCTTGGCTGCAGAGAACTCTATCTATCCCCCTAATAATACTATCCCCTACCACTACAACATTTCTATTTACTCCCCCCTCTTGAATGGCCCCCCGTTCCACGGTGCTGTGGCCAGGTTGCTCATCCTCCCTGCAGCCCCTGCTCCCGTCCCCACAGGGAGTAAGAACCTCGAACCTGTTGGTCAAGAGCAAGGGCTGCGGCTCCTCCAACACTACCTCCTGGTTCCCCGTACCTGCCTCACTCGTAGTCACACCGTCCTGACCCTGGCCATGGGCTACATCTGAATTAATTAACTTCATAGGTGTGACCACCTCCTGATACACAGAGTCCAGGTACTTCTCCCCCTCCCTGATGTGTCGCAGTATCTGAAGCTCAGACTCCAGCTCATCAACACGGAGCTGGAGATCCTGTAGCAGCAGACACTTTTCACAGATGTACTCACCGTTAGCCTCAATGGGGTCTACCGGCTCCCACATCTCGCAACAGTAACACATCACCTGCTGCATTCTATGGAATTATTTTAAAAATTTTATTGTTAGTTATGGACACCCTCTTCCCGATTATAGATGCTAGTATCCCCTTTAATTAATTGGATTTAAATTAAATCAATCCCTCTAATTACACCAGTTAAATGGTTTACCAACTGTCTCCACTACAGCACAAAGACCCTAGAACAAAACTGCAGAATTTAAGATTGTAATAAAAAGAAGAAATACTCACCAACCAATCCAACCAATCACTTACCTCCTTCCTGGTGACGTCACACTTCGATTACTTTTTACCTCTCTCCCCTGCTGTTGAATTGGTCGGGCCTCGCCTCGCCCCTCCTTTTAAAGTTGCCGCGCTGCCTCTACCTCACGCAGGTGTGAGAGATAGAGCAAGAGATAGAGTGAGGAGTGAAGGATAGAGCGAGGTGTGAGAGATCGAGTGAGGTGTGAGAGATCGAGTGAGGTGTGAGGGATCGAGTGAGGTGTGAGAGATAGAGCGAGGTGTGAGAGATAGAGTGAGAGATAGAACGAGGAGCGAGAGATAAATTGAGGTGTGAGGGATAGAGCGAGGTGTGAGAAGTAGAGTGTGGTGTGAGTGATAGAGTGAGGTGTGAGAGATCGAGTGATGTGCAAGGGTTAGAGTGAGGTGCGAGAGACAGAGCGAGGTGTGAGAGATAGAGCGAGGTGTGAAGGATAGAGTGAGGTGTGAGGGATAGAGTGAGGTGTGAGAGATAGAGTGAGGTGTGAAGGATAGAGTGAGGTGTGACGGATAGAGTGAGGTGTGAGAGATAGAGTGAGGTGTGTGGGATAGAATGAGGTGTGAGAGATAGAGCGAGGTGTTAGAGATAGAGCGAGGTGTGAGAGATAGAGCGAGGTGTGAGAGACAGAGCGAGGTGTGAGAGATAGAGCGAGGTGTGAAGGATAGAGTGAGGTGTGAAGGATAGAGTGAGGTGTGAGGGATAGAGTGAGGTGTGAGAGATAGAGTGAGGTGTGTGGGATAGAATGAGGTGTGAGAGATAGAGCGAGGTGTTAGAGATAGAGCGAGGTGTTAGAGATAGAGCGAGGTGTGAGAGATAGAGCGAGGTGTGAGAGATAGAGCGAGGTGTGAGAGATAGAGCGAGAGATAGAGTGAGGTGTGAGAGATAGAGCGAGGTGTGAGAGATAGAGCGAGGTGTGAGAGATAGAGCGAGAGATAGAGTGAGGTGTGAGGGATAGAGTGTGGTGTGAGAGATAGAGCGAGAGATAGAGTGAGGTGTGAGAGATAGAGCAAGAGATAGAGTGAGAGATAGAGCGAGACATAGAGTGAGGTTTGAGAGATAGAGCGAGGTGTGAGAGATAGAGCGAGGTGTGAGAGATAGAGCGAGAGGTAGAGCGAGGTGTGAGATAGAGTGAGGTGTGAGAGATAGAGCGAGAGATAGAGCGAGGTGTGAGGGATAGAGCGAGATGTGAGGGATAGAGCGAGTTGTGAGGGTTAGAGTGAGGTGTGAGAGATAGAGTGAGGTGTGAGAGATAGAGCGAGGCGTTAGAAATAGAGCGAGGTGTGAGAGACAGCGCGAGAGATAGAGCGAGAGATAGAGCGAGGTGTGAGAGATAGAGCGAGAGATAGAGTGAGGTGTGAGGGATAGAGCAAGAGATAGAGGGAGGTGTGAGAGATAGAGTGAGGTGTGAGAGATAGAGCAAGAGATCGAGTGAGAGATAGAGCAAGACATAGAGCGAGGTGTGAGGGAGAGAGCGAGGTGTGAGAGATAGAGCGAGGTGTGAGAGATAGAGTGAGGAATAGAGCGAGGTGTGAGAGATAGAGCAAGAGATTGAGTGAGAGATAGAGCAAGACATAGAGCGAGGTGTGAGGGAGAGAGCGAGGTGTGAGAGATAGAGCAAGACATAGAGCGAGGTGTGAGGGATAGATCAAGGTGTGAGAGATAGAGTGAGATATAGAGTGAGGGAGAGAGCGAGGTGTGAGAGGTAGAGTGAGGTGTGAGAGATAGAGTGAGGTGCGAGGGATAGAGCCAGAGATAGAGTGAGAGATAGAGCGAGGTGTGAGGGACAGAGTGAGGTGCGAGAGATAGAGCGAGAGATAGAGCGAGAGATAGAGCGAGGTGTGAGGTTTAGAGTGAGGTGTGAGAGATAGAGCGAGGTGTGAGAGATAGAGTGAGAGATAGAGCGAGGTGTGAGAGATAGAGTGAGATCTGAGAGATAGAGTGAGGTGTGAGAGATAGAGCAAGAGATAGAGTGAGGGATAGAGCGAGGTGTGAGAGATAGAGCGAGAGATACAGTGAGAGTTAGAGTGAGGTGTGAGGGACAGAGTGAGGTGCGAGAGATAGAGCGAGAGATAGAGCGAGGTGTGAGAGGTAGAGTGAGAGATAGAGTGAGGTGTGAGAGGTAGAGTGAGGTGTGAGGGATAGAGTGAGATGTGTGGGATAGAGTGATGTGTGAGAAATAGAGTAAGATCTGAGAGATAGAGTGAGGTGTGAGAAATAGAGAGAGGTGTGAGAGATAGAGTGAGAGATAGAGCGAGAGATAAACGAGGTGTGAGGGATAGAGCGAGGTGTGAGGGTTAGAGCAAGGTGTGAGGGATAGAGCGAGGCGTGAGAGATCGAGTGAGGTGTGAGGGATAGAGTGAGGTGTGAGAGATAGAGTGAGACATAGATCGAGAGATAGAGCGAGGTGTGAGGGATAGAGCGAGGTGTGAGAAATAGAGCGAGGTGTGAGAGATAGAGTGAGGTGTGAGAGATAGATTGAGATATAGAGTGAGGGAGAGAGCGTGGTGTGAGAGATAGAGTGAGGTGTGAAAGATACAGGGAGAGATAGAGCGAGGTGTGAGGGACAGAGCGAGGTGTGAGGGACAGAGCGAGGTGTGAGAGATAGAGCGAGGTGTGAGAGATAGTGCGAGGTGTGAGAGATAGAGTGAGGTGTGAGAGATAGAGTGAGGTGTGAGAGATAGAGTGAGGTGTGAGAGATAGAGTGAGGTGTGAGAGATAGAGCGAGGTGTGAGAGATAGAGCGAGGTGTGAGAGATAGAGCGAGGTGTGAGAGATAGAGCGAGGTGTGAGAGATAGAGCGAGGTGTGAGAGATAGAGCGAGGTGTGAGAGATAGAGCGAGGTGTGAGAGATAGAGCGAGGTGTGAGAGATAGAGCGAGGTGTGAGAGATAGAGTGAGGTGTGAGAGATAGAGTGAGGTGTGAGAGATAGAGTGAGGTGTGAGAGATAGAGTGAGGTGTGAGAGATAGAGTGAGGTGTGAGAGATAGAGTGAGGTGTGAGAGATAGAGCGAGAGATAGAGCGAGGTGTGAGAGATAGAGCGAGGTGTGAGGGTTAGAGTGAGGTGTGAGAGATATGGTGAGAGATAGAGCGAGAGATAGAGCGAGGTTTGAGAGTTAGAGCGAGGTGTGAGGAATAGAGTGAGGTGTGAGAGGCGGTGAGAGATAGAGCGAGAGAAAGAGCGACGTGTGAGGGATAGAGCGCGGTGTGAGGGATAGAGCGAGGTGTGAGAGATAGAGCGAGGAGTGAGAGATAGAGTGAGGTGTGAGGGATAGAGCGAGGTGTGAGAGATAGAGTGAGGTGTGAGGGATAGAGTGAGGTGTGAGAGATAGCGCGAGAGATAGAGCGAGGTGTGAGAGATAGAGTGAGGTGTGAGGGATAGAGTGTGGTCTGAGAGATAGAGCGAGAGATAGAGGGAGGTGTGAGATATAGAGCGAGAGACAGAGTGAGACATAGAGCGAGGTGTGAGGGATAGAGTGAGGTGTGAGGGATAGAGTGAGGTGTGTGGGATAGAGCGAGGTGTGAGGGATAGAGCGAGGTGTGAGGGATAGAGTGAGGTGTGTGGGATAGAATGAGGTGTGAGATAGATTGAGAGATAGAGCGAGGTGTGAGAGATGGAGCGAGATGTGAGAGATAGAGTGAGATGTGAGAGATAGAGTGAGGTGTGAGAGATACAGTGAGAGATAGAGCGAGAGATAGAGCGAAGTGTGAGAGATAGTGTGAGGTGTGAGGGATAGAGTGAGGTGTGGGAGATAGAGCGAGAGATAGAGTGAGGTGTGAGAGATAGAGCGAGGTGTGAGAGATAGAGCGAGAGATAGAGCAAGGTGTGAGAGCGCGAGAGATAGAGCGAGAGATAGAGTGAGGTGTGAGGGATAGAGTGTGGTGTGAGAGATAGAGTGAGGAATAGCGCGAGGTGTGGGAGATAGAGCGAGAGATAGAGTGAGGTGTGAGAGATAGAGCGAGGTGTGAGAGAGCGAGAGATAGAGCGAGGTGTGAGAGCGCGAGAGATAGAGTGAGGTGTGAGGGATAGAGTGTGGTGTGAGAGATAGAGTGAGGAATAGAGCGAGGTGTGAGAGATAGAGCGAGAGACAGAGCGAGAGATAGAGTGAGGTGTGAGGGATAGAGTGAGGTGTCAGAGATAGAGCGAGGGATAGATCAAGGTGTGAGAGATAGAGTGAGATATAGAGTGAGGGAGAGAGCGAGGTGTGAGAGGTAGAGTGAGGTGTGAGAGATAGAGTGAGATGTGAGAGATAGAGCGAGAGATAGAGTGAGGGATAGAGCGAGGTGTGAGAGATAGAGTGAGGTGTGAGGGATAGAGTGAGGTGTGAGGGATAGAGCGAGGTGTGAGGGATAGAGCGAGGTGTGAGAGATAGAGCGAGAGATAGAGTGAGAGATAGAGCGAGGTGTGAGGGTTAGAGTAAGGTGTGAGGGTTAGAGTGAGGTGTGAGAGATAGAGCGAGAGATAGAGCGAGGTGTGAGAGGTAGAGTGAGGTGTGAGGGATAGAGTGAGGTGTGAGCAATAGAGAGAGGTGTGAGAGATAGTGAGAGATAGAGCGAGAGATAAACGAGGTGTGAGGGATAGAGCGAGGTGTGAGGGATAGAGTGAGATGTGACGGATAGAGTGATGTATGAGAGATAGAGTGAGATCTGAGAGATAGTGAGGTGTGAGAAATAGAGAGAGGTGTGAGTGATTGAGTGAGAGATAGAGCGAGAGATAGAGCGAGAGATAGAGCGAGAGATAGAGCGAGAGATAGAGCGAGGCGTGAGGGATAGAGCAAGGTGTGAGGGATAGAGCAAGGTGTGTGAGATCGAGTGAGGTGTGAGGGATAGAGTGAGGTGTGAGGGATAGAGCGAGAGATAGAGTGAGGTGTGAGAGATAGAGCGAGGTGTGAGAGATAGAGCGAGGTGTGAGAGATAGCGCGAGAGATAGAGTGAGAGAGCGAGGTGCAAGGGACAGAGCGAGGTGCGAGAGATAGTGTGAGTTGTGAGAGGTAGAGTGAGGTGTGAGAGATAGTGTGAGGTACGAGGGTTAGAGTGAGGTGCGAGAGATAGTGCGAGGTGTGAGAGATAGAGCGAGGTGTGAGAGATAGAGCGAGGTGTCAGAGATAGAGTGAGATGTGAGAGATAGAGTGAGGTGTGAGAGATAGAGCGAGAGATAGAGCGAGGTGTGAGGGATAGAGTGAGGTGTGAGAGATAGAGTGAGAGATAGAGCGAGAGATAGAGCGAGGTGTGAGGGATAGAGCGAGGTGTGAGGGATAGAGCGAGGTGTGAGGGATAGAGCGAGGTGTGAGGGATAGAGCGAGGTGTGAGGGATAGAGCGATGTGTGAGAGATAGAGTGAGGTGTGAGAGATAGAGTGAGACATAGATCGAGAGATAGAGCGAGGTGTGACGGATAGAGCGAGGTGTGAGGGATAAAGCGAGGTGTGAGGGATAGAGCGAGGAGTGAGAGATAGAGTGAGGTGTGAGGGATAGAGCGAGGTGTGAGAGATAGAGTGAGGTGTGAGGGATAGAGTGAGGTGTGAGAGATAGCGCGAGAGATAGAGTGAGGTGTGAGAGATAGAGCGAGGTGTGAGAGATAGAGCGAGTTGTGAGAGATAGAGCGAGGTGTGAGAGATAGAGCGAGGTGTGAGAGATAGAGCGAGAGATAGAGCGAGAGATAGAGCGAGGTGTGAGAGATAGAGCGAGAGATAGAGGGAGGTGTGAGATATAGAGCGAGATATAGAGTGAGAGATAGAGTGAGACATAGAGCGAGGTGTGAGGGAGAGCGAGGTGTGAGGGATAGAATGAGGTGTGAGAGATAGAGCGAGAGATAGAGTGAGGTGTGAGGGATAGAGCGAGGTGTGAGGGATAGAGCGAGGTGTGAGAGATAGAGCGAGGTGTGAGAGATAGAGCGAGGTGTGAGAGATAGAGTGAGACATAGATCGAGAGATAGAGCGAGGTGTGAGGGATAGAGCGAGGTGTCAGGGATAGAGCGAGGTGGGAGAGATAGAGCGAGGTGTGAGAGATAGCGCGAGAGATAGAGCGAGAGATAGAGCGAGGTGTGAGAGATAGATTGAGATATAGAGTGAGGGAGAGAGCGTGGTGTGAGAGATAGAGCGAGGAGTGAGAGATAGACAGAGGTGTGAGGGACAGAGCGAGGTGTGAGAGATAGAGCGAGGATTGAGGGATAGAGTGAGGTGTGAGAGATAGAGCGAGAGATAGAGCGAGATGTGAGAGATAGAGTGAGGTGTGAGAGATAGAGCAAGAGATAGAGCGAGGTGTGAGGGTTAGGGCAAGGTGTGAGAGATAGAGCGAGGTGTGAGAGATAGAGCGAGAGATAGAGCGAGAGATAGAGTGGGGTGTGAGAGATAGAGTGAGGTGTGAGAGATAGAGCGAGAGATAGCGCGAGGTGTGAGAGATAGAGCGAGAGATAGAGCGAGGTGTAAGAGGTAGAGTGAGGTGTGAGAGATAGAGTGAGGTGTAAGGGATAGAGTGAGATGTGTGGGATAGAGTGATGTGTGAGAGATAGAGTGAGATCTGAGAGATAGAGTGAGGTGTGAGAAATAGAGAGAGGTGTGAGAAATAGAGAGAGGTGTGAGAGATAGAGTGAGAGATAGAGCGAGAGATAAACGAGGTGTGAGGGATAGAGTGAGATGTGATGGATAGAGTGATGTGTGACAGATAGAGTGAGGTGTGAGAAATAGAGAGAGGTGTGAGAGATAGAGTGAGAGATAGAGCGAGAGATAGTGCGAGGTGTGAGAGATAGAGCGAGAGATAGAGCGAGGTGTGAGGGACCGAGCAAGGTGTGAGGGATAGAGCGAGGTGTAAGAGATCGAGTGAGGTGTGAGGGATAGAGTGAGGTGTGAGAGATAGAGTGAGGGGTGAGAGATAGAGCGAGAGATAGAGTGAAGTGTGAGAGATAGAGCGAGGTGTGAGAGACAGAGCGAGGTGTGAGAGATAGAGTGAGGGATAGAGCAAGCTGTGAGGGATAGAGCGAGGTGTGTGAGATCGAGTGAGGTGTGAGGGATAGAGTGAGGTATGAGAGATAGAGTGAGGGGTGAGAGATAGAGCGAGAGATAGAGTGAAGTGTGAGAGATAGAGCGAGGTGTGAGAGATAGAGCGAGGTGTCAGAGATAGAGTGAGGTGTGAGAAATAGAGCGAGAGATAGAGCGAGAGATAGAGCGAGGCGTGAGGGATAGAGCAAGGTGTGAGGGATAGAGCAAGGTGTGTGAGATCGAGTGAGGTGTGAGGGATAGAGCGAGGTGTCAGAGATAGAGTGAGGTGTGAGAGATAGAGCGAGGTGTGAGGGATAGAGTGAGGTGTGAGAGATAGAGCGAGAGATAGAGTGAGGTGTGAGAGATAGCGCGAGGTGCGAGAGATAGTGTGAGTTGTGAGAGGTAGAGTGAGGTGTGAGAGATAGTGTGAGGTACGAGGGTTAGAGTGAGGTGCGAGAGATAGTGCGAGGTGTGAGAGATAGAGCGAGGTGTGAGAGATAGAGTGAGGTGTGAGAGATAGAGCGAGGTGTGAGGGACAGAGTGAGGTGTGAGAGATGGAGTGAGGTGTGAGAGATAGAGCGAGAGATAGAGCGAGAGATAGAGCGGGGTGTGAGAGATAGCGCGAGGTGTGAGAGATAGAGCGAGAGATAGAGCGAGGTGTAAGAGGTAGAGTGAGGTGTGAGAGATAGAGTGAGGTGTGAGAGATAGAGTGAGGTGTGAGAGATAGAGCGAGGTGTAAGGGATAGAGTGAGATCTGAGAGATAGAGTGAGGTGTGAGAAATAGAGAGAGGTGTGAGAGATAGAGCGAGAGATAGAGTGAGAGATAGAGCGAGGTGTGAGGGTTAGAGCAAGGTGTGAGGGATAGAGCGAGGTGTGAGAGATCGAGTGATGTGTGAGGGATAGAGTGAGGTGTGAGAGATAGAGCGAGAGATAGAGCGAGAGATAGAGCGAGGTGTGTGAGATCGAGTGAGGTGTGAGGGATAGAGTGAGGTGTGAGAGATAGAGTGAGGGGTGAGAGATACAGTGAGGGGTGAGAGATAGAGTGAGGTGTGAGAGACAGAGCGAGGTGTGAGAGATAGCGCGAGAGACAGAGTGAGAGATAGAGCGAGGTTCGAGGGACAGAGCGAGGTGTGAGAGATAGAGCGAGGTGTGAGAGGTAGAGTGAGGTTTGAGAGATAGAGTGAGGTGCGAGGGTTAGAGTGAGGTGTGAGAGATTGAGCGAGGTGTGAGAGATAGAGTGAGATGTGAGAGAGAGAGTGAGGTGTGAGAGATAGAGCGAGAGATAGAGCGAGAGATAGAGCGAGAGATAGAGCGAGGTGTGAGGGTTAGAGTGAGGTGTGAGAGATAGAGTGAGGTGTGAGAGATAGAGCGAGAGATAGAGCGAGGTGTGAGGGTTAGAGCGAGGTGTGAGTGTTAGAGTGAGGTGTGAGGAATAGAGTGAGGTGTGAGAGATAGGGTGAGAGATAGAGCGAGAGATAGAGCGAGGTGTGAGGGTTAGAGCGAGGTGTGAGGGATAGAGCGAGGTGTGAGGGACAGAGTGAGGTGTGAGAGATAGAGTGAGGTGTGAGAGATAGAGTGAGGTGTGAGAGATAGAGCGAGAGATAGAGCGAGAGATAGAGCGGGGTGTGAGAGATTGAGCGAGGTGTGAGAGATAGAGTGAGGTTTGAGAGATAGAGTGAGGTATGAGAGATAGAGTGAGGTGCGAGGGTTAGAGTGAGCTGCGGGAGATTGAGCGAGGTGTGAGAGATAGAGTGAGATGTGAGGGATAGAGTGAGAGATAGAGCGAGAGATAGAGCGAGGTGTAAGAGATCGAGTGAGGTGTGAGGGATAGAGTGAGGTGTGAGGGATAGAGTGAGAGATAGAGCGAGAGATAAAGCGAGAGATAGAGCGAGGAGTGAGGGATAGAGCAAGGTGTGAGAGATAGAGCGAGAGATAGAGCGAGAGATAGAGCGAGGTGTGAGGGTTAGAGCGAGGTGTGAGTGTTAGAGTGAGGTGTGAGGAATAGAGTGAGGTGTGAGATATAGGGTGAGAGATAGAGCGAGAGATAGAGCGAGGAGTGAGGGTTAGAGCGAGGTGTGAGGGATAGAGCGAGGTGTGAGAGATAGAGCGAGGTGTGAGGGACAGAGTGAGGTGTGAGAGATAGAGTGAGGTGTGAGAGATAGAGCGAGAGATAGCGCAAGAGATAGAGCGGGGTGTGAGAGATAGAGCGAGAGATAGCGCGAGGTGTGAGAGGTAGAGTGAGGTGTGAGAGATAGAGTGATGTGTGAGAGATAGAGTGAGGTGTGAGAAATAGAGAGAGGTGTGAGAGATAGAGCGAGAGATAAACGAGGTGTGAGGGATAGAGCGAGGTGTGAGGGATAGAGTGAGATGTGATGGATAGAGTGATGTGTGACAGATAGAGTGAGATCTGAGAGATAGAGTGAGGTGTGAGAAATAGAGAGAGGTGTGAGAGATAGAGTGAGAGATAGAGCGAGGTGTGAGGGTTAGAGCAAGGTGTGAGGGATAGAGCAAGGTGTGTGAGATCGAGTGATGTGTGAGGGATAGAGTGAGGTGTGAGAGATAGAGCGAGAGATAGAGCGAGGTGTGAGGGATCGAGTGAGGTGTGAGGGATAGGGTGAGGTGTGAGAGACAGAGCGAGGTGTGAGAGATAGAGCAAGAGATAGAGCGAGGTGTGAGAGATAGAGCAAGAGATAGAGCGAGGTGTGAGAGGTAGAGTGAGGTGTGAGAGATAGAGTGAGGTGCGAGGGTTAGAGTGACGTGCGAGGGTTAGAGTGACGTGCGAGGGTTAGAGTGAGGTGTGAGAGATAGAGTGAGGTGTGAGAGATAGAGCGGGGTGTGAGAAATAGAGAGAGGTGTGAGAGATAGAGTGAGAGATAGAGCGAGAGATAAACGAGGTGTGAGGGATAGAGCGAGGTGTGAGGGATAGAGTGAGATGTGATGGATAGAGTGATGTGTGACAGATAGAGTGAGATCTGAGAGATAGAGAGAGGTGTGAGAGATAGAGCGAGAGATAGAGCGAGGTGTGAGAGATAGAGCAAGGTGTGAGGGATAGAGCGAGGTGTAAGAGATCGAGTGAGGTGTGAGGGATAGAGTGAGGTGTGAGAGATAGAGCGAGAGATAGAGCGAGGCGTGAGGGATCGAGCAAGGTGTGAGGGATAGAGCGAGGTGCAAGAGATCGAGTGAGGTGTGAGGGATAGAGTGAGGTGTGAGAGATAGAGTGAGGGGTGAGAGATAGAGCGAGAGATAGAGCGAAGTGTGAGAGATAGAGCAAGGTGCGAGGGACAGAGCGACGTGTGAGAGATAGAGCGAGGTGTGAGAGGTAGAGTGAGGTGTGAGAGGTAGAGTGAGGTGTGAGAGGTAGAGTGAGGTGTGAGAGATAGAGCGAGGTGTGAGAGATAGAGCGAGGTGTGAGGGATAGAGCGAGGTGTGAGGGATAGAGCGAGGTGTGAGGGATAGAGCGAGGTGTGAGAGATAGAGTGAGGTGTGAGAGATAGAGCGAGGTGTGAGAGATAGAGCGAGAGATAGAGCGAGAGATAGAGCGGGGTGTGAGAGATAGAGTGAGGTGCGAGGGTTAGAGTGAGGTGTGAGAGTGCGAGGTGTGAGAGATAGAGCGAGAGATAGAGCGAGAGATAGAGCGGGGTGTGAGAGATAGAGTGAGGTGCGAGGGTTAGAGTGAGGTGTGAGAGATAGAGCGGGGTGTGAGAGATAGAGTGAGGTGTGAGGGATAGAGTGAGGTGTGAGAGATAGAGTGAGGTGCGAGGGTTAGAGTGAGGTGTGAGAGATTGAGTGAGGTGTGAGAGCTAGAGCGTGGTGAGAGAGATAGAGTGAGGTGTGAGAGATAGAGCGAGAGATAGGGTGAGAGATCGAGCGAGGTGTGAGGGTTAGAGCAAGGTGTGAGGGGTAGAGCGAGGTGTGAGGGATAGAGCAAGGTGTGAGGGACAGAGTGAGGTGTGAGATAGTGAGGTGTGAGAGATAGAGCGAGAGATAGAGCGGGGTGTGAAGGATCGAGTGAGGTGTGAGGAATAGAGCGAGAGAGAGCGAGGTGTGAGGGATCGAGTGAGGTGTGAGAGATAGAGTGAGGTGTGAGAGATAGAGCGAGAGATAGAGCGAGAGATAAACGAGGTGTGAGGGATAGAGCGAGGTGTGAGGGATAGAGTGAGATGTGATGGATAGAGTGATGTGTGACAGATAGAGTGAGATCTGAGAGATCGAGTGATGTGTGAGGGATAGAGTGAGGTGTGAGAGATAGAGCGAGAGATAGAGCGAGAGATAGAGCGAGGTGTGAAGGATCGAGTGAGGTGTGAGGAATAGAGCGAGAGATAGAGCGAGGTGTGAGGGATCGAGTGAGGTGTGAGGGATAGAGGGAGGTGTGAGGGATAGAGTGAGAGATAGAGCGAGAGATAAAGCGAGAGATAGAGCGAGGTGCGAGGGACAGAGCGAGGTGTGAGAGATAGAGCAAGAGATAGAGCGAGGTGTGAGAGGTAGAGTGAGGTGTGAGAGATAGAGTGAGGTGTGAGAGATAGAGTGAGGTATGAGAGATAGAGTGAGGTGTGAGAGATAGAGTGAGAGATAGAGCAAGAGATAGAGCGAGGTGTGAGAGATAGAGCGAGGTGTGAGGGTTAGATTGAGGTGTGAGGAATAGAGTGAGGTGTGAGAGGTAGAGTGAGGTGTGAGAGATTGAGCGAGGTGTGAGAGATAGAGTGAGGTGTGAGAGATAGAGTGAGATGTGAGAGAGAGAGTGAGATGTGAGAGATAGAGTGAGGTGTGAGAGCTAGAGCGTGGTGAGAGAGATAGAGTGAGGTGTGAGAGATAGAGCGAGAGATAGAGCGAGGTGTGAGAGATAGAGCGAGGTGTGAGGGTTAGATTGAGGTGTGAGGAATAGAGTGAGGTGTGAGAGATAGAGTGAGGTGTGAGAGATAGAGTGAGAGATAGAGCGAGAGATAGAGCGAGGTGTGAGGGATAGAGCGATGCGTGAGAGATCGAGTGAGGTGTGAGGGATAGAGTGAGGTGTGAGAGATAGAGTGAGAGATAGAGCGAGAGATAGAGCGAGGTGTGAGGGATAGAGCGAGGTGTAAGAGATCGAGTGAGGTGTGAGAGATAGAGCGAGAGATAGAGCGAGAGATAGAGCGAGAGATAGAGCGAGGCGTGAGGGATAGAGCAAGGTGTGTGAGATAGAGTGAGGTGTGAGAGAGAGCGAGGTGTGAGAGATAGAGCGAGGTGTGAGAGATAGCGCGAGAGATAGAGTGAGAGATAGAGCGAGGTGCAAGGGACAGAGCGAGTTGCGAGAGATAGTGTGAGTTGTGAGAGGTAGAGTGAGGTGTGAGAGATAGTGTGAGGTACGAGGGTTAGAGTGAGGTGCGAGAGATAGTGCGAGGTGTGAGGGATAGAGTGAGGTGTGAGAGATAGAGCGAGAGATAGAGCGAGGTGTGAGGGTTAGAGTGAGGTGTGAGAGATAGAGCGAGTTGTGAGGGATAGAGTGAGGTTTGAGAGATAGAGCGAGGTTTGAGAGATAGAGCGAGGTGTGAGGGATAGAGCGAGGTGTGAGGGATAGAGCGAGGTGTGAGGGATAGAGCGAGGTGTGAGAGATAGAGTGAGGTGTGAGAGATAGAGTGAGACATAGATCGAGAGATAGAGCGAGGTGTGACGGATAGAGCGAGGTGTGAGGGATAAAGCGAGGTGTGAGGGATAGAGCGAGGAGTGAGAGATAGAGTGAGGTGTGAGGGATAGAGCGAGGTGTGAGAGATAGCGCGAGAGATAGAGCGAGTTGTGAGAGATAGAGCGAGGTGTGAGAGATAGAGCGAGGTGTGAGAGATAGAGCGAGAGATAGAGTGAGGTGTGAGAGATAGAGCGAGGTGTGAGAGATAGAGCGAGGTGTGAGAGATAGAGTGAGGTGTGAGAGATCGAGTGAGGTGTGAGGAATAGAGTGAGGTGTGAGAGATAGAGTGAGACATAGATCGAGAGATAGAGCGAGGTGTGACGGATAGAGCGAGGTGTGAGGGATAAAGCGAGGTGTGAGGGATAGAGCGAGGAGTGAGGGATAGAGCGAGGTGTGAGAGATAGAGTGAGGTGTGAGGGATAGAGTGAGGTGTGAGAGATAGCGCGAGAGATAGAGCGAGGTGTGAGACATAGAGCGAGAGATAGAGGGAGGTGTGAGATATAGAGTGAGAGATAGAGTGAGACATAGAGCGAGGTGTGAGGGAGAGCGAGGTGTGAGGGATAGAATGAGGTGTGAGAGATAGAGTGAGAGATAGAGCGAGAGATAGAGCGAGGTGTGAGGGATAGAGTGAGGTGTGAGGGATAGAGCGAGGTGTGAGAGATAGAGTGAGGTGTGAGAGATAGAGTGAGACATAGATCGAGAGATAGAGCGAGGTGTGAGGGATAGAGCGAGGTGTGAGGGATAGAGCGAGGTGGGAGAGATAGAGCGAGGTGTGAGAGATAGCGCGAGAGATAGAGCGAGGTTTGAGAGATAGAGTGAGGTGTGAGAGATAGATTGAGATATAGAGTGAGGGAGAGAGCGTGGTGTGAGAGATAGAGTGAGGTGTGAAAGATACAGGGAGAGATAGAGCGAGGTGTGAGGGACAGAGCGAGGTGTGAGAGATAGAGCGAGGATTGAGGGATAGAGTGAGGTGTGAGAGATAGAGCGAGATGTGAGGGTTAGGGCAAGGTGTGAGAGATAGAGCGAGGTGTGAGAGATAGAGCGAGAGATAGAGCGAGAGATAGAGCGGGGTGTGAGAGATAGAGCGAGAGATAGCGCGAGGTGTGAGAGATAGAGCGAGAGATAGAGCGAGGTGTAAGAGGTAGAGTGAGGTGTGAGAGATAGAGTGAGGTGTAAGGGATAGAGTGAGATGTGTGGGATAGAGTGATGTGTGAGAGATAGAGTGAGGTGTGAGAAATAGAGAGAGGTGTGAGAAATAGAGGTGTGAGAGATAGAGTGAGAGATAGAGCGAGAGATAGAGCGAGGTGTGAGAGATAGAGCGAGAGATAGAGCGAGGTGTGAGGGTTAGAGCAAGGTGTGAGGGATAGAGCGAGGTGTGAGAGATCGAGTGATGTGTGAGGGATAGAGTGAGTTGTGAGAGATAGAGCGAGAGATAGAGCGAGGTGTGAGGGATCGAGCAAGGTGTGAGGGATAGAGCGAGGTGTAAGAGATCGAGTGAGGTGTGAGGGATAGAGTGAGGTGTGAGAGATAGAGTGAGGGGTGAGGGATAGAGTGAGGTGTGAGAGATAGAGTGAGAGAGCGAGAGATAAAGCGAGAGATAGAGCGAGGAGTGAGGGATAGAGCAAGCTGTGAGGGATAGAGCGAGGTGTGTGAGATCGAGTGAGGTGTGAGGGATAGAGTGAGGTGTGAGAGATAGAGTGAGGGGTGAGAGATAGAGCGAGAGATAGAGTGAAGTGTGAGATAGAGTGAGGTGTGAGAGATAGAGTGAGGTGTGAGAGATAGAGTGAGAGATAGAGCAAGAGATAGAGTGAGGTGTGAGAGATAGAGTGAGGTATGAGAGATTGAGCGAGGTGTGAGAGATAGAGTGAGATGAGAGAGTGAGATGTGAGAGATAGAGTGAGAGCTAGAGCGAGGTGTGAGAGATAGAGCGAGGTGCGAGGGACAGAGTGAGGTGTGAGAGATGGAGTGAGGTGTGAGAGATAGAGCGAGAGATAGCGCGAGGTGTGAGAGATAGAGCGAGAGATAGAGCGAGGTGTAAGAGGTAGAGTGAGGTGTGAGAGATAGAGTGAGGTGTAAGGGATAGAGTGAGATGTGTGGGATAGAGTGATGTGTGAGAGATAGAGTGAGATCTGAGAGATAGAGTGAGGTGTGAGAAATAGAGAGAGGTGTGAGAGATAGAGCGAGGTGTGAGGGTTAGAGCAAGGTGTGAGGGGTAGAGCGAGGTGTGAGAGATCGAGTGATGTGTGAGGGATAGAGTGAGGTGTGAGAGATAGAGCGAGAGATAGAGCGAGAGATAGAGCGAGGTGTAAGAGATCGAGTGAGGTGTGAGGGATAGAGTGAGGTGTGAGGGATAGAGTGAGAGATAGAGCGAGAGATAGAGCGAGGAGTGAGGGATAGAGCAAGGTGTGAGGGATAGAGCGAGGTGTGTGAGATCGAGTGAGGTGTGAGAGATAGAGCGAGGTGCGAGGGACAGAGCGAGGTGTGAGAGATAGAGCAAGAGATAGAGCGAGGTGTGAGAGGTAGAGTGAGGTGTGAGAGGTAGAGTGAGGTTTGAGAGATAGAGTGAGGTGCGAGGGTTAGAGTGAGGTGTGAGAGATTGAGCGAGGTGTGAGAGATAGGGTGAGAGATAGAGCGAGAGATAGAGCGAGGTGTGAGGGTTAGAGCGAGGTGTGAGGGATAGAGCGAGGTGTGAGGGACAGAGTGAGGTGTGAGGGACAGAGTGAGGTGTGAGAGATAGAGTGAGGTGTGAGAGATAGAGCGAGAGATAGAGCGAGAGATAGAGCGGGGTGTGAGAGATTGAGCGAGGTGTGAGAGATTGAGCGAGGTGTGAGAGATAGAGTGAGGTGTGAGAGATAGAGCGGGGTGTGAGAGATTGAGTGAGGTGCGAGGGTTAGAGTGAGCTGTGAGAGATTGAGCGAGGTGTGAGAGATAGAGTGAGATGTGAGAGAGAGAGTGAGGTGTGAGAGATAGAGTGAGGTGTGAGAGATAGAGCGAGAGATAGAGCGAGAGATAGAGCGAGGTGTAAGAGATCGAGTGAGGTGTGAGGGATAGAGTGAGGTGTGAGGGATAGAGTGAGAGAGCGAGAGATAAAGCGAGAGATAGAGCGAGGTGTGAGGGATAGAGTGAGGTGTGAGAGATAGAGTGAGGTGCGAGAGTTAGAGTGAGGTTTGAGAGATAGGGTGAGGTGTGAGAGATAGGGTGAGCTGTGAAAGATAGAGTGAGGTGTGAGGTATAGAGCGAGGTGTGAGGGACATAGTGAGGTGTGAGAGATAGAGCGAGGTGTGAGAGATAGAGTGAGGAGTGAGAGATAGAGGGAGAGATAGAGCGAGGTGTGAGAGATAGAGCGAGGTGTGAGAGATAGAGCGAGGTGTGAGAGATAGAGCGAGAGATATAGCGAGAGATAGAGCGGGGTGTGAGAGATAGAGCGAGGTGTGAGAGATAGAGCGAGAGATAGAGCGAGGTGTGAGAGATAGATTGAGGTGTGAGGGATAGAGTGAGGTGTGAGAGATAGAGTGAGGTGTGAGAGATAGAGTGAGGTGTGAGAGATAGAGTGAGGAGTGAGAGATAGAGTGAGGTGTGAGAGATAGAGTGAGGTGTGAGAGATAGAGTGAGGTGTGAGAGATAGAGTGAGGTGTGAGAGATAGAGCGAGGTGTGAGAGATAGAGCGAGAGAGCGAGGTGTGAGAGATAGATTGAGGTGTGAGGGATAGAGTGAGGTGTGAGAGATAGAGTGAGGTGTGAGGGATAGAGTGAGGTGTGAGAGATAGAGTGAGGTTTGAGAGATAGGGTGAGGTGTGAGAGATAGAGTGAGCTGTGAAAGATAGCGCGAGGTGTGCGAGATAGAGCGAGGTGTGAGGTCTAGAGCGAGGTGTGAGGGACATAGTGAGGTGTGAGAGATAGAGTGAGGTGTGAGAGATAGAGCGAGGTGCGAGAGATAGAGCGAGGTGCGAGAGATAGAGCGAGGTGTGAGAGATAGAGTGAGAGATAGAGCGAGGTGTGAGAGATAGAGCGAGGTGTGAGAGATAGAGCGAGAGATAGAGCGAGGTGTGAGAGATAGATTGAGGTGTGAGGGATAGAGTGAGGTGTGAGAGATAGAGTGAGGTGTGAGAGATAGAGTGAGGTGTGAGAGATAGAGTGAGGTGTGAGGGATAGAGTGAGAGATAGAGCGAGGTGCGAGGGATAGAGTGAGGTGTGAGGGATAGAGTGAGAGATAGAGCGAGGTGTGAGAGATAGATTGAGGTGTGAGGGATAGAGTGAGGTTTGAGAGATAGCATGAGGTGTGAGAGATAGAGTGAGGGATAGAGTGAGGTGTGAGAGATAGAGCGAGAGATAGAGTGAGGTGTGAGAGATAGGGCGAGAGATAGAAACCAGAAACCAGAAACCAGAAACCCCACAGTGCAGATAGAGGCCATTTCGGCCCATCGAGCCTGCACCAACACATATCCCACCCTATCCCTGTAACCCCATGTATTTAATCCCCCTAACACTTAGGGTCAATTTATCATAGCCAATCAACCTAACCCACAAATCTTTGGACTGTGGGAGGAAACCGGAGCACCCGGAGGAAACCCACGCAAACACGGGGAGAATGTGCAAACTCCACACAGACAGTCACCCGAGGCCGGATTCGAACCCGGGTCTCTGGCGCTGTGAGGCAACAGTGCTAACTACTATGCCACCGTGTGAGAGATAGAGCGAGAGATAGAGTGAGGTGTGAGAGATAGAGCAAGGTGTGAGAGATAGAGCGAGGTGTGAGAGATAGAGCGAGGTGTGAGAGATAGAGCGAGGTGTGAGAGATAGAGCGAGGTGTGAGAGATAGAGCGAGATGTGAGAGATAGAGCGAGATGTGAGAGATTGAGCGAGGTGTGAGAGATAGAGCGAGGTGTGAGGGATAGAGTGAGGTGTGAGAGATAGAGTGAGGGGTGAGGGATAGAGTGAGAGATAGAGCAAGAGATAGAGCGAGGTGTGAGAGATAGAGCGAGGTGTGAGGGTTAGATTGAGGTGTGAGGAATAGAGTGAGGTGTGAGAGATAGAGCGAGATGTGAGAGATAGAGCGAGATGTGAGAGATAGAGCGAGATGTGAGAGATAGAGCGAGGTGTGAGAGATAGAGCGAGGTGTGAGGGATAGGGTGAGGTGTGAGACATAGGGTGAGGGGTGAGGGATAGAGCGAGGTGTGAGAGATAGAGCGAGGTGTGAGGGTTGGAGTGAGGTGTGAGAGTTAGGGTGAGGGGTGAGGGACAGAGTGAGATCTGAGAGATAGGGAGAGGTGTGAGAGATAGAGCGAGCTGTGAGGGTTAGTGCAAGGTGTGAGAGATAGAGTGAGGTGTGAGGGATAGAGTGAGGTGTGAGGGATAGAGTGAGGTGTGAGAGATAGAGCGAGAGATAGAGCGAGAGATAGAGCGAGGTGTGAGGGATAGAGCGAGGTGTGAGGGTTAGAGCGAGGTGTGAGAGATCGAGTGAGGTGTGAGGGATAGAGTGAGGTGTGAGGGATAGAGCGAGATGTGACAGATCGAGTGAGGTGTGAGGGATCGAGTGAGGTGTGAGGGATAGAGTGAGGTGTGAGAGATAGAGCGACGTGTGAGAGATAGAGCGAGAGATAGAGCGAGGTGTGAGAGCGCGAGAGATAGAGCGAGAGTTAGAGTGAGGTGTGAGGGATAGAGTATGGTGTGAGAGATAGAGCGAGAGATAGAGCGGGGTGTGAGAGATTGAGCGAGGTGTGAGAGATAGAGTGAGATGTGAGAGAGAGAGTGAGGTGTGAGAGATAGAGTGAGGTGTGAGAGATAGAGCGAGATAGAGCGAGAGATAGAGCGAGGTGTAAGAGATCGAGTGAGGTGTGAGGGATAGAGTGAGGTGTGAGGGATAGAGTGAGAGATAGAGCGAGAGATAAAGCGAGAGATAGAGCGAGGAGTGAGGGATAGAGCAAGGTGTGAGAGATAGACTGAGATGTGAGAGAGAGAGTGAGGTGTGAGAGATAGTGAGGTGTGAGAGATAGAGCGAGAGATAGAGCGAGGTGTGAGGGTTAGAGCGAGGTGTGAGTGTTAGAGTGAGGTGTGAGGAATAGAGTGAGGTGTGAGAGATAGGGTGAGAGATAGAGCGAGAGATAGAGCGAGGTGTGAGGGTTAGAGCGAGGTGTGAGGGATAGAGCGAGTTGTGAGAGATAGAGCGAGGTGTGAGGGACAGAGTGAGGTGTGAGAGATAGAGTGAGGTGTGAGAGATAGAGCGAGAGATAGCGCGAGAGATAGAGCGGGGTGTGAGAGATAGAGCGAGAGATAGCGCGAGGTGTGAGAGATAGAGCGAGAGATAGAGCGAGGTGTAAGAGGTAGAGTGATGTGTGAGAGATAGAGTGAGATCTGAGAGATAGAGTGAGGTGTGAGAAATAGAGAGAGGTGTGAGAGATAGAGTGAGAGATAGAGCGAGAGATAAACGAGGTGTGAGGGATAGAGCGAGGTGTGAGGGATAGAGTGAGATGTGATGGATAGAGTGATGTGTGAGAGATAGAGTGAGATCTGAGAGATAGAGTGAGGTGTGAGAAATAGAGAGAGGTGTGAGAGATAGAGTGAGAGATAGAGCGAGAGATAGAGCGAGGTGTGAGAGATAGAGCGAGAGATAGAGTGAGAGATAGAGCGAGGTGTGAGGGTTAGAGCAAGGTGTGAGGGATAGAGCAAGGTGTGTGAGATCGAGTGATGTGTGAGGGATAGAGCGAGGTGTGAGAGATAGAGCGAGAGATAGAGCGAGAGATAGAGCGAGGTGTGAGGGATCGAGTGAGGTGTGAGGGATAGGGTGAGGTGTGAGGGATAGAGTGAGGTGTGAGGGATAGAGCGAGGTGTGAGAGACAGAGCGAGGTGTGAGAGATAGAGCAAGAGATAGAGCGAGGTGTGAGAGGTAGAGTGAGGTGTGAGAGATAGAGTGAGGTGTGAGAGATAGAGTGAGGTGTGAGAGATAGAGTGAGGTGTGAGAGATAGAGTGAGGTGCGAGGGTTAGAGTGAGGTGTGAGAGATAGAGTGAGATGTGAGAGATAGAGTGAGGTTTGAGAGATAGAGTGAGGTGTGAGAGATAGAGCGAGAGATAGAGTGAGAGATAGAGCGAGGTGTGAGGGTTAGAGCAAGGTGTGAGGGATAGAGCGAGGTGTAAGAGATCGAGTGAGGTGTGAGGGATAGAGTGAGGTGTGAGAGATAGAGCGAGAGATAGAGCGAGAGATAGAGCGAGGTGTGAGGGATCGAGCAAGGTGTGAGGGATAGAGCGAGGTGTAAGAGATCGAGTGAGGTGTGAGGGATAGAGTGAGGTATGAGGGACAGAGTGAGAGATAGAGCGAGAGATAAAGCGAGAGATAGAGCGAGGAGTGAGGGATAGAGCGAGGTGTGTGAGATCGAGTGAGGTGTGAGGGATAGAGTGAGGTGTGAGAGATAGAGTGAGGGGTGAGAGATAGAGCGAGAGATAGAGCGAAGTGTGAGAGATAGAGCGAGGTGCGAGGGACAGAGCGAGGTGTGAGAGATAGAGCGAGGTGTGAGAGGTAGAGTGAGGTGTGAGAGGTAGAGTGAGGTGTGAGAGGTAGAGTGAGGTGTGAGAGATAGAGCGAGGTGTGAGAGATAGAGCGAGGTGTGAGGGATAGAGCGAGGTGTGAGAGATAGAGCGAGGTGTGAGAGATAGAGCGAGGTGTGAGAGATAGAGCGAGAGATAGAGCGGGGTGTGAGAGATAGAGTGAGGTGCGAGGGTTAGAGTGAGGTGTGAGAGATAGTGCGAGGTGTGAGAGATAGAGCGAGAGATAGAGCGGGGTGTGAGAGATAGAGTGAGGTGTGAGGGATAGAGTGAGGTGTGAGAGATAGAGTGAGGTGTGAGAGAGAGAGTGAGATGTGAGAGAGAGAGTGAGATGTGAGAGATAGAGTGAGAGCTAGAGCGAGGTGTGAGGGACAGAGTGAGGTGTCAGAGATAGAGTGAGGTGTGAGAGATAGAGCGAGAGATAGAGCGAGAGATAGAGCGGGGTGTGAGAGATAGAGTGAGGTGTGCGAGATAGAGTGAGGTGTGAGAGATAGAGTGAGATCTGAGAGATAGAGTGAGGTGTGAGAAATAGAGAGAGGTGTGAGAGATAGAGCGAGAGATAGAGTGAGAGATAGAGCGAGGTGTGAGGGTTAGAGCAAGGTGTGAGGGATAGAGCGAGGTGTGAGAGATCTAGTGATGTGTGAGGGATAGAGTGAGGTGTGAGAGATAGAGCGAGAGATAGAGCGAGGTGTGAGAGACAGAGCGAGGTGTGAAAGATACAGGGAGAGATAGAACGAGTTGTGAGGGACAGAGCGAGGTGTGAGAGATAGAGCGAGGATTGAGGGATAGAGCGAGGTGTGAGAGATAGAGCGAGAGATAGAGCGAGAGATAGAGCGGGGTGTGAGAGATAGCGCGAGGTGTGAGAGATAGAGCGAGAGATAGAGTGAGGTGTAAGGGATAGAGTGAGATGTGTGGGATAGAGTGATGTGTGAGAGATAGAGCGAGGTGTGAGAGATAGAGCGAGAGATAGAGCGAGAGATAGAGCGAGGTGTGAGAGATAGAGCGAGAGATAGAGCGAGGTGTGAGGGTTAGAGCAAGGTGTGAGGGTTAGAGCGAGGTGTGAGAGATCGAGTGAGGTGTGAGGGATAGAGTGAGGTGTGAGGGATAGAGCGAGAGATAGAGCGAGAGATAAACGAGGTGTGAGGGATAGAGCGAGGTGTGAGGGATAGAGTGAGATGTGATGGATAGAGTGATGTGTGACAGATAGAGTGAGATCTGAGAGATAGAGTGAGGTGTGAGAGATAGAGCGAGGTGTGAGAGATAGAGTTATAGATAGAGCGAGAGATAAAGCGAGAGATAGAGCGAGGAGTGAGGGATAGAGCAAGCTGTGAGGGATAGAGCGAGGTGTGTGAGATCGAGTGAGGTGTGAGGGATAGAGTGAGGTGTGAGAGATAGAGTGAGGGGTGAGAGATAGAGCGAGAGATAGAGTGAAGTGTGAGAGATAGAGCGAGGTGTGAGAGACAGAGCGAGGTGTGAGAGATAGAGTGAGGGATAGAGCAAGCTGTGAGGGATAGAGCGAGGTGTGTGAGATCGAGTGAGGTGTGAGGGATAGAGTGAGGTGTGAGAGATAGAGTGAGGGGTGAGAGCTAGAGCGAGGTGTGAGTGTTAGAGTGAGGTGTGAGGAATAGAGTGAGGTGTGAGAGATAGAGCGAGGTGTGAGGGACAGAGTGAGGTGTGAGAGATAGAGCGAGGTGTGAGGGACAGAGTGAGGTGTGAGAGATAGGGTGAGAGATAGAGCGAGAGATAGAGCGAGGTGTGAGGGATAGAGCGAGGTGTGAGAGATAGAGCGAGGTGTGAGGGACAGAGTGAGGTGTGAGAGATAGGGTGAGAGAGCGAGAGATAGAGCGAGGTGTGAGGGATAGAGCGAGGTGTGAGAGATAGAGCGAGGTGTGAGAGATAGCGCGAGGTGTGAGAGATAGAGCGAGAGATAGAGCGAGGTGTAAGAGGTAGAGTGAGGTGTGAGAGATAGAGTGAGGTGTAAGGGATAGAGTGAGATGTGTGGGATAGAGTGATGTGTGAGAGAGTGAGATCTGAGAGATAGAGTGAGGTGTGAGAAATAGAGAGAGGTGTGAGAGATAGAGCGAGAGATAGAGTGAGAGACAGAGCGAGGTGTGAGGGTTAGAGCAAGGTGTGAGGGATAGAGCGAGGTGTGAGAGATCGAGTGATGTGTGAGGGATAGAGTGAGGTGTGAGAGATAGAGCGAGAGATAGAGCGAGAGATAGAGCGAGGTGTAAGAGATCGAGTGAGGTGTGAGGGATAGAGTGAGGTGTGAGGGATAGAGTGAGGGGTGAGAGACAGAGCGAGGTGTGAGAGATAGCGCGAGAGATAGAGTGAGAGATAGAGCGAGGTGCGAGGGACAGAGCGAGGTGTGAGAGATAGAGCAAGAGATAGAGCGAGGTTTGAGAGATAGAGTGAGGTTTGAGAGATAGAGTGAGGTGCGAGGGTTAGAGTGAGGTGTGAGAGATTGAGCGAGGTGTGAGAGATAGAGTGAGATGTGAGAGAGAGAGTGAGGTGTGAGAGATAGAGTGAGGTGTGAGAGATAGAGCGAGAGATAGAGCGAGAGATAGAGCGAGAGATAGAGCGAGGTGTAAGAGATCGAGTGAGGTGTGAGGGATAGAGTGAGGTGTGAGGGATAGAGTGAGAGATAGAGCGAGAGATAGAGCGAGGTGTGAGGGTTAGAGCGAGGTGTGAGGGATAGAGTGAGATGTGAGAGAGAGAGTGAGGTGTGAGAGATAGAGTGAGGTGTGAGAGATAGAGCGAGAGATAGAGCGAGAGATAGAGCGAGAGATAGAGCGAGGTGTAAGAGATCGAGTGAGGTGTGAGGGATAGAGTGAGGTGTGAGGGATAGAGTGAGAGATAGAGCGAGAGATAAAGCGAGAGATAGAGCGAGGAGTGAGGGATAGAGCAAGGTGTGAGAGATAGACTGAGATGTGAGAGAGAGAGTGAGGTGTGAGAGATAGAGTGAGGTGTGAGAGATAGAGCGAGAGATAGAGCGAGAGATAGAGCGAGGTGTGAGGGTTAGAGCGAGGTGTGAGTGTTAGAGTGAGGTGTGAGGAATAGAGTGAGGTGTGAGAGATAGGGTGAGAGATAGAGCGAGAGATAGAGCGAGGTGTGAGGGTTAGAGCGAGGTGTGAGGGATAGAGCGAGTTGTGAGAGATAGAGCGAGGTGTGAGGGACAGAGTGAGCTGTGAGAGATAGAGTGAGGTGTGAGAGATAGAGCGAGAGATAGCGCGAGAGATAGAGCGGGGTGTGAGAGATAGAGCGAGAGTTAAACGAGGTGTGAGGGATAGAGCGAGGTGTGAGGGATAGAGTGAGATGTGATGGATAGAGTGATGTGTGACAGATAGAGCGAGAGATAGAGCGAGGTGTGAGGGATAGAGCAAGGTGTGAGGGATAGAGCAAGGTGTGAGGGATAGAGCAAGGTGTGTGAGATCGAGTGATGTGTGAGGGATAGAGCGAGGTGTGAGAGATAGAGCGAGAGATAGAGCGAGGGATAGAGCGAGGTGTGAGGGTTAGAGCAAGGTGTGAGGGATAGAGCAAGGTGTGTGAGATCGAGTGATGTGTGAGGGATAGAGCGAGGTGTGAGAGATAGAGCGAGAGATAGAGCGAGGTGTGAGGGATCGAGTGAGGTGTGAGGGATAGGGTGAGGTGTGAGGGATAGAGTGAGGTGCGAGGGTTAGAGTGAGGTGTGAGAGATAGAGTGAGATGTGAGAGATAGAGTGAGATGTGAGAGATAGAGTGAGGTATGAGAGATAGAGTGAGGTGTGAGGGTTCGAGTGAGGTGTGAGAGAGAGAGTGAGGTGTGAGAGCTAGAGTGAGGTGTGAGGGACAGTGTGAGGTGTGAGAGATAGAGCGAGAGATAGAGCGAGGTGTGAGAGATAGAGCGAGGTGTGAGGGTTAGAGTGAGGTGTGAGGGACAGTGTGAGGTGTGAGAGATAGAGTGAGGTGTGAGAGATAGTGAGGTGTGAGAGATAGAGCGTGGTGAGAGAGATAGAGTGAGGTGTGAGAGATAGAGCGAGAGATAGAGCGAGGTGTGAGAGATAGAGCGAGGTGTGAGGGTTAGAGTGAGATGTGATGGATAGAGTGATGTGTGACAGAGTGAGATCTGAGAGATAGAGTGAGATCTGAGAGATAGAGAGAGGTGTGAGAGATAGAGTGAGAGATAGAGCGAGAGATAGAGCGAGGTGTGAGAGATAGAGCGAGGTGTGAGAGACAGAGCGAGGTGTGAGAGATAGAGCAAGAGATAGAGCGAGGTGTGAGAGGTAGAGTGAGATGCGAGGGTTAGAGTGAGATGTGAGAGATAGAGTGAGGTTTGAGAGATAGAGTGAGGTTTGAGAGATAGAGTGAGGTTTGAGAGATAGAGTGAGGTATGAGAGATAGAGTGAGGTGTGAGAGATAGAGCGAGAGATAGAGTGAGAGATAGAGCGAGGTGTGAGGGTTAGAGCAAGGTGTGAGGGATAGAGCGAGGTGTAAGAGATCGAGTGAGGTGTGAGGGATAGAGTGAGGTGTGAGAGATAGAGCGAGAGATAGAGCGAGAGATAGAGCGAGGTGTGAGGGATCGAGCAAGGTGTGAGGGATAGTGAGGTGTGAGAGATAGAGTGAGAGATAGAGCGAGAGATAAAGCGAGGTGTGAGGGATCGAGCAAGGTGTGAGGGATAGAGCGAGGTGTGTGAGATCGAGTGAGGTGTGAGGGATAGAGTGAGGTGTGAGAGATAGAGTGAGGGGTGAGAGATAGAGCGAGAGATAGAGCGAAGTGTGAGAGATAGAGCGAGCTGTGAGAGACAGAGCGAGGTGTGAGAGATAGCGCGAGAGATAGAGTGAGAGATAGAGCGAGGTGCGAGGGACAGAGCGAGGTGTGAGAGATAGAGCGAGGTGTGAGAGGTAGAGTGAGGTGTGAGAGGTAGAGTGAGGTGTGAGAGGTAGAGTGAGGTGTGAGAGATAGAGCGAGGTGTGAGAGATAGAGCGAGGTGTGAGGGATAGAGCGAGGTGTGAGGGATAGAGCGAGGTGTGAGAGATAGTGAGGTGTGAGAGATAGAGCGAGGTGTGAGAGATAGAGCGAGAGATAGAGCGGGGTGTGAGAGATAGAGTGAGGTGCGAGGGTTAGAGTGAGGTGTGAGAGATAGTGCGAGGTGTGAGAGATAGAGCGAGAGATAGAGCGAGAGATAGAGCGGGGTGTGAGAGATAGAGTGAGGTGCGAGGGTTAGAGTGAGGTGTGAGAGATTGAGCGAGGTGTGAGAGATAGAGTGAGATGTGAGAGAGAGTGAGATGTGAGAGATAGAGTGAGAGATAGAGCGAGGTGTGAGGGATCGAGTGATGTGTGAGGGATAGGGTGAGGTGTGAGGGACAGAGTGAGGTGTGAGGGATAGAGCGAGGTGCGAGGGTTAGAGTGAGGTGTGAGAGATTGAGTGAGAAGTGAGAGAGAGAGTGAGATGTGAGAGATAGAGTGAGGTGTGAGAGATTGAGTGAGAAGTGAGAGAGAGAGTGAGATGTGAGAGCTAGAGCGTGGTGAGAGAGATTGAGTGAGGTGTGAGAGATAGAGCGAGAGATAGAGCGAGGTGTGAGAGATAGAGCGAGGTGTGAGGGATAGAGCGAGGTGTGAGGGACAGAGTGAGGTGTGAGAGATAGAGTGAGGTGTGAGAGATAGAGCGAGAGATAGAGCGGGGTGTGAGAGATAGAGTGAGGTGTGAGAGATAGAGCGAGAGATAGAGCGAGGTGTAAGAGGTAGAGTGAGGTGTGAGGGATAGAGCGAGGTGTGAGGGATAGAGCGAGGTGTGAGGGACAGAGTGAGGTGTGAGAGATAGAGTGAGGTGTGAGAGATAGAGCGAGAGATAGAGTGAGGTGTGAGAAATAGAGAGAGGTGTGAGAGATAGAGTGAGAGATAGAGCGAGAGATAGAGCGAGGTGTGAGGGTTAGAGCAAGGTGTGAGGGATAGAGCGAGGTGTAAGAGATCGAGTGAGGTGTGAGGGATAGAGTGAGGTGTGAGAGATAGAGCGAGAGATAGAGCGAGAGATAGAGCGAGGTGTGAGGGATCGAGCAAGGTGTGAGGGATAGAGCGAGGTGTAAGAGATCGATTGAGGTGTGAGGGATAGAGTGAGGTATGAGGGATAGAGTGAGAGATAGAGCGAGAGATAAAGCGAGAGATAGAGCGAGGAGTGAGGGATAGAGCGAGGTGTGTGAGATCGAGTGAGGTGTGAGGGATAGAGTGAGGTGTGAGAGATAGAGTGAGGGGTGAGAGATCGAGCGAGAGATAGAGCGAAGTGTGAGAGATAGAGCGAGGTGTGAGAGACAGAGCGAGGTGTGAGAGATAGCGCGAGAGATAGAGTGAGAGACAGAGCGAGGTGCGAGGGACAGAGCGAGGTGTGAGAGATAGAGCGAGGTGTGAGAGGTAGAGTGAGGTGTGAGAGGTAGAGTGAGGTGTGAGAGGTAGAGTGAGGTGTGAGAGGTAGAGTGAGGTGTGAGAGGTAGAGTGAGGTGTGAGAGGTAGAGTGAGGTGTGAGAGGTAGAGTGAGGTGTGAGAGGTAGAGTGAGGTGAGAGATAGAGCGAGGTGTGAGAGATAGAGCGAGGTGTGAGGGATAGAGCGAGGTGTGAGAGATAGAGCGAGGTGTGAGAGATAGAGCGAGGTGTGAGAGATAGAGTGAGGTGCGAGGGTTAGAGTGAGGTGTGAGAGATAGTGCGAGGTGTGAGAGATAGAGCGAGAGATAGAGCGAGAGATAGAGTGAGGTGTGAGAGATAGAGTGAGGTTTGAGAGATAGAGTGAGGTGCGAGGGTTAGAGTGAGATGTGAGAGATAGAGTGAGGTGTGAGAGATAGAGTGAGGTTTGAGAGATAGAGTGAGGTGCGAGGGTTAGAGTGAGATGTGAGAGAGAGAGTGAGATGTGAGAGATAGAGTGAGGTGTGAGAGCTAGAGCGAGAGATAGAGCGAGGTGTGAGAGATAGAGCGAGGTGTGAGGGTTAGAGTGAGGTGTGAGGGACAGTGTGAGGTGTGAGAGATAGAGCGTGGTGAGAGAGATAGAGCGAGAGATAGAGCGAGAGATAGAGCGGGGTGTGAGAGATAGAGTGAGGTGTGAGAGATAGAGCGAGAGATAGAGCGAGGTGTAAGAGGTAGAGTGAGGTGTAAGGGATAGAGTGAGATGTGTGGGATAGAGTGATGTGTGAGAGATAGAGTGAGGTGTGAGAAATAGAGAGAGGTGTGAGAGATAGAGTGAGAGATAGAGCGAGAGATAGAGCGAGAGATAAACGAGGTGTGAGGGATAGAGCGAGGTGTGAGGGATAGAGTGAGATGTGATGGATAGAGTGATGTGTGACAGATAGAGTGAGATCTGAGAGATAGAGTGAGGTGTGAGAAATAGAGAGAGGTGTGAGAGATAGAGTGAGAGATAGAGCGAGAGATAGAGCGAGGTGTGAGAGATAGAGCGAGAGATAGAGTGAGAGATAGAGCGAGGTGTGAGGGTTAGAGCAAGGTGTGAGGGATAGAGCGAGGTGTAAGAGATCGAGTCAGGTGTGAGGGATAGAGTGAGGTGTGAGAGATAGAGCGAGAGATAGAGCGAGAGATAGAGCGAGGTGTGAGGGATCGAGCAAGGTGTGAGGGATAGAGCGAGGTGTAAGAGATCGAGTGAGGTGTGAGGGATAGAGCGAGAGATAGAGTGAGGTGTGAGAGATAGCGCGAGAGATAGTGAGGTGTGAGAGATAGAGCGAGGTGTGAGAGATAGAGCGACGTGTGAGAGACAGAGCGAGAGATAGAGTGAGGTGTGAGAGCGCGAGAGATAGAGTGAGGTGTGAGAGATAGAGCGAGTTGTGAGAGATAGAGCGAGTTGTGAGAGATAGAGCGAGGTGTGAGAGATAGAGCGAGGTGTGAGAGATAGAGCGAGGTGTGAGAGATAGAGCGAGGTGTGAGAGATAGAGCGAGGTGTGAGAGATAGAGCGACGTGTGAGAGATAGAGCGACATGTGAGAGATAGAGCGAGAGATAGAGCGAGGTGTGAGAGATCGAGTGAGAGATAGAGCGAGGTGTGAGGGATAGAGTGTGGTGTGAGAGATAGAGCGAGAGATAGAGGGAGGTGTGAGAGATAGAGCGAGGTGTGAGAGATATAGCGAGAGATAGAGCGAGGTGTGAGAGATAGATTGAGGTGTGAGAGATAGAGTGAGGTGTGAGAGATAGAGCGAGGTGTGAGAGATAGAGCGAGAGATAGAGCGAGGTGTGAGAGATAGATTGAGGTGTGAGGGATAGAGTGAGGTGTGAGAGAGTGAGGTGTGAGAGATAGAGTGAGGTGTGAGAGATAGAGTGAGGTGTGAGGGATAGAGTGAGGTGCGAGAGGTAGAGTGAGGTTTGAGAGATAGGGTGAGGTGTGAGAGATAGAGTGAGCTGTGAAAGATAGCGCGAGGTGTGAGAGATAGAGCGAGGTGTGAGAGATAGAGCGAGGTGTCAGAGATAGAGTGAGGAGTGAGAGATAGAGTGAGGTGTGCGAGATAGAGCGAGGTGTGAGGTCTAGAGCGAGGTGTGAGGGACATAGTGAGGTGTGAGAGATAGAGTGAGGTGTGAGAGATAGAGTGAGACATAGATCGAGAGATGGAGCGAGGTGTGAGGAATAGAGCGAGGTGTGAGAGATAGAGCGACGTGTGAGAGATAGAGCGAGAGATAGAGCGAGGTGTGAGAGATAGAGCGAGTTGTGAGAGATAGAGCGAGGTGTGAGAGATAGAGCGACGTGTGAGAGATAGAGCGAGAGATAGAGTGAGGTGTGAGAGATAGAGCGAGGTGTGAGAGATAGAGCGAGGTGTGAGATAGAGCGACGTGTGAGAGATAGAGCGACGTGTGAGAGATAGAGCGAGAGATAGAGTGAGGTGTGAGAGATAGCGCGAGAGATAGTGAGGTGTGAGAGATAGAGCGAGGTGTGAGAGATAGAGCGAGTTGTGAGAGATAGAGCGAGGTGTGAGAGATAGAGCGAGGTGTGAGAGATAGAGCGAGGTGTGAGAGATAGAGCGAGGTGTGAGAGATAGAGCGACGTGTGAGAGATAGAGCGACGTGTGAGAGATAGAGCGACATGTGAGAGATAGAGCGAGGTGTGAGAGATAGAGTGAGAGATAGAGTGAGGTGTGAGGGATAGAGTGTGGTGTGAGAGATAGAGCGAGAGATAGAGGGAGGTGTGAGATATAGAGCGAGAGATAGAGTGAGAGATTGAGTGAGACATAGAGCGAAGTGTGAGGGAGGGAGCGAGGTGTGAGGGATAGAGTGAGGTGTGAAAGATAGAGTGAGAGATAGAGCGAGAGATAGAGCGAGGTGTGAGGGATAGAGCGAGGTGTGAGGGGTAGAGCGAGGTGTGAGGGATAGAGCGAGGAGTGAGAGATAGAGTGAGCTGTGAAAGATAGAGTGAGGTGTGAGGTCTAGAGCGAGGTGTGAGGGACATAGTGAGGTGTGAGAGATAGAGTGAGGTGTGAGAGATAGAGCGAGGTGTGAGAGATAGAGTGAGGAGTGAGAGATAGAGGGAGAGATAGAGCGAGGTGTGAGAGATAGATTGAGGTGTGAGGGATAGAGTGAGGTGTGAGAGATAGAGTGAGGTGTGAGAGATAGAGTGAGGTGTGAGGGATAGAGTGAGGTGCGAGGGATAGAGTGAGGTGCGAGAGGTAGAGTGAGCTGTGAAAGCGCGAGGTGTGAGAGATAGAGCGAGGTGTCAGAGATAGAGCGAGGTATCAGAGATAGAGTGAGGTGTGAGAGATAGAGTGAGGTGTGCGAGATAGAGCGAGGTGTGAGGTCTAGAGCGAGGTGTGAGGGACATAGTGAGGTGTGAGAGATAGAGTGAGGTGTGAGAGATAGAGCGAGGTGTGAGAGATAGAGCGAGGTGCGAGAGATAGAGCGAGGTGTGAGAGATAGAGCGAGGTGTGAGAGATAGAGTGAGAGATAGAGCGAGGTGTGAGAGATAGAGCGAGGTGTGAGAGATAGAGCGAGAGATAGAGCGAGGTGTGAGAGATAGATTGAGGTGTGAGGGATAGAGTGAGGTGTGAGAGATAGAGTGAGGTGTGTGGGATAGAGTGAGAGATAGTGAGGTTTGAGAGATAGCATGAGGTGTGAGAGGTAGAGCGAGAGATAGAGTGAGTTGTGAGAGATAGAGCGAGGTGTGAGAGATAGGGCGAGAGATAGAAACCAGAAACCAGAAACCAGAAACCCCACAGTGCAGATAGAGGCCATTTCGGCCCATCGAGCCTGCACCGACACAAATCCCACCCGATCCCTGTAACCCCTACACCAACACATATCCCACCCGATCCCCGTAACCCCATGTATTTAATCCCCCTAACACTAAGGGTCAATTTATCATAGCCAATCAACCTAACCCGCACATCTTTGGACTGTGGGAGGAAACCGGAGCACGCGGAGGAAACCCACGCAAACACGGGGAGAATGTGCAAACTCCACACAGACAGTCGCCCGAGGCCGGATTCGAACCCGGGTCTCTGGCGCTGTGAGGCAACAGTGCTAACTACTATGCCACCGTGTGAGAGATAGAGCAAGAGATAGAGTGAGGTGTGAGAGATAGAGCGAGAGATAGAGTGAGGTGTGAGAGATAGAGCGAGAGATAGAGTGAGGTGTGAGAGATAGAGCGAGGTGTGAGAGATAGAGCGAGGAATAGAGCGAGGTGTGAGAGATAGAGCGAGAGATAGAGCGAGGTGTGAGGGATAGAGCAAGAGATAGAGTGAGGTGTGAGAGATAGAGCGAGGTGTGAGAGATAGAGCGAGGTGTGAGAGATAGAGCGAGAGATAGAGTGAGGCATAGAGCGAGGTGTGAGGGAGAGAGCGAGGTGTGAGAGATAGAGCGAGGTGTGAGAGATAGAGCGAGAGACAGAGCGAGAGATAGAGTGAGGTGTGAAGGATAGAGTGTGGTGTGAGAGATAGAGCGAGAGATAGAGTGAGGCATAGAGCGAGGTGTGAGGGAGAGAGCGAGGTGTGAGAGATAGAGCGAGGTGTGAGAGATAGAGTGAAAGATAGAGCGAGAGATAGAGCGAGGTGTGAGGGATAGAGCGAGATGTCAGAGATAGAGTGAGGTGTGAGGGATAGAGTGAGGTGTGAGAGATAGAGTGAGGTGTGAGGAAAAGAGTGATAGAGCGAGAGATAGAGCGAGGTGTGAGAAAAAGAGCGAGGTGTGAGAGATAGAGTGAGGTGTGAGGAAAAGAGTGAGAGAGCGAGAGATAGAGCGAGGTGTGAGAGATAGAGCGAGGTGTCAGAGATAGAGTGAGAGATAGAGCGAGGTGTGAGAGGTAGAGTGAGGTGAGAGGGTTGGAGTGAGGTGTGAGAGATTGAGTGAGGTGTGAGAGATTGAGCGAGGTGTGAGAGATAGAGCGAGGTGTGAGAGATAGAGCGAGAGATAGAGCGAGGTGTGAGAGATAGAGCGAGGTGAGAGAGATAGAGCGAGGTGTGAGACTTAGAGCGAGAGATAGAGCGAGAGCTGGAGCGAGGTGTGAGGGATAGAGCGAGGTGTGAGAGATAGAGCGAGGTGTGAGAGATTGAGTGAGAGATAGAGTGAGGTGTGAGGAGAGAGCGAGGTGTGAGGGATAGAGCGAGGTGTGAGAGATAGAGCGAGAGATAGAGCGAGGTGTGAGGGATAGAGGGAGGTGTGAGAGATAGAGCGAGAGATAGAGGGAGGTGTGAGAGATAGAGTGAGGTGCGAGAGGTTGAGTGAGGTGTGAGAGATAGGGTGAGGTGTGAGGGATAGAGCGAGGTGTGAGAGATAGAGCGAGGTGTGAGAGATAGATTGAGTTGTGAGGGATAGAGTGAGAGATAGAGCGAGGTGTGAGAGATAGAGTGAAAGATAGAGCGAGAGATAGAGCGAGGTGTGAGAGATAGAGCGAGGTGTGAGAGATAGAACGAGAGATAGAGCGAGAGATAGAGCGAGGTGTGAGAGATAGAGCGAGAGATAGAGTGAGGTGTGAGGGATAGAGTGAGGAATAGAGCGAAGTGTGAGAGATAGAGCGAGAGATAGAGCGAGAGATAGAGCGAGAGATAGAGCGAGAGATAGAGCGAGGTGTGAGGGATAGAGCGAGGTGTGAGAGATAGACGGAGAGATAGAGCGAGGTGTGGGGGATAGAATGAGGTGTGAGAGATAGCGTGAGGTGTGAGAGACAGAGCGAGGTGTGAGAGGTAGATTGAGGTGTGAGAGAGTGAGGGATAGAGGGAGGTGTGAGAGATAGAGCGAGGTCTGAGAGAAAGTGCAAGTTGCGAGGGTGAGAGTGAGGTGTGAGTGATAGAGTGAGGTGTGTGGGACAGAGCGAGGTGTGAGAGATAGAGCGAGAGATAGAGCGAGGTGTGAGGGATCGAGCGAGGTGTGACGGATAGAGCGAGGTGTGAGGGATAGAGCGAGAGATAGAGCGAGATGTGAGAGATAGAGTGAGGTGTGAGAGATAGAGCGAGAGGTAGAGCGAGGTGTGAGAGATAGAGCGAGAGATAGAGCGAGGTGTGAGAGATAGAGCGAGGTGTGAGGGATAGAGTGAGGTGTGAGAGATAGGGTGAGGTGTGAGGGAGAGAGCGAGATGTGAGAGATAGAGTGAGAGACAGAGCGAGGTGTGAGAGATAGAGTGAGGTGTGAGGGATAGAGTGAGATGTGAGGGATAGAGTGAGGTGTGAGAGATAGAGTGAGACCTGAGAGATAGAGAGAGGTGTGAGAGATAGAGCGAGAGATAGAGTGAGAGATAGAGTGAGGTGTGAGCATTAGAGCAAGATGTGAGGGATAGAGCGAGGTGTCAGAGATAGAGCGAGGTGTGAGGGATAGAGCGAGGTGTGAGGGATAGAGCGAGGTGTCAGAGATAGAGTGAGGTGTGAGAGATAGAGTGAGAGATAGAGTGAGAGATAGAGTGAGAGATAGAGTGAGAGATAGAGCGAGAGACAGAGCGAGAGATAGAGCGAGAGATAGAGCCAGGTGTGAGGGATAGAGCAAGGTGTGAGAGATAGAGCGAGATGTGACAGATCGAGTGAGGTGTGAGAGATAGAGTGAGGTGTGAGAGATAGAGGCAAGTGTGAGGGATAGAGCGAGGTGTGAGAGATCGAGTGAGGTGTGAGAGATAGAGCGAGAGATAGAGCGAGAGATAGAGCGAGGTGTGAGAGATAGAGCGAGAGATAGAGTGAGGTGTGAGGGATAGAGTGAGGAATAGAGCGAAGTGTGAGAGATAGAGCGAGAGATAGAGCGAGAGATAGAGCGAGGTGTGAGGGATAGAGCGAGGTGTGAGAGATAGACGGAGAGATAGAGCGAGGTGTGGGGGATAGAATGAGGTGTGAGAGATAGCGTGAGGTGTGAGAGACAGAGCGAGAGATAGAGGGAGGTGTGAGAGGTAGATTGAGGTGTGAGAGATAGAGTGAGGTGTGAGAGATAGAGTGAGGGATAGAGGGAGGTGTGAGAGATAGAGTGAGGTGTGAGAGATAGAGTGAGAGATAGAGCGAGTTGTGAGAGATAGAGTGAGGTGTGAGAGATAGAGCGAGGTCTGAGAGAAAGTGCAAGTTGCGAGGGTTAGAGTGAGGTGTGAGTGTTAGAGTGAGGTGTGTGGGACAGAGCGAGGTGTGAGAGATAGAGCGAGAGATAGAGCGAGGTGTGAGGGATAGAGCGAGGTGTGACGGATAGAGCGAGGTGTGAGGGATAGAGCGAGAGATAGAGCGAGGTGTGAGAGATAGAGTGAGGTGTGAGAGATAGAGTGAGATATAGAGCGAGATGTGAGAGATAGAGCGAGAGATAGAGCGAGGTGTGAGAGATAGAGCGAGGTGTGAGAGATAGAGCGAGAGATAGAGCGAGGTGTGAGGGATAGAGCGAGGTGTGACGGATAGAGCGAGGTGTGAGGGATAGAGCGAGAGATAGAGCGAGGTGTGAGAGATAGAGTGAGGTGTGAGAGATAGAGTGAGATATAGAGCGAGATGTGAGAGATAGAGTGAGGTGTGAGAGATAGAGTGAGAGACAGAGCGAGGTGTGAGGGATAGAGTGACGTGTGAAGGATAGAGTGAGGTGTGAGAGATAGAGTGAGGTGTGAGAGATAGAGTGAGAGACAGAGCGAGGTGTGAGGGATAGAGTGACGTGTGAAGGATAGAGTGAGGTGTGAGAGATAGATTGAGAGATAGAGTGAGGTGTGAGAGATAGAGCGAGAGGTAGAGCGAGGTGTGAGAGATAGAGCGAGAGATAGAGCGAGGTGTGAGAGATAGAGCGAGGTGTGAGGGATCGAGTGAGGTGTGAGGGATAGAGTGAGGTGTGAGAGATAGAGTGAGGTGTGAGAGATAGAGTGAGGTGTGAGAGATAGAGTGAGGTGTGAGAGATAGAGTGAGGTGTGAGGGATAGAGTGAGGTGTGAGGGATAGAGCGAGGTGTGAGAGATAGAGCGAGGTGTGAGAGATAGAGCGAGGTGTGAGGGATAGAGTGAGGTGTGAGGGATAGAGCGAGGTGTGAGAGATAGAGTGAGGTGTGAGAGATAGAGTGAGGTGTGAGGGATAGAGTGAGGTGTGAGAGATAGTGATGTGTGAGAGATAGAGCGAGAGATAGAGCGAGTTGTGAGAGATAGAGTGAGGTGTGAGAGATAGAGCGAGGTCTGAGAGAAAGTGCAAGTTGCGAGGGTTAGAGTGAGGTGTGAGTGATAGAGTGAGGTGTGTGGGACAGAGCGAGGTGTGAGAGATAGAGCGAGAGATAGAGCGAGGTTTGAGGGATAGAGCGAGGTGTGACGGATAGAGCGAGGTGTGAGAGATAGAGCGAGAGATAGAGAGAGTTGTGAGGGACAGAGCGAGCTGTGAGAGATATAGCGAGGTGTGAGGGATAGAGCGAGAGATAGAGCGAGATGTGAGAGATAGAGTGAGGTGTGAGAGACAGAGCGAGGTGTGATCGATAGAGTGAGGTGTGAAGGATAGAGTGAGGTGTGAGAGATAGACTGAGAGAGTGAGATGTGAGAGATAGAGTGAGATGTGAGAGATAGTGAGGTGTGAGAGATAGAGTGAAGTGTGAGAGATAGAGTGAGGTGTGAGAGATAGAGCGAGAGATAGAGCGAGGTGTGAGAGATAGAGCGAGAGATAGAGCGAGGTGTGAGAGATAGAGCGAGGTGTGAGGGATAGAGTGAGTTGTGAGCGATAGGGTGAGGGGTGAGGGATAGAGCGAGATGTGAGAGATAGAGCGAGGTGTGAAAGATAGAGTGAGAGACAGAGCGAGGTGTGAGAGATAGAGTGAGGTGTGAGGGATAGAGTGAGATGTGAGGGATAGAGTGAGATGTGAGAGATAGAGTGAGATCTGAGAGATAGAGAGAGGTGTGAGAGATAGAGCGAGAGATAGAGTGAGAGATAGAGTGAGGTGTGAGGGTTAGAGCAAGGTGTGAGGGATAGAGCGAGGTGTGAGAGAGCGAGTGAGGTGTGAGGGATAGAGCGAGGTGTGAGAGATAGAGTGAGGTGTGAGAGATAGAGCGAGGTGTGAGAGATAGAGCGAGAGATAGAGCGAGGTGTGAGAGTTAGAGCGAGAGATAGAGGGAGGTGTGAGATATAGAGCGAGAGATAGAGTGAGAGATAGAGTGAGACATAGAGCGAGGTGTGAGGGATAGAATGAGGTGTGAGAGATAGAGCGAGAGATAGAGCGAGAGATAGAGCGAGGTGTGAGGGATAGAGCGAGGTGTGAGGGATAGAGCGAGGTGTGAGAGATAGAGCGAGGTGTGAGAGATAGAGTGAGACATAGATCGAGAGATAGAGCGAGGTGTGAGGGATAGAGCGAGGTGTCAGGGATAGAGCGAGGTGTGAGAGATAGAGTGAGGAGTGAGAGATAGACTGAGGTGTGAGGGATAGAGCGAGGTGGGAGAGATAGAGCGAGGTCTGAGAGATAGCGCGAGAGATAGAGCGAGAGATAGAGCGAGGTGTGAGAGATAGAGTGAGGTGTGAAAGATACAGGGAGAGATAGAGCGAGGTGTGAGGGACAGAGCGAGGTGTGAGGGACAGAGCGAGGTGTGAGAGATAGAGCGAGGATTAAGGGATAGAATGAGGTGTGAGAGATAGAGCGAGAGATAGAGCGAGATGTGAGAGATAGAGTGAGGTGTGAGAGATAGAGCAAGAGATAGAGCGAGGTGTGAGGGTTAGGGCAAGGTGTGAGAGATAGAGCGAGGTGTGAGAGATAGAGCGAGAGATAGCGCGAGGTGTGAGAGATAGAGCGAGAGATAGCGCGAGGTGTGAGACATAGAGCGAGAGATAGAGCGAGGTGTAAGAGGTAGAGTGAGGTGTGAGAGATAGAGTGAGGTGTAAGGGATAGAGTGAGATGTGTGGGATAGAGTGATGTGTGAGAGATAGAGTGAGGTGTGAGAAATAGAGAGAGGTGTGAGAAATAGAGAGAGGTGTGAGAGAGTGAGGTGTGAGAGATAGAGTGAGATGTGTGGGATAGAGTGATGTGTGAGAGATAGAGTGAGATCTGAGAGATAGAGTGAGGTGTGAGAAATAGAGAGAGGTGTGAGAGATAGAGCGAGAGATAGAGTGAGAGAGCGAGGTGTGAGGGTTAGAGCAAGGTGTGAGGGATAGAGCGAGGTGTGAGAGATCGAGTGATGTGTGAGGGATAGAGTGAGGTGTGAGAGATAGAGCGAGAGATAGAGCGAGGTGTAAGCGATCGAGTGAGGTGTGAGGGATAGAGTGAGGTGTGAGGGATAGAGTGAGAGATAGAGCGAGAGATAGAGCGAGGAGTGAGGGATAGAGCAAGGTGTGAGGGATAGATCGAGTTGTGTGAGATCGAGTGAGGTGTGAGGGATAGAGTGAGAGAGCGAGAGATAAACGAGGTGTGAGGGATAGAGCGAGGTGTGAGGGATAGAGTGAGATGTGATGGATAGAGTGATGTGTGACAGATAGAGTGAGATCTGAGAGATAGAGTGAGGTGTGAGAAATAGAGAGAGGTGTGAGGGTGAGAGCAAGGTGTGAGGGATAGAGCGAGGTGTGAGAGATCGAGTGATGTGTGAGGGATAGAGTGAGGTGTGAGAGATAGAGCGAGGAGTGAGAGATAGACTGAGGTGTGAGGGATAGAGCGAGGTGGGAGAGATAGAGCGAGGTCTGAGAGCGCGAGAGATAGAGCGAGAGATAGAGCGAGGTGTGAGAGATAGAGTGAGGTGTGAGGGATAGAGTGAGGTGTGAGAGATAGAGTGAGAGATAGAGCGAGAGATAGAGCGAGGAGTGAGGGATAGAGCAAGCTGTGAGGGATAGAGCGAGGTGTGTGAGATCGAGTGAGGTGTGAGGGATAGAGTGAGGTGTGAGAGATAGAGTGAGGGGTGAGAGATAGAGCGAGAGATAGAGTGAGGTATGAGAGATTGAGCGAGGTGTGAGAGATAGAGCGAGGTGTGAGGGATAGAGCGAGGTGTGAGAGATAGAGCGAGAGATAGAGCGGGGTGTGAGAGACAGAGTGAGGTGTGAGAGATAGCGCGAGGTGTGAGAGATAGAGCGAGAGATAGAGCGAGGTGTAAGAGGTAGAGTGAGGTGTGAGAGAGTGAGGTGTAAGAGATAGAGTGAGAGATAGAGTGAGGTGTAAGGGATAGAGTGAGATGTGTGGGATAGAGTGATGTGTGAGAGATAGAGTGAGATCTGAGAGATAGAGTGAGGTGTGAGAAATAGAGAGAGGTGTGAGAGATAGTGCGAGAGATAGAGTGAGAGAGCGAGGTGTGAGGGTTAGAGCAAGGTGTGAGGGATAGAGCGAGGTGTGAGAGATCGAGTGATGTGTGAGGGATAGAGTGAGGTGTGAGAGATAGAGCGAGAGATAGAGCGAGAGATAGAGCGAGGTGTAAGCGATCGAGTGAGGTGTGAGGGATAGAGTGAGGTGTGAGAGATAGAGTGAGGTTTGAGAGATAGAGCGAGGTGCGAGGGACAGAGCGAGGTGTGAGAGATAGAGCAAGAGATAGAGTGAGGTTTGAGAGATAGAGTGAGGTTTGAGAGATAGAGTGAGGTGCGAGGGTTAGAGTGAGGTGTGAGAGATTGAGCGAGGTGTGAGAGATAGAGTGAGATGTGTGAGAGATAGAGTGAGGTGTGAGAGATAGAGCGAGAGATAGAGCGAGGTGTGAGGGTTAGAGCGAGGTGTGAGGGTTAGAGCGAGGTGTGAGGGATAGAGCGAGAGATAGAGCGAGAGATAGAGCGAGGTGTAAGAGATCGAGTGAGATGTGAGAGAGAGAGTGAGGTGTGAGAGATAGAGCGAGGTGTGAGAGATAGAGCGAGGTGTGAGGGTTAGAGCGAGGTGTGAGGGATAGAGCGAGGTGTGAGAGATAGAGCGAGGTGTGAGGGACAGAGTGAGGTGTGAGAGATAGAGTGAGGTGTGAGAGATAGAGCGAGAGATAGAGCGGGGTGTGAGAGATTGAGTGAGGTGTGAGAGATAGAGCGAGAGATAGCGCGAGAGATAGAGCGGGGTGTGAGAGATAGAGCGAGAGATAGCGCGAGGTGTGAGAGATAGAGCGAGAGATAGAGCGAGGTGTAAGAGGTAGAGTGAGGTGTGAGAGATAGAGTGATGTGTGAGAGATAGGGTGAGAGATAGAGCGAGGTGTAAGAGGTAGAGTGAGATCTGAGAGATAGAGTGAGGTGTGAGAGATAGGGTGAGAGATAGAGCGAGAGATAAACGAGGTGTGAGGGATAGAGCGAGGTGTGAGGGATAGAGTGAGATGTGATGGCTAGAGTGATGTGTGACAGATAGAGTGAGATCTGAGAGACAGAGTGAGGTGTGAGAAATAGAGAGAGGTGTGAGAGATAGAGTGAGAGATAGAGCGAGAGATAGAGTGAGAGATAGAGCGAGGTGTGAGGGTTAGAGCAAGGTGTGAGGGATAGAGCAAGGTGTGTGAGATCGAGTGATGTGTGAGGGATAGAGTGAGGTGTGAGAGATAGAGCGAGAGATAGAGCGAGAGATAGAGCGAGGTGTGAGGGATCGAGTGAGGTGTGAGGGATAGGGTGAGGTGTGAGGGATAGAGTGAGGTGTGAGGGATAGAGCGAGGTGTGAGAGACAGAGCGAGGTGTGAGAGATAGAGCAAGAGATAGAGCGAGGTGTGAGAGGTAGAGTGAGGTGTGAGGGTTAGAGTGAGGTGCGAGGGTTAGAGTGAGGTGCGAGGGTTAGAGTGAGGTGCGAGGGTTAGAGTGAGGTGCGAGGGTTAGAGTGAGGTGTGAGAGATAGAGAGGTGTGAGAGATAGAGCGTGGTGAGAGAGATAGAGTGAGGTGTGAGAGATAGAGCGAGAGATAGAGCGAGGTGTGAGAGATAGAGCGAGGTCTGAGAGATAGAGCGAGGTGTGAGGGATAGAGCGAGGTGTGAGGGATAGAGCGAGGTGTGAGGGACAGAGCGAGGTGTGAGAGATAGAGTGAGGTGTGAGAGAGAGCGATGGATAGAGCGAGAGATAGAGCGGGGTGTGAGAGATTGAGTGAGGTGTGAGAGATAGAGCGAGAGATAGAGCGAGGTGTAAGGTAGAGTGAGGTGTAAGGGATAGAGTGAGATGTGTGGGATAGAGTGATGTGTGACAGATAGAGTGAGATCTGAGAGATAGAGTGAGGTGTGTGAAATAGAGAGAGGTGTGAGAAATAGAGTGATGTGTGAGAGATAGAGTGAGGTGTGAGAAATAGAGAGAGGTGTGAGAGATAGAGTGAGAGATAGAGCGAGAGATAAACGAGGTGTGAGGGATAGAGCGAGGTGTGAGGGATAGAGTGAGATGTGATGGATAGAGTGATGTGTGACAGATAGAGTGAGATCTGAGAGATAGAGTGAGGTGTGAGAAATAGAGAGAGGTGTGAGAGATAGAGTGAGAGATAGAGCGAGAGATAGAGCGAGGTGTGAGAGATAGAGCGAGAGATAGAGTGAGAGATAGAGCGAGGTGTGAGGGTTAGAGCAAGGTGTGAGGGATAGAGCGAGGTGTAAGAGATCGAGTGAGGTGTGAGGGATAGACTGAGGTGTGAGAGATAGAGCGAGAGATAGAGCGAGGTGTGACGGATCGAGCAACGTGTGAGGGATAGAGCGAGGTGTAAGAGATCGAGTGAGGTGTGAGGGATAGAGTGAGGTGTGAGGGATAGAGTGAGAGATAGAGCGAGAGATAAAGCGAGAGATAGAGCGAGGAGTGAGGGATAGAGCGAGGTGTGTGAGATCGAGTGAGGTGTGAGGAATAGAGTGAGGTGTGAGAGATAGAGTGAGGGGTGAGAGATAGAGCGAGAGATAGAGCGAAGTGTGAGAGATAGAGCGAGGTGCGAGGGACAGAGCGAGGTGCGAGGGACAGAGCGAGGTGTGAGAGATAGAGCGAGGTGTGAGAGGTAGAGCGAGGTGTGAGAGGTAGAGTGAGGTGTGAGAGGTAGAGTGAGGTGTGAGAGATAGAGCGAGGTGTGAGAGATAGAGCGAGGTGTGAGGGATAGAGCGAGGTGTGAGAGATAGAGTGAGGTGTGAGAGATAGAGCGAGGTGTGAGAGATAGAGCGAGAGATAGAGCGGGGTGTGAGAGATAGAGTGAGGTGCGAGGGTTAGAGTGAGGTGTGAGAGATAGAGCGGGGTGTGAGAGATAGAGTGAGGTGTGAGGGATAGAGTGAGGTGTGAGAGATAGAGTGAGGTTTGAGAGATAGAGTGAGGTGCGAGGGTTAGAGTGAGGTGTGAGAGATTGAGCGAGGTGTGAGAGATAGAGTGAGATGTGAGAGAGAGAGTGAGATGTGAGAGATAGAGTGAGGTGTGAGAGCTAGAGCGTGGTGAGAGAGATAGAGTGAGGTGTGAGAGATAGAGCGAGAGATAGAGCGAGGTGTGAGAGATAGAGTGAGGTGTGAGGGTTAGAGTGAGGTGTGAGGAATAGAGTGAGGTGTGAGAGATAGAGCGAGAGATAGAGCGAGAGATAGAGCGGGGTGTGAGGGTTAGAGCAAGGTGTGAGGGATAGAGCGAGGTGTGAGGGATAGAGCAAGGTGTGAGGGACAGAGTGAGGTGTGAGAGATAGAGTGAGGTGTGAGAGATAGAGCGAGAGATAGCGCGAGGTGTGAGAGATAGAGCGAGAGATAGAGCGAGGTATAAGAGGTAGAGTGAAGTGTGAGAGATAGAGTGAGGTGTGTGGGATAGAGTGATGTGTGAGAGATAGAGCGAGAGATAGAGCGAGAGATAAACGAGGTGTGAGGGATAGAGCGAGGTGTGAGGGATAGAGTGAGATGTGATGGATAGAGTGAGGTGTGAGAGATAGAGCGAGAGATAGAGCGAGAGATAGAGCGAGGTGTGAAGGATCGAGTGAGGTGTGAGGGATAGAGCGAGAGATAGAGCGAGAGATAAAGCGAGAGATAGAGCGAGGAGTGAAGGATCGAGTGAGGTGTGAGGGATAGAGTGAGAGATAGAGTGAGAGATAGAGCGAGGTGTGAGGGATCGAGTGAGAGATAGAGCGAGAGATAGAGCGAGGTGTGAGGGATCGAGTGAGGTGTGAGGGACAGAGCGAGGTGTGAGAGATAGAGCAAGAGATAGAGCGAGGTGTGAGAGGTAGAGTGAGGTGTGAGAGATAGAGTGAGGTGTGAGAGATAGAGTGAGAGATAGAGCAAGAGATAGAGCGAGGTGTGAGAGATAGAGCGAGGTGTGAGGGTTAGATTGAGGTGTGAGGAATAGAGTGAGGTGTGAGAGGTAGAGTGAGGTGTGAGAGATAGAGTGAGGTGTGAGAGATAGAGTGAGGTGTGAGAGATAGAGCGAGGTGTGAGGGTTAGATTGAGGTGTGAGGAATAGAGTGAGGTGTGAGAGATAGAGTGAGGTGTGAGAGATAGAGTGAGGTGTGAGAGATAGAGTGAGAGATAGAGCGAGAGATCGAGCGAGGTGTGAGGGATAGAGCGATGCGTGAGAGATCGAGTGAGGTGTGAGGGATAGAGTGAGGTGTGAGAGATAAAGTGAGAGATAGAGCGAGAGATAGAGCGAGGTGTAAGAGATCGAGTGAGGTGAGAGAGATAGAGTGACAGATAGAGCGAGAGATAGAGCGAGGTGTGAGGGATAGAGCGAGGTGTCAGAGATAGAGTGAGGTGTGAGAAATAGAGCGAGAGATAGAGCGAGAGATAGAGCGAGAGATAGAGCGAGGCGTGAGGGATAGAGCAAGGTGTGAGGGATAGAGCAAGGTGTGTGAGATCGAGTGAGGTGTGAGGGATAGAGTGAGGTGTGAGAGATAGAGCGAGAGATAGAGTGAGGTGTGAGAGATAGAGTGAGGTGTGAGAGATAGAGCGAGGTGCAAGGGACAGAGCGAGGTGCGAGAGATAGTGTGAGTTGTGAGAGGTAGAGTGAGGTGTGAGAGATAGTGTGAGGTACGAGGGTTAGAGTGAGGTGCGAGAGATAGTGCGAGGTGCGAGAGATAGAGCGAGGTGTGAGAGATAGAGTGAGGTGTGAGAGATAGAGTGAGGTGTGAGAGATAGAGCGAGAGATTGAGCGAGGTGTGAGGGTTAGAGTGAGGTGTGAGAGATAGAGCGAGAGATAGAGCGAGGTGTGAGGGATAGAGTGAGGTGTGAGAGATAGAGTGAGAGATAGAGCGAGAGACAGAGCGAGGTGTGAGGGATAGAGCGAGGTGTGAGGGATAGAGCGAGGTGTGAGAGATAGAGTGAGGTGTGAGAGATAGAGTGAGACATAGATCGAGAGATAGAGCGAGGTGTGACGGATAGAGCGAGGTGTGAGGGATAAAGCGAGGTGTGAGGGATAGAGCGAGGTGCGAGAGATAGAGTGAGGTGTGAGGGATAGAGTGAGGTGTGAGAGATAGCGCGAGAGATAGAGCGAGGTGTGAGAGATAGAGCGAGGTGTGAGAGATAGAGCGAGTTGTGAGAGATAGAGCGAGGTGTGAGAGATAGAGCGAGGTGTGAGAGATAGAGCGAGGTGTGAGAGATAGAGCGAGAGATAGAGCGAGGTGTGAGGGATAGAGCGAGGTGTGAGGGATAGAGCGAGGTGTGAGAGATAGAGTGAGACATAGATCGAGAGATAGAGCGAGGTGTGAGGGATAGAGCGAGGTGTCAGGGATAGAGCGAGGTGTGAGAGATAGAGCGAGGAGTGAGAGATAGACTGAGGTGTGAGGGATAGAGCGAGGTGGGAGAGATAGAGCGAGGTGTGAGAGATAGCGCGAGAGATAGAGCGAGAGATAGAGTGAGGTGTGAGAGATAGAGCAAGAGATAGAGTGAGGTGTGAGAGATAGAGTGAGGTATGAGAGATTGAGCGAGGTGTGAGAGATAGAGCGAGAGATAGAGCGAGGTGTGAGGGATAGAGCGAGGTGTGAGAGATAGAACGAGGTGTGAGGGACAGAGTGAGGTGTGAGAGATAGAGTGAGGTGTGAGGGACAGAGTGAGGTGTGAGAGATAGAGTGAGGTGTGAGAGATAGAGCGAGAGATAGAGCGGGGTGTGAGAGATAGAGTGAGGTGTGAGAGATAGAGTGAGGTGTGAGAGATAGAGCGAGAGATAGCGCGAGGTGTGAGAGATAGAGCGAGAGATAGAGCGAGGTGTAAGAGGTAGAGTGAAGTGTGAGAGATAGAGTGAGGTGTGTGGGATAGAGTGATGTGTGAGAGATAGAGTGAGGTGTGAGAGATAGAGCGAGAGATAGAGCGAGAGATAAACGAGGTGTGAGGGATAGAGCGAGGTGTGAGGGATAGAGTGAGATGTGATGGATAGAGTGATGTGTGACAGATAGAGTGAGATCTGAGAGATCGAGTGATGTGTGAGGGATAGAGTGAGGTGTGAGAGATAGAGCGAGAGATAGAGCGAGAGATAGAGCGAGGTGTGAAGGATCGAGTGAGGTGTGAGGGATAGAGCGAGAGATAGAGCGAGAGATAGAGCGAGGTGTGAGGGATCGAGTGAGGTGTGAGGGATAGAGTGAGGTGTGAGGGATAGAGTGAGAGATAGAGCGAGAGATAAAGCGAGAGATAGAGCGAGGAGTGAGAGATAGAGTGAGGGGTGAGAGATAGAGCGAGAGATAGAGCGAGGTGTGAGGGATCGAGTGAGGTGTGAGGGACAGAGCGAGGTGTGAGAGATAGAGCAAGAGATAGAGCGAGGTGTGAGAGATAGAGTGAGGTGTGAGAGATAGAGTGAGGTATGAGAGATAGAGTGAGGTGTGAGAGATAGAGTGAGAGATAGAGCAAGAGATAGAGCGAGGTGTGAGAGATAGAGCGAGGTGTGAGGGTTAGATTGAGGTGTGAGGAATAGAGTGAGGTGTGAGAGGTAGAGTGAGGTGTGAGAGATTGAGCGAGGTGTGAGAGCTAGAGCGTGGTGAGAGAGATAGAGTGAGGTGTGAGAGATAGAGCGAGAGATAGAGCGAGGTGTTAGAGATAGAGCGAGGTGTGAGGGTTAGATTGAGGTGTGAGGAATAGAGTGAGGTGTGAGAGATAGAGTGAGAGATAGAGCGAGAGATAGAGCGAGGTGTGAGGGATAGAGCGATGCGTGAGAGATCGAGTGAGGTGTGAGGGATAGAGTGAGGTGTGAGAGATAGAGCGAGAGATAGAGCGAGGTGTGAGGGATAGAGCGAGGTGCAAGAGATCGAGTGAGGTGAGAGAGATAGAGTGACAGATAGAGCGAGAGATAGAGCGAGGTGTGAGGGATAGAGCGAGGTGTCAGAGATAGAGTGAGGTGTGAGAGATAGAGCGAGAGATAGAGCGAGGCGTGAGGGATAGAGCAAGGTGTGAGGGATAGAGCAAGGTGTGTGAGATCGAGTGAGGTGTGAGGGATAGAGTGAGGTGTGAGAGATAGAGCGAGAGATAGAGTGAGGTGTGAGAGATAGCGCGAGAGATAGAGCGAGGTGCAAGGGACAGAGCGAGGTGCGAGAGATAGTGTGAGTTGTGAGAGGTAGAGTGAGGTGTGAGAGATAGTGAGATGTGAGAGATAGAGTGAGGTGTGAGAGATAGAGCGAGAGATAGAGCGAGGTGTGAGGGTTAGAGTGAGGTGTGAGAGATAGAGTGAGACATAGATCGAGAGATAGAGCGAGGTGTGACGGATAGAGCGAGGTGTGAGGGATAAAGCGAGGTGTGAGGGATAGAGCGAGGAGTGAGAGATAGAGTCAGGTGTGAGGGATAGAGTGAGGTGTGAGAGATAGCGCGAGGTGTGAGAGATAGAGCGAGTTGTGAGAGATAGAGCGAGGTGTGAGAGATAGAGCGAGGTGTGAGAGATAGAGCGAGAGATAGAGCGAGGTGTGAGAGATAGAGTCAGGTGTGAGGGATAGAGTGAGGTGTGAGAGATAGCGCGAGGTGTGAGAGATAGAGCGAGTTGTGAGAGATAGAGCGAGGTGTGAGAGATAGAGCGAGGTGTGAGAGATAGAGCGAGAGATAGAGCGAGGTGTGAGAGATAGAGCGAGAGATAGAGGGAGGTTTGAGATATAGAGCGAGAGATCGAGTGAGAGATAGAGTGAGACATAGAGCGAGGTGTGAGGGAGAGCGAGGTGTGAGGGATAGAATGAGGTGTGAGATAGAGTGAGAGATAGAGCGAGAGATAGAGCGAGGTGTGAGGGATAGAGCGAGGTGTGAGGGATAGAGCGAGGTGTGAGAGATAGAGTGAGGTGTGAGAGATAGAGTGAGACATAGATCGAGAGATAGAGCGAGGTGTGAGGGATAGAGCGAGGTGTCAGGGATAGAGCGAGGTGTGAGAGATAGAGCGAGGAGTGAGAGATAGACTGAGGTGTGAGGGATAGAGCGAGGTGGGAGAGATAGAGCGAGGTGTGAGAGATAGCGCGAGAGATAGAGCGAGAGATAGAGCGAGGTGTGAGAGATAGAGCGAGGTGTGAGAGATAGATTGAGATATAGAGTGAGGGAGAGAGCGTGGTGTGAGAGATAGAGTGAGGTGTGAAAGATACAGGGAGAGATAGAGCGAGGTGTGAGGGACAGAGCGAGGTGTGAGAGACAGAGCGAGGTGTGAAAGATACAGGGAGAGATAGAGCGAGGTGTGAGGGACAGAGCGAGGTGTGAGAGATAGAGCGAGGATTGAGGGAAAGAGTGAGGTGTGAGAGATAGAGCGAGAGATAGAGCGAGATGTGAGAGATAGAGTGAGGTGTGAGAGATAGAGCAAGAGATAGAGCGAGGTGTGAGGGTTAGGGCAAGGTGTGAGAGATGGAGCGAGGTGTGAGAGATAGAGCGGGGTGTGAGAGATAGAGTGAGGTGTGAGAGATAGAGCGAGAGATAGCGCGAGGTGTGAGAGATAGAGCGAGAGATAGAGCGAGGTGTAAGAGGTAGAGTGAGGTGTGAGAGATAGAGTGAGGTGTAAGGGATAGAGTGAGATGTGTGGGATAGAGTGATGTGTGAGAGATAGAGTGAGGTGTGAGAAATAGAGAGAGGTGTGAGAAATAGAGAGAGGTGTGAGAGATAGAGTGAGAGATAGAGCGAGAGATAAACGAGGTGTGAGGGATAGAGCGAGGTGTGAGGGATAGAGTGAGATGTGATGGATAGAGTGATGTGTGACAGATAGAGTGAGATCTGAGAGATAGAGTGAGGTGTGAGAAATAGAGAGAGGTGTGAGAGATAGAGTGAGAGATAGAGCGAGAGATAGAGCGAGGTGTGAGAGATAGAGCGAGAGATAGAGCGAGAGATAGAGCGAGGTGTGAGGGTTAGAGCAAGGTGTGAGGGATAGAGCGAGGTGTGAGAGATCGAGTGATGTGTGAGGGATAGAGTGAGGTGTGAGAGATAGAGCGAGAGACAGAGCGAGGTGTGAGGGATCGAGCAAGGTGTGAGGGATAGAGCGAGGTGTAAGAGATCGAGTGAGGTGTGAGGGATAGAGTGAGAGATAGAGCGAGAGATAAAGTGAGAGCTAGAGCGAGGAGTGAGGGATAGAGCAAGCTGTGAGGGATAGAGCGAGGTGTGTGAGATCGAGTGAGGTGTGAGGGATAGAGTGAGGTGTGAGAGATAGAGTGAAGTGTGAGATCGAGCGAGGTGTGAGAGATAGAGTGAGGTGTGAGAGATAGAGTGAGATGTGAGAGAGAGAGTGAGATGTGAGGGATAGAGTGAGAGCTAGAGCGAGGTGTGAGTGTTAGAGTGAGGTGTGAGGAATAGAGTGAGGTGTGAGAGATAGGGTGAGAGATAGAGCGAGAGATAGAGCGAGGTGTGATGGATAGAGCGAGGTGTGAGAGATAGAGCGAGGTGTGAGGGACAGAGTGAGGTGTGAGAGATAGAGTGAGGTGTGAGAGATAGAGCGAGAGATAGAGCGGGGTGTGAGAGATAGAGTGAGGTGTGAGAGATAGCGCGAGGTGTGAGAGATAGAGCGAGAGATAGAGCGAGGTGTAAGAGGTAGAGTGAGGTGTGAGAGATAGAGTGAGGTGTGAGAGATCGAGTGAGAGATAGAGTGAGGTGTAAGGGATAGAGTGAGATGTGTGGGATAGAGTGATGTGTGAGAGATAGAGTGAGATCTGAGAGATAGAGTGAGGTGTGAGAAATAGAGAGAGGTGTGAGAGATAGAGCGAGAGATAGAGTGAGAGATAGAGCGAGGTGTGAGGGTTAGAGCAAGGTGTGAGGGATAGAGCGAGGTGTGAGAGATCGAGTGATGTGTGAGGGATAGAGTGAGGTGTGAGAGATAGAGCGAGAGATAGAGCGAGAGATAGAGCGAGGTGTAAGAGATCGAGTGAGGTGTGAGGGATAGAGTGAGGTGTGAGGGATAGAGTGAGAGATAGAGCGAGAGATAAAGCGAGAGATAGAGCGAGGAGTGAGGGATAGAGCAAGGTGTGAGGGATAGAGCGAGGTGTGTGAGATCGAGTGAGGTGTGAGGGATAGAGTGAGGTGTGACAGATAGAGTGAGGGGTGAGAGATAGAGTGAGGTGTGAGAGACAGAGCGAGGTGTGAGAGATAGCGCGAGAGATAGAGTGAGAGATAGAGCGAGGTGCGAGGGACAGAGCGAGGTGTGAGAGATAGAGCAAGAGATAGAGCGAGGTGTGAGAGGTAGAGTGAGGTGTGAGAGATAGAGTGAGGTGCGAGGGTTAGAGTGAGGTGTGAGAGATTGAGCGAGGTGTGAGAGATAGAGTGAGATGTGAGAGATAGAGCGAGGTGTGAGGTTTGGAGCGAGGTGTGAGGGATAGAGCGAGGTGTGAGTGTTAGAGTGAGGTGTGAGGAATAGAGTGAGGTGTGAGAGATAGGGTGAGAGATAGAGCGAGAGATAGAGCGAGGTGTGAGGGTTAGAGCGAGGTGTGAGGGATAGAGCGAGGTGTGAGGGACAGAGTGAGGTGTGAGAGATAGAGTGAGGTGCGAGGGTTAGAGTGAGCTGTGAGAGATTGAGCGAGGTGTGAGGGATAGAGTGAGATGTGAGAGAGAGAGTGAGGTGTGAGAGATAGAGCGAGAGATAGAGCGAGAGATTGAGCGGGGTGTGAGAGATTGAGCGAGGTGTGAGAGATTGAGCGAGGTGTGAGAGATAGAGTGAGGTTTGAGAGATAGAGTGAGGTATGAGAGATAGAGTGAGGTGCGAGGGTTAGAGTGAGCTGTGAGAGATTGAGCGAGGTGTGAGAGATAGAGTGAGATGTGAGAGAGAGAGTGAGGTGTGAGAGATAGAGCGAGAGATAGAGCGAGGTGTAAGAGATCGAGTGAGGTGTGAGGGATAGAGTGAGGTGTGAGGGATAGAGTGAGAGATAGAGCGAGAGATAAAGCGAGAGATAGAGCGAGGAGTGAGGGATAGAGCAAGGTGTGAGAGATAGAGTGAGATGTGAGAGAGAGAGTGAGGTGTGAGGGTTAGAGCGAGGTGTGAGGGACAGAGTGAGGTGTGAGAGATAGAGTGAGGTGTGAGAGATAGAGCGAGAGATAGCGTGAGAGATAGAGCGGGGTGTGAGAGATAGAGCGAGAGATAGCGCGAGGTGTGAGAGATAGAGCGAGAGATAGAGCGAGGTGTGAGAGGTAGAGTGAGGTGTGAGAGATAGAGTGAGATCTGAGAGATAGAGTGAGGTGTGAGAGATAGAGTGAGAGATAGAGCGAGAGATAAACGAGGTGTGAGGGATAGAGCGAGGTGTGAGGGATAGAGTGAGATGTGATGGATAGAGTGATGTGTGACAGATAGAGTGAGATCTGAGAGATAGAGTGAGGTGTGAGAGATAGAGTGAGAGATAGAGCGAGAGATAGAGCGAGGTGTGAGAGATAGAGCGAGAGATAGAGTGAGAGATAGAGCGAGGTGTGAGGGTTAGAGCAAGGTGTGAGGGATAGAGCAAGGTGTGTGAGATCGAGTGATGTGTGAGGGATAGAGTGAGGTGTGAGGGATAGAGCGAGAGATAGAGCGAGAGATAGAGCGAGGTGTGAGGGATCGAGTGAGGTGTGAGGGATAGGGTGAGGTGTGAGGGATAGAGTGAGGTGTGAGAGACAGAGCGAGGTGTGAGAGATAGAGCAAGAGATAGAGCAAGGTGTGAGAGGTAGAGTGAGGTGTGAGAGATAGAGTGAGGTATGAGAGATAGAGTGAGTTGCGAGGGTTAGAGTGAGGTGTGAGAGATTGAGTGAGGTGTGAGAGATTGAGTGAGAAGTGAGAGATAGAGTGAGGTGTGAGAGCTAGAGCGAGAGATAGAGCGAGGTGTGAGAGATAGAGCGAGGTGTGAGGGTTAGAGTGAGGTGTGAGGGACAGTGTGAGGTGTGAGAGATAGAGTGAGGTGTGAGAGATAGAGTGAGGTGTGAGAGATAGAGCGTGGTGAGAGAGATAGAGTGAGGTGTGAGAGATAGAGCGAGAGATAGAGCGAGGTGTGAGAGATAGAGCGAGGTGTGAGAGATAGAGCGAGGTGTGAGGGATAGAGCGAGGTGTGAGGGACAGAGTGAGGTGTGAGAGATAGAGTGAGGTGTGAGAGATAGAGTGAGGTGTGAGAGATAGAGCGAGAGATAGAGCGAGAGATAGAGCGGGGTGTGAGAGATAGAGCGAGTTGTGAGAGATAGAGCGAGGTGTGAGAGATAGAGCGAGGTGTGAGAGATAGAGCGAGGTGTGAGAGATAGAGCGAGGTGTGAGAGATAGAGCGAGGTGTGAGAGATAGAGCGAGGTGTGAGAGATAGAGCGAGGTGTGAGAGATAGAGCGAGGTGTGAGAGATAGAGCGACGTGTGAGAGATAGAGCGAGAGATAGAGTGAGGTGTGAGAGATAGAGCGAGGTGTGAGAGATAGAGCGAGTTGTGAGAGATAGAGCGAGGTGTGAGAGATAGAGCGAGGTGTGAGAGATAGAGCGACGTGTGAGAGATAGCGCGAGAGATAGAGTGAGGTGTGAGAGATAGAGCGAGGTGTGAGAGATAGAGCGAGGTGTGAGAGATAGAGCGAGGTGTGAGAGATAGAGCGAGGTGTGAGAGATAGAGCGAGGTGTGAGAGATAGAGCGAGGTGCGAGAGATAGAGCGAGGTGCGAGAGATAGAGCGACGTGTGAGAGATAGAGCGACGTGTGAGAGATAGAGCGACATGTGAGAGAGCGAGGTGTGAGAGATAGAGTGAGAGATAGTGAGGTGTGAGGGATAGAGTGTGGTGTGAGAGATAGAGCGAGATATAGAGGGAGGTGTGAGATATAGAGCGAGAGATAGAGCGAGGTGTGAGAGATAGAGCGAGAGATGAGAGATAGAGTGAGGTGTGAGAGATAGAGCGAGGTGCGAGAGATAGAGCGAGGTGCGAGAGATAGAGCGAGGTGCGAGAGATAGAGCGAGGTGCGAGAGATAGAGCGAGAGATAGAGCGAGGTGTGAGAGATAGATTGAGGTGTGAGGGATAGAGTGAGGTGTGAGAGATAGAGTGAGGTGTGAGAGATAGAGTGAGGTGTGAGGGATAGAGTGAGAGATAGAGTGAGGTTTGAGAGATAGCATGAGGTGTGAGAGGTAGAGCGAGAGATAGAGTGAGTTGTGAGAGATAGAGTGAGGGATAGAGTGAGGTGTGAGAGATAGAGCGAGAGATACAGTGAGGTGTGAGAGATAGGGCGAGAGATAGAAACCAGAAACCAGAAACCAGAAACCCCACAGTGCAGATAGAGGCCATTTCGGCCCATCGAGCCTGCACCGACACATATCCCACCCGATCCCTGTAACCCCTACACCAACACATATCCCACCCTATCCCCGTAACCCCATGTATTTAATCCCCCTAACACTGAGGGTCAATTTATCATAGCCAATCAACCTAACCCGCAAATCTTTGGACTGTGGGAGGAAACCGGAGCACCCGGAGGAAACCCACGCAAACACGGGGAGAATGTGCAAACACCACACAGACAGTCGCCCGAGGCCGGATTCGAACCCGGGTCTCTGGCGCTGTGAGGCAACAGTGCTAACTACTATGCCACCGTGTGAGAGATAGAGCGAGAGATAGAGTGAGGTGTGAGAGATAGAGCGAGAGATAGAGTGAGGTGTGAGAGATAGAGTGAGGTGTGAGAGATAGAGCGAGAGATAGAGCGAGGTGTGAGAGATAGAGCGAGGAATAGAGCGAGGTGTGAGAGATAGAGCGAGAGATAGAGTGAGGTGTGAGAGATAGAGCAAGGTGTGAGAGATAGAGCGAGGTGTGAGAGATAGCGCGAGAGATAGAGTGAGAGATAGAGCGAGGTGCGAGGGACAGAGCGAGGTGTGAGAGATAGAGCAAGAGATAGAGTGAGGTTTGAGAGATAGAGTGAGGTTTGAGAGATAGAGTGAGGTGCGAGGGTTAGAGTGAGGTGTGAGAGATTGAGCGAGGTGTGAGAGATAGAGTGAGATGTGAGAGAGAGAGTGAGGTGTGAGAGATAGAGTGAGGTGTGAGAGATAGAGCGAGAGATAGAGCGAGGTGTGAGGTTTGGAGCGAGGTGTGAGGGATAGAGCGAGGTGTGAGTGTTAGAGTGAGGTGTGAGGAATAGAGTGAGGTGTGAGAGATAGGGTGAGAGATAGAGCGAGAGATAGAGCGAGGTGTGAGAGATAGAGCGAGGTGTGAGGGATAGAGCGAGGTGTGAGGGATAGAGCGAGGTGTGAGGGACAGAGTGAGGTGTGAGAGATAGAGTGAGGTGTGAGAGATAGAGTGAGGTGTGAGAGATAGAGTGAGGTGTGAGAGATAGAGTGAGGTGTGAGAGATAGAGTGAGGTGTGAGAGATAGAGCGAGAGATAGAGCGAGAGATAGAGCGGGGTGTGAGAGATAGAGCGAGTTGTGAGAGATAGAGCGAGGTGTGAGAGATAGAGCGAGGTGTGAGAGATAGAGCGAGGTGTGAGAGATAGAGCGAGGTGTGAGAGATAGAGCGAGGTGTGAGAGATAGAGCGAGGTGTGAGAGATAGAGCGAGGTGTGAGAGATAGAGCGAGGTGTGAGAGATAGAGCGAGGTGTGAGAGATAGAGCGAGAGATAGAGTGAGGTGTGAGAAATAGAGCGAGGTGTGAGAGATAGAGCGAGTTGTGAGAGATAGAGCGAGGTGTGAGAGATAGAGCGAGGTGTGAGAGATAGAGCGACGTGTGAGAGCGCGAGAGATAGAGTGAGGTGTGAGAGATAGAGCGAGGTGTGAGAGATAGAGCGAGGTGTGAGAGATAGAGCGAGGTGTGAGAGATAGAGCGAGGTGTGAGAGATAGAGCGAGGTGTGAGAGATAGAGCGAGGTGCGAGAGATAGAGCGACGTGCGAGAGATAGAGCGACGTGTGAGAGATAGAGCGACGTGTGAGAGATAGAGCGACATGTGAGAGAGCGAGGTGTGAGAGATAGAGTGAGAGATAGTGAGGTGTGAGGGATAGAGTGTGGTGTGAGAGATAGAGCGAGATATAGAGGGAGGTGTGAGATATAGAGCGAGAGATAGAGCGAGGTGTGAGAGATAGAGCGAGAGATGAGAGATAGAGTGAGGTGTGAGAGATAGAGTGAGGTGTGAGAGATAGAGTGAGGTGTGAGAGATAGAGTGAGGTGTGAGAGATAGAGCGAGGTGTGTGAGATAGAGCGAGAGATAGAGCGAGGTGTGAGAGATAGATTGAGGTGTGAGGGATAGAGTGAGGTGTGAGAGATAGAGTGAGGTGTGAGAGATAGAGTGAGGTGTGAGGGATAGAGTGAGGTGCGAGAGGTAGAGTGAGGTTTGAGAGATAGGGTGAGGTGTGAGAGATAGAGTGAGCTGTGAAAGATAGCGCGAGGTGTGAGAGATAGAGCGAGGTGTGAGAGATAGAGCGAGGTGTCAGAGATAGAGTGAGGAGTGAGAGATAGAGTGAGAGATAGAGTGAGGTGTGCGAGATAGAGCGAGGTGTGAGGTCTAGAGCGAGGTGTGAGGGACATAGTGAGGTGTGAGAGATAGAGCGAGGTGCGAGAGATAGAGCGAGGTGCGAGAGATAGAGCGAGGTGCGAGAGATAGAGCGAGGTGCGAGAGATAGAGCGAGGTGCGAGAGATAGAGCGAGGTGCGAGAGATAGAGCGAGAGATAGAGCGAGGTGTGAGAGATAGATTGAGGTGTGAGGGATAGAGTGAGGTGTGAGAGATAGAGTGAGGTGTGAGAGATAGAGTGAGGTGTGAGGGATAGAGTGAGAGATAGAGTGAGGTTTGAGAGATAGCATGAGGTGTGAGAGGTAGAGCGAGAGATAGAGTGAGTTGTGAGAGATAGAGTGAGGGATAGAGTGAGGTGTGAGAGATAGAGCGAGAGATACAGTGAGGTGTGAGAGATAGGGCGAGAGATAGAAACCAGAAACCAGAAACCAGAAACCCCACAGTGCAGATAGAGGCCATTTCGGCCCATCGAGCCTGCACCGACACATATCCCACCCGATCCCTGTAACCCCTACACCAACACATATCCCACCCTATCCCCGTAACCCCATGTATTTAATCCCCCTAACACTGAGGGTCAATTTATCATAGCCAATCAACCTAACCCGCAAATCTTTGGACTGTGGGAGGAAACCGGAGCACCCGGAGGAAACCCACGCAAACACGGGGAGAATGTGCAAACACCACACAGACAGTCGCCCGAGGCCGGATTCGAACCCGGGTCTCTGGCGCTGTGAGGCAACAGTGCTAACTACTATGCCACCGTGTGAGAGATAGAGCGAGAGATAGAGTGAGGTGTGAGAGATAGAGCGAGAGATAGAGTGAGGTGTGAGAGATAGAGTGAGGTGTGAGAGATAGAGCGAGAGATAGAGCGAGGTGTGAGAGATAGAGCGAGGAATAGAGCGAGGTGTGAGAGATAGAGCGAGAGATAGAGTGAGGTGTGAGAGATAGAGCAAGGTGTGAGAGATAGAGCGAGGTGTGAGAGATAGGGCGAGAGATAGAAACCAGAAACCAGAAACCAGAAACCCCACAGTGCAGATAGAGGCCATTTCGGCCCATCGAGCCTGCACCGACACATATCCCACCCGATCCCTGTAACCCCTACACCAACACATATCCCACCCTATCCCCGTAACCCCATGTATTTAATCCCCCTAACACTAAGGGTCAATTTATCATAGCCAATCAACCTAACCTGCAAATCTTTGGACTGTGGGAGGAAACCGGAGCACCCGGAGGAAACCCACGCAAACACGGGGAGAATGTGCAAACTCCACACAGACAGTCGCCCGAGGCCGGATTCGAACCCTGGTCTCTGGCGCTGTGAGGCAACAGTGCTAACTACTATGCCACCGTGTGAGAGATAGAGCGAGAGATAGAGTGAGGTGTGAGAGATAGAGCGAGAGATAGAGTGAGGTGTGAGAGATAGAGCGAGAGATAGAGTGAGGTGTGAGAGATAGAGCAAGAGATAGAGCGAGGTGTGAGAGATAGAGCGAGGAATAGAGCGAGGTGTGAGAGATAGAGCGAGAGATAGAGCGAGGTGTGAGGGATAGAGCAAGAGATAGAGTGAGGTGTGAGAGAGAGAGCAAGGTGTGAGAGATAGAGCGAGGTGTGAGAGATAGAGCGAGATGTGAGAGATAGAGTGAGTTGTGAGAGATAGAGCGAGGTGTGAGAGATAGAGCGAGGTGTGAGGGATAGAGTGAGGTGTGAGACATAGGGTGAGGGGTGAGGGATAGAGCGAGAGATAGAGCAAGAGATAGAGCGAGGTGAGAGAGATAGAGCGAGGTGTGAGGGATAGATTGAGGTGTGAGGGATAGATTGAGGTGTGAGGAATAGAGTGAGGTGTGAGAGATAGAGCGAGATGTGAGAGATAGAGCGAGATGTGAGAGATAGAGCGAGATGTGAGAGATAGAGCGAGGTGTGAGAGATAGAGCGAGATGTGAGAGATAGAGTGAGCTGTGAGAGATAGAGCGAGGTGTGAGAGATAGAGCGAGGTGTGAGGGATAGAGTGAGGTGTGAGACATGGGGTGAGGGATAGAGCGAGGTGTGAGAGATAGAGCGAGGTGTGAGGGATAGAGTGAGGTGTGAGAGTTAGGGTGAGGGGTGAGGGACAGAGTGAGATCTGAGAGATAGGGAGAGGTGTGAGAGATAGAGCGAGAGATAGAGCGAGCTGTGAGGGTTAGTGCAAGGTGTGAGAGATAGAGTGAGGTGTGAGGGATAGAGTGAGGTGTGAGAGATAGAGTGAGGTGTGAGAGATAGAGTGAGGTGTGAGGGATAGAGTGAGGTGTGAGAGATAGAGTGAGGTGTGAGAGATAGAGCGAGAGATAGAGCGAGAGATAGAGCGAGAGATAGAGCGAGGTGTGAGGGATAGAGCAAGGTGTGAGGGTTAGAGCGAGGTGTGAGAGTTCGAGTGAGGTGTGAGGGATAGAGTGAGGTGTGAGGGATAGAGCAAGATGTGACAGATCGAGTGAGGTGTGAGGGATCGAGTGAGGTGTGAGAGAGAGCAAGGTGTGAGAGATAGAGTGAGGTGTGAGAGTTAGAGCGAGCGATAGAGCGAGGTGTGAGGGATAGAGTGAGAGATAGAGCGAGAGATAGAGCGAGAGATAGAGCGAGCTGTGAGGGATAGAGCAAGGTGTGAGAGATCGAGTGAGGTGTGAGGGATAGAGTGAGGTGTGAGAGATAGAATGAGATGTGAGGGATAGAGTGTGGTGTGAGAGATAGAGCGAGAGATAAAGTGAGGCATAGAGCGAGGTGTGAGGGAGAGAGCGAGGTGTGAGGGAGAGAGCGAGGTGTGAGAGATAGAGCGAGGTGTGAGAGATAGAGCGAGAGACAGAGCGAGAGATAGAGTGAGGTGTGAAGGATAGAGTGAGGTGTGAGAGATAGAGTGAGATCTGAGAGATAGAGTGAGAGATAGAGCGAGAGATAGAGTGAGGTGTGAGCGAGAGATAGAGCGAGGTGTGAGGGATAGAGTGAGGTGTGAGAGATAGAGTGAGATCTGAGAGATAGAGTGAAAGATAGAGCGAGAGATAGAGCGAGGTGTGAGGGATAGAGTGAGGTGTGAGAGATAGAGTGAGGTGTGAGGAAAAGAGTGATAGATAGAGCGAGAGATAGAGCGAGGTGTGAGAGATAGAGTGAGGTGTGAGGAAAAGAGTGAGAGATAGAGCGAGAGATAGAGCGAGGTGTGAGAGATAGAGCGAGGTGTGAGAGGTAGAGTGAGGTGAGAGGGTTGGAGTGAGGTGTGAGAGATTGAGTGAGGTGTGAGAGATTGAGCGAGGTGTGAGAGATAGAGCGAGGTGTGTGAGATAGAGCGAGAGATAGAGCGAGGTGTGAGAGATAGAGCGAGGTGTGAGAGATAGAGTGAGAGATAGAGTGAGGTGTGAGGAGAGAGCGAGGTGTGAGGGGTAGAGTGAGGTGTGAGAGATAGAGCGAGAGATAGAGCGAGATGTGAGAGATAGAGCCAGAGATAGAGCGAGGTGTGAGGGTTAGAGGGAGGTGTGAGAGATAGAGCGAGAGACAGAGCGAGAGATAGAGGGAGGTGTGAGAGACAGAGCGAGAGATAGAGTGAGGTGCGAGAGGTAGAGTGAGGTGTGAGAGATAGAGCGAGGTGTGAGAGATAGAGCGAGTTGTGAGAGATAGAGCGAGGTGTGAGATAGAGCGAGGTGTGAGAGATAGTGCGACGTGTGAGAGATAGAGCGACGTGTGAGAGATGGAGCGACGTGTGAGAGATAGAGCGACGTGTGAGAGATAGAGCGACATGTGAGAGATAGAGCGAGAGATAGAGTGAGGTGTGAGGGATAGAGTGTGGTGTGAGAGATAGAGCGAGAGATAGAGGGAGGTGTGAGATATAGAGCGAGAGATAGAGTGAGAGATAGAGCGAGAGATAGAGCGAGGTGTGAGGGATAGAGCGAGGTGTGAGGGGTAGAGCGAGGTGTGAGGGATAGAGCGAGGAGTGAGAGATAGAGTGAGGTGTGAGAGATAGAGTGAGGTGCGAGAGTTAGAGTGAGGTTTGAGAGATAGAGTGAGGTGTGAGAGATAGAGTGAGAGATAGAGCGAGAGATAGAGTGAGGTGTGAGGTCTAGAGCGAGGTGTGAGGGACATAGTGAGGTGTGAGAGATAGAGTGAGGAGTGAGAGATAGAGGGAGAGATAGAGCGAGGTTTGAGAGATAGAGCGAGAGATAGAGCGAGGTGTGAGAGATAGATTGAGGTGTGAGGGATAGAGTGAGGTGTGAGAGATAGAGTGAGGTGTGAGAGATAGAGTGAGGTGTGAGAGATAGAGTGAGGTGTGAGAGATAGAGTGAGGTGTGAGAGATAGAGCGAGGTGTGAGAGATAGAGCGAGAGATAGAGTGAGGTGTGAGAGATAGATTGAGGTGTGAGGGATAGAGTGAGGTGTGAGAGAAAGAGTGAGGTGTGAAAGATAGCGCGAGGTGTGAGAGATAGAGCGAGGTGTGAGAGATAGAGCGAGGTGTCAGAGATAGAGTGAGAGATAGAGCGAGGTGTGAGAGATAGAGCGAGGTGTGAGAGATAGAGCGAGAGATAGATTGAGGTGTGAGGGATAGAGTGAGGTGTGAGAGATAGAGTGAGGTGTGAGGGATAGAGTGAGAGATAGAGCGAGGTGCAAGGGATAGAGTGAGGTGTGAGAGATAGAGTGAGGTGTGAGGGATAGAGTGAGAGATAGAGTGAGGTTTGAGAGATAGCATGAGGTGTGAGAGGTAGAGCGAGAGATAGAGTGAGGTGTGAGAGATAGAGCGAGAGATAGAGTGAGGTGTGAGAGATAGGGCGAGAGATAGAAACCAGAAACCAGAAACCCCACAGTGCAGATAGAGGCCATTTCGGCCCATCGAGCCTGCCCCGACACATATCCCACCCGATCCCTGTAACCCCTACACCAACACATATCCCACCCTATCCCCGTAACCCCATGTATTTAATCCCCCTAACACTAAGGGTCAATTTATCATAGCCAATCAACCTAACCCGCACATCTTTGGACTGTGGGAGGAAACCGGAGCACCCGGAGGAAACCCACGCAAACACGGGGAGAATGTGCAAACTCCACACAGACAGTCGCCCGAGGCCGGATTCGAACCCGGGTCTCTGGCGCTGTGAGGCAACAGTGCTAACTACTATGCCACCGTGTGAGAGATAGAGCGAGAGATAGAGTGAGGTGTGAGAGATAGAGCGAGAGATAGAGTGAGGTGTGAGAGATAGAGCGAGAGATAGAGTGAGGTGTGAGAGATAGAGCGAGAGATAGAGCGAGGTGTGAGAGATAGAGCGAGGAATAGAGCGAGGTGTGAGAGATAGAGCGAGAGATAGAGCGAGGTGTGAGGGTTAGAGGGAGGTGTGAGAGATAGAGCGAGAGATAGAGGGAGGTGTGAGAGACAGAGCGAGAGATAGAGTGAGGTGCGAGAGGTAGAGTGAGGTGTGAGAGATAGAGCGAGGTGTGAGAGATAGAGCGAGTTGTGAGAGATAGAGCGAGTTGTGAGAGATAGAGCGAGGTGTGAGATAGAGCGAGGTGTGAGAGATAGTGCGACGTGTGAGAGATAGAGCGACGTGTGAGAGATAGAGCGACGTGTGAGAGATGGAGCGACGTGTGAGAGATAGAGCGACGTGTGAGAGATAGAGCGACATGTGAGAGATAGAGTGAGGTGTGAGGGATAGAGTGTGGTGTGAGAGATAGAGCGAGAGATAGAGGGAGGTGTGAGATATAGAGCGAGAGATAGAGTGAGAGATTGAGACATAGAGCGAGGTGTGAGGGATAGAGCGAGGTGTGAGGGATAGAGCGAGGTGTGAGGGACAGAGTGAGGTGTGAGAGATAGAGTGAGGTGTGAGAGATAGAGTGAGGTGTGAGAGATAGAGTGAGGTGTGAGAGATAGAGTGAGGTGTGAGAGATAGAGTGAGGTGTGAGAGATAGAGTGAGGTGTGAGAGATAGAGCGAGAGATAGAGCGAGAGATAGAGCGAGGTGTGAGAGATAGAGCGAGGTGTGAGAGATAGAGCGAGGTGTGAGAGATAGAGCGAGGTGTGAGAGATAGAGCGAGGTGTGAGAGATAGAGCGAGGTGTGAGAGATAGAGCGAGGTGTGAGAGATAGAGCGAGGTGTGAGAGATAGAGCGAGGTGTGAGAGATAGAGCGAGAGATAGAGTGAGGTGTGAGAAATAGAGCGAGGTGTGAGAGATAGAGCGAGTTGTGAGAGATAGAGCGAGGTGTGAGAGATAGAGCGAGGTGTGAGAGATAGAGCGACGTGTGAGAGCGCGAGAGATAGAGTGAGGTGTGAGAGATAGAGCGAGGTGTGAGAGATAGAGCGAGGTGTGAGAGATAGAGCGAGGTGTGAGAGATAGAGCGAGGTGTGAGAGATAGAGCGAGGTGTGAGAGATAGAGCGAGGTGCGAGAGATAGAGCGACGTGCGAGAGATAGAGCGACGTGTGAGAGATAGAGCGACGTGTGAGAGATAGAGCGACATGTGAGAGAGCGAGGTGTGAGAGATAGAGTGAGAGATAGTGAGGTGTGAGGGATAGAGTGTGGTGTGAGAGATAGAGCGAGATATAGAGGGAGGTGTGAGATATAGAGCGAGAGATAGAGCGAGGTGTGAGAGATAGAGCGAGGTGTGAGAGATAGAGCGAGAGATGAGAGATAGAGTGAGGTGTGAGAGATAGAGTGAGGTGTGAGAGATAGAGTGAGGTGTGAGAGATAGAGTGAGGTGTGAGAGATAGAGCGAGGTGTGTGAGATAGAGCGAGAGATAGAGCGAGGTGTGAGAGATAGATTGAGGTGTGAGGGATAGAGTGAGGTGTGAGAGATAGAGTGAGGTGTGAGAGATAGAGTGAGGTGTGAGGGATAGAGTGAGGTGCGAGAGGTAGAGTGAGGTTTGAGAGATAGGGTGAGGTGTGAGAGATAGAGTGAGCTGTGAAAGATAGCGCGAGGTGTGAGAGATAGAGCGAGGTGTGAGAGATAGAGCGAGGTGTCAGAGATAGAGTGAGGAGTGAGAGATAGAGTGAGAGATAGAGTGAGGTGTGCGAGATAGAGCGAGGTGTGAGGTCTAGAGCGAGGTGTGAGGGACATAGTGAGGTGTGAGAGATAGAGCGAGGTGCGAGAGATAGAGCGAGGTGCGAGAGATAGAGCGAGGTGCGAGAGATAGAGCGAGGTGCGAGAGATAGAGCGAGGTGCGAGAGATAGAGCGAGGTGCGAGAGATAGAGCGAGGTGCGAGAGATAGAGCGAGAGATAGAGCGAGGTGTGAGAGATAGATTGAGGTGTGAGGGATAGAGTGAGGTGTGAGAGATAGAGTGAGGTGTGAGAGATAGAGTGAGGTGTGAGGGATAGAGTGAGAGATAGAGTGAGGTTTGAGAGATAGCATGAGGTGTGAGAGGTAGAGCGAGAGATAGAGTGAGTTGTGAGAGATAGAGTGAGGGATAGAGTGAGGTGTGAGAGATAGAGCGAGAGATACAGTGAGGTGTGAGAGATAGGGCGAGAGATAGAAACCAGAAACCAGAAACCAGAAACCCCACAGTGCAGATAGAGGCCATTTCGGCCCATCGAGCCTGCACCGACACATATCCCACCCGATCCCTGTAACCCCTACACCAACACATATCCCACCCTATCCCCGTAACCCCATGTATTTAATCCCCCTAACACTGAGGGTCAATTTATCATAGCCAATCAACCTAACCCGCAAATCTTTGGACTGTGGGAGGAAACCGGAGCACCCGGAGGAAACCCACGCAAACACGGGGAGAATGTGCAAACACCACACAGACAGTCGCCCGAGGCCGGATTCGAACCCGGGTCTCTGGCGCTGTGAGGCAACAGTGCTAACTACTATGCCACCGTGTGAGAGATAGAGCGAGAGATAGAGTGAGGTGTGAGAGATAGAGCGAGAGATAGAGTGAGGTGTGAGAGATAGAGTGAGGTGTGAGAGATAGAGCGAGAGATAGAGCGAGGTGTGAGAGATAGAGCGAGGAATAGAGCGAGGTGTGAGAGATAGAGCGAGAGATAGAGTGAGGTGTGAGAGATAGAGCAAGGTGTGAGAGATAGAGCGAGGTGTGAGAGATAGGGCGAGAGATAGAAACCAGAAACCAGAAACCAGAAACCCCACAGTGCAGATAGAGGCCATTTCGGCCCATCGAGCCTGCACCGACACATATCCCACCCGATCCCTGTAACCCCTACACCAACACATATCCCACCCTATCCCCGTAACCCCATGTATTTAATCCCCCTAACACTAAGGGTCAATTTATCATAGCCAATCAACCTAACCTGCAAATCTTTGGACTGTGGGAGGAAACCGGAGCACCCGGAGGAAACCCACGCAAACACGGGGAGAATGTGCAAACTCCACACAGACAGTCGCCCGAGGCCGGATTCGAACCCTGGTCTCTGGCGCTGTGAGGCAACAGTGCTAACTACTATGCCACCGTGTGAGAGATAGAGCGAGAGATAGAGTGAGGTGTGAGAGATAGAGCGAGAGATAGAGTGAGGTGTGAGAGATAGAGCGAGAGATAGAGTGAGGTGTGAGAGATAGAGCAAGAGATAGAGCGAGGTGTGAGAGATAGAGCGAGGAATAGAGCGAGGTGTGAGAGATAGAGCGAGAGATAGAGCGAGGTGTGAGGGATAGAGCAAGAGATAGAGTGAGGTGTGAGAGAGAGAGCAAGGTGTGAGAGATAGAGCGAGGTGTGAGAGATAGAGCGAGATGTGAGAGATAGAGTGAGTTGTGAGAGATAGAGCGAGGTGTGAGAGATAGAGCGAGGTGTGAGGGATAGAGTGAGGTGTGAGACATAGGGTGAGGGGTGAGGGATAGAGCGAGAGATAGAGCAAGAGATAGAGCGAGGTGAGAGAGATAGAGCGAGGTGTGAGGGATAGATTGAGGTGTGAGGGATAGATTGAGGTGTGAGGAATAGAGTGAGGTGTGAGAGATAGAGCGAGATGTGAGAGATAGAGCGAGATGTGAGAGATAGAGCGAGATGTGAGAGATAGAGCGAGGTGTGAGAGATAGAGCGAGATGTGAGAGATAGAGTGAGCTGTGAGAGATAGAGCGAGGTGTGAGAGATAGAGCGAGGTGTGAGGGATAGAGTGAGGTGTGAGACATGGGGTGAGGGATAGAGCGAGGTGTGAGAGATAGAGCGAGGTGTGAGGGATAGAGTGAGGTGTGAGAGTTAGGGTGAGGGGTGAGGGACAGAGTGAGATCTGAGAGATAGGGAGAGGTGTGAGAGATAGAGCGAGAGATAGAGCGAGCTGTGAGGGTTAGTGCAAGGTGTGAGAGATAGAGTGAGGTGTGAGGGATAGAGTGAGGTGTGAGAGATAGAGTGAGGTGTGAGAGATAGAGTGAGGTGTGAGGGATAGAGTGAGGTGTGAGAGATAGAGTGAGGTGTGAGAGATAGAGCGAGAGATAGAGCGAGAGATAGAGCGAGAGATAGAGCGAGGTGTGAGGGATAGAGCAAGGTGTGAGGGTTAGAGCGAGGTGTGAGAGTTCGAGTGAGGTGTGAGGGATAGAGTGAGGTGTGAGGGATAGAGCAAGATGTGACAGATCGAGTGAGGTGTGAGGGATCGAGTGAGGTGTGAGAGAGAGCAAGGTGTGAGAGATAGAGTGAGGTGTGAGAGTTAGAGCGAGCGATAGAGCGAGGTGTGAGGGATAGAGTGAGAGATAGAGCGAGAGATAGAGCGAGAGATAGAGCGAGAGATAGAGCGAGCTGTGAGGGATAGAGCAAGGTGTGAGAGATCGAGTGAGGTGTGAGGGATAGAGTGAGGTGTGAGAGATAGAATGAGATGTGAGGGATAGAGTGTGGTGTGAGAGATAGAGCGAGAGATAAAGTGAGGCATAGAGCGAGGTGTGAGGGAGAGAGCGAGGTGTGAGGGAGAGAGCGAGGTGTGAGAGATAGAGCGAGGTGTGAGAGATAGAGCGAGAGACAGAGCGAGAGATAGAGTGAGGTGTGAAGGATAGAGTGAGGTGTGAGAGATAGAGTGAGATCTGAGAGATAGAGTGAGAGATAGAGCGAGAGATAGAGTGAGGTGTGAGCGAGAGATAGAGCGAGGTGTGAGGGATAGAGTGAGGTGTGAGAGATAGAGTGAGATCTGAGAGATAGAGTGAAAGATAGAGCGAGAGATAGAGCGAGGTGTGAGGGATAGAGTGAGGTGTGAGAGATAGAGTGAGGTGTGAGGAAAAGAGTGATAGATAGAGCGAGAGATAGAGCGAGGTGTGAGAGATAGAGTGAGGTGTGAGGAAAAGAGTGAGAGATAGAGCGAGAGATAGAGCGAGGTGTGAGAGATAGAGCGAGGTGTGAGAGGTAGAGTGAGGTGAGAGGGTTGGAGTGAGGTGTGAGAGATTGAGTGAGGTGTGAGAGATTGAGCGAGGTGTGAGAGATAGAGCGAGGTGTGTGAGATAGAGCGAGAGATAGAGCGAGGTGTGAGAGATAGAGCGAGGTGTGAGAGATAGAGTGAGAGATAGAGTGAGGTGTGAGGAGAGAGCGAGGTGTGAGGGGTAGAGTGAGGTGTGAGAGATAGAGCGAGAGATAGAGCGAGATGTGAGAGATAGAGCCAGAGATAGAGCGAGGTGTGAGGGTTAGAGGGAGGTGTGAGAGATAGAGCGAGAGACAGAGCGAGAGATAGAGGGAGGTGTGAGAGACAGAGCGAGAGATAGAGTGAGGTGCGAGAGGTAGAGTGAGGTGTGAGAGATAGAGCGAGGTGTGAGAGATAGAGCGAGTTGTGAGAGATAGAGCGAGGTGTGAGATAGAGCGAGGTGTGAGAGATAGTGCGACGTGTGAGAGATAGAGCGACGTGTGAGAGATGGAGCGACGTGTGAGAGATAGAGCGACGTGTGAGAGATAGAGCGACATGTGAGAGATAGAGCGAGAGATAGAGTGAGGTGTGAGGGATAGAGTGTGGTGTGAGAGATAGAGCGAGAGATAGAGGGAGGTGTGAGATATAGAGCGAGAGATAGAGTGAGAGATTGAGTGAGACATAGAGCGAAGTGTGAGGGAGGGAGCGAGGTGTGAGGGATAGAGTGAGGTGTGAAAGATAGAGTGAGAGATAGAGCGAGAGATAGAGCGAGGTGTGAGGGATAGAGCGAGGTGTGAGGGGTAGAGCGAGGTGTGAGGGATAGAGCGAGGAGTGAGAGATAGAGTGAGGTGTGAGAGATAGAGTGAGGTGCGAGAGTTAGAGTGAGGTTTGAGAGATAGAGTGAGGTGTGAGAGATAGAGTGAGAGATAGAGCGAGAGATAGAGTGAGGTGTGAGGTCTAGAGCGAGGTGTGAGGGACATAGTGAGGTGTGAGAGATAGAGTGAGGAGTGAGAGATAGAGGGAGAGATAGAGCGAGGTTTGAGAGATAGAGCGAGAGATAGAGCGAGGTGTGAGAGATAGATTGAGGTGTGAGGGATAGAGTGAGGTGTGAGAGATAGAGTGAGGTGTGAGAGATAGAGTGAGGTGTGAGAGATAGAGTGAGGTGTGAGAGATAGAGTGAGGTGTGAGAGATAGAGTGAGGTGTGAGAGATAGAGTGAGGTGTGAGAGATAGAGCGAGGTGTGAGAGATAGAGCGAGAGATAGAGTGAGGTGTGAGAGATAGATTGAGGTGTGAGGGATAGAGTGAGGTGTGAGAGAAAGAGTGAGGTGTGAAAGATAGCGCGAGGTGTGAGAGATAGAGCGAGGTGTGAGAGATAGAGCGAGGTGTCAGAGATAGAGTGAGGAGTGAGAGATAGAGTGAGAGATAGAGCGAGGTGTGAGAGATAGAGCGAGGTGTGAGAGATAGAGCGAGAGATAGATTGAGGTGTGAGGGATAGAGTGAGGTGTGAGAGATAGAGTGAGAGATAGAGCGAGGTGCAAGGGATAGAGTGAGGTGTGAGAGATAGAGTGAGGTGTGAGGGATAGAGTGAGAGATAGAGTGAGGTTTGAGAGATAGCATGAGGTGTGAGAGGTAGAGCGAGAGATAGAGTGAGTTGTGAGAGATAGAGTGAGGTGTGAGAGATAGAGTGAGGTGTGAGGGATAGAGTGAGAGATAGAGTGAGGTTTGAGAGATAGCATGAGGTGTGAGAGGTAGAGCGAGAGATAGAGTGAGGTGTGAGAGATAGAGCGAGAGATAGAGTGAGGTGTGAGAGATAGGGCGAGAGATAGAAACCAGAAACCAGAAACCCCACAGTGCAGATAGAGGCCATTTCGGCCCATCGAGCCTGCCCCGACACATATCCCACCCGATCCCTGTAACCCCTACACCAACACATATCCCACCCTATCCCCGTAACCCCATGTATTTAATCCCCCTAACACTAAGGGTCAATTTATCATAGCCAATCAACCTAACCCGCACATCTTTGGACTGTGGGAGGAAACCGGAGCACCCGGAGGAAACCCACGCAAACACGGGGAGAATGTGCAAACTCCACACAGACAGTCGCCCGAGGCCGGATTCGAACCCGGGTCTCTGGCGCTGTGAGGCAACAGTGCTAACTACTATGCCACCGTGTGAGAGATAGAGCGAGAGATAGAGTGAGGTGTGAGAGATAGAGCGAGAGATAGAGTGAGGTGTGAGAGATAGAGCGAGAGATAGAGTGAGGTGTGAGAGATAGAGCGAGAGATAGAGCGAGGTGTGAGAGATAGAGCGAGGAATAGAGCGAGGTGTGAGAGATAGAGCGAGAGATAGAGCGAGGTGTGAGGGTTAGAGGGAGGTGTGAGAGATAGAGCGAGAGATAGAGGGAGGTGTGAGAGACAGAGCGAGAGATAGAGTGAGGTGCGAGAGGTAGAGTGAGGTGTGAGAGATAGAGCGAGGTGTGAGAGATAGAGCGAGTTGTGAGAGATAGAGCGAGTTGTGAGAGATAGAGCGAGGTGTGAGATAGAGCGAGGTGTGAGAGATAGTGCGACGTGTGAGAGATAGAGCGACGTGTGAGAGATAGAGCGACGTGTGAGAGATGGAGCGACGTGTGAGAGATAGAGCGACGTGTGAGAGATAGAGCGACATGTGAGAGATAGAGTGAGGTGTGAGGGATAGAGTGTGGTGTGAGAGATAGAGCGAGAGATAGAGGGAGGTGTGAGATATAGAGCGAGAGATAGAGTGAGAGATTGAGACATAGAGCGAAGTGTGAGGGAGGGAGCGAGGTGTGAGGGATAGAGTGAGGTGTGAAAGATAGAGTGAGAGATAGAGCGAGAGATAGAGCGAGGTGTGAGGGATAGAGCGAGGTGTGAGGGGTAGAGCGAGGTGTGAGGGATAGAGCGAGGAGTGAGAGATAGAGTGAGGTGTGAGAGATAGAGTGAGGTGCGAGAGTTAGAGTGAGGTTTGAGAGATAGGGTGAGGTGTGAGAGAGTGAGCTGTGAAAGATAGAGTGAGGTGTGAGGTCTAGAGCGAGGTGTGAGGGACATAGTGAGGTGTGAGAGATAGAGTGAGGTGTGAGAGATAGAGCGAGGTGTGAGAGATAGAGGGAGAGATAGGGCGAGGTTTGAGAGATAGAGCGAGAGATAGAGCGAGGTGTGAGAGATAGATTGAGGTGTGAGGGATAGAGTGAGGTGTGAGAGATAGAGTGAGGTGTGAGAGATAGAGTGAGGTGTGAGAGATAGAGTGAGGTGTGAGAGATAGAGTGAGGTGTGAGAGATAGAGTGAGGTGTGAGAGATAGAGCGAGGTGTGAGAGATAGAGCGAGAGATAGAGTGAGGTGTGAGAGATAGATTGAGGTGTGAGGGATAGAGTGAGGTGTGAGAGAAAGAGTGAGGTGTGAGAGATAGAGTGAGGAGTGAGAGATCGAGTGAGGTGTGAGAGATAGAGTGAGGTGTGAGGGATAGAGTGAGGTGCGAGAGGTAGAGTGAGGTTTGAGAGATAGGGTGAGGTGTGAGAGATAGAGTGAGCTGTGAAAGATAGCGCGAGGTGTGAGAGATAGAGCGAGGTGTGAGAGATAGAGCGAGGTGTCAGAGATAGAGTGAGGAGTGAGAGATAGAGTGAGAGATAGAGCGAGGTGTGAGAGATAGAGCGAGGTGTGAGAGATAGAGCGAGAGATAGATTGAGGTGTGAGGGATAGAGTGAGGTGTGAGAGATAGAGTGAGGTGTGAGAGATAGAGTGAGGTGTGAGAGATAGAGTGAGGTGTGAGGGATAGAGTGAGAGATAGAGCGAGGTGCGAGGGATAGAGTGAGGTGTGAGAGATAGAGTGAGGTGTGAGGGATAGAGTGAGAGATAGAGTGAGGTTTGAGAGATAGCATGAGGTGTGAGAGGTAGAGCGAGAGATAGAGTGAGTTGTGAGAGATAGAGTGAGGTGTGAGAGATAGAGTGAGGTGTGAGGGATAGAGTGAGAGATAGAGTGAGGTTTGAGAGATAGCATGAGGTGTGAGAGGTAGAGCGAGAGATAGAGTGAGGTGTGAGAGATAGAGCGAGAGATAGAGTGAGGTGTGAGAGATAGGGCGAGAGATAGAAACCAGAAACCAGAAACCCCACAGTGTAGATAGAGGCCATTTCGGCCCATCGAGCCTGCCCCGACACATATCCCACCCGATCCCTGTAACCCCTACACCAACACATATCCCACCCTATCCCCGTAACCCCATGTATTTAATCCCCCTAACACTAAGGGTCAATTTATCATAGCCAATCAACCTAACCCGCACATCTTTGGACTGTGGGAGGAAACCGGAGCACCCGGAGGAAACCCACGCAAACACGGGGAGAATGTGCAAACTCCACACAGACAGTCGCCCGAGGCCGGATTCGAACCCGGGTCTCTGGCGCTGTGAGGCAACAGTGCTAACTACTATGCCACCGTGTGAGAGATAGAGCGAGAGATAGAGTGAGGTGTGAGAGATAGAGCGAGAGATAGAGTGAGGTGTGAGAGATAGAGCGAGAGATAGAGTGAGGTGTGAGAGATAGAGCGAGAGATAGAGCGAGGTGTGAGAGATAGAGCGAGGTGTGAGAGATAGAGCGAGGTGTGAGAGATAGAGCGAGGTGTGAGAGAGCGAGGTGTGAGAGATGGAGTGAGATGTGAGAGATAGAGCGAGGTGTGAGAGATAGAGCGAGGTGTGAGGGATAGAGTGAGGTGTGAGAGATAGAGTGAGGGGTGAGGGATAGAGTGAGAGATAGAGCAAGAGATAGAGCGAGGTGTGAGAGATAGAGCGAGGTGTGAGGGTTAGATTGAGGTGTGAGGAATAGAGTGAGGTGTGAGAGATAGAGCGAGATGTGAGAGATAGAGTGAGGTGTGAGAGATAGAGCGAGGTGTGAGGGATAGAGTGAGGTGTGAGACATAGGGTGAGGGGTGAGGGATAGAGCGAGGTGTGAGAGATAGAGCGAGGTGTGAGGGATAGAGTGAGGTGTGAGAGTTAGGGTGAGGGGTGAGGGACAGAGTGAGATCTGAGAGATAGGGAGAGGTGTGAGAGATAGAGCGAGAGATAGAGTGAGAGATAGAGCGAGCTGTGAGGGTTAGTGCAAGGTGCGAGAGGTAGAGTGAGGTGTGAGAGATAGGGTGAGGTGTGAGAGATAGAGCGAGGTGTGAGAGATCGAGTGAGGTGTGAGGGATAGAGTGAGGCGTGAGGGATAGAGCGAGTTGTGAGGGATAGAGCGAGGTGTGAGAGATCGAGTGAGGTGTGAGGGATAGAGTGAGGCGTGAGGGATAGAGTGAGGTGTGAGGGATAGAGTGAGAGATAGAGCGAGGTGTGAGAGATAGAGTGAGAGATAGAGCGAGGTGTGAGAGATAGAGCGAGAGATAGAGCGAGAGATAGAGCGAGGTGTGAGGGATAGAGCGAGGTGTGAGAGATAGAGCGAGGTGTGAGAGATAGAACGAGAGATAGAGCGAGAGATAGAGCGAGGTGTGAGAGATAGAGCGAGAGATAGAGTGAGGTGTGAGGAATAGAGCGAAGTGTGAGAGATAGAGCGAGAGATAGAGCGAGGTGTGAGGGATAGAGCGAGGTGTGAGAGATAGACGGAGAGATAGAGCGAGGTGTGGGGGATAGAATGAGGTGTGAGAGATAGCGTGAGGTGTGAGAGACAGAGCGAGAGATAGAGGGAGGTGTGAGAGGTAGATTGAGGTGTGAGAGATAGAGTGAGAGATAGAGTGAGGTGTGAGAGATAGAGCGAGGTCTGAGAGAAAGTGCAAGTTGCGAGGGTGAGAGTGAGGTGTGAGTGATAGAGTGAGGTGTGTGGGACAGAGCGAGGTGTGAGAGATAGAGCGAGAGATAGAGCGAGGTGTGAGGGATAGAGCGAGGTGTGAGGGATAGAGCGAGAGAGAGCGAGATGTGAGAGATAGAGTGAGGTGTGAGAGATAGAGTGAGAGACAGAGCGAGGTGTGAAGGATAGAGTGAGGTGTGAGAGATAGATTGAGAGGTAGAGTGAGATGTGAGAGATAGAGCGAGAGATAGAGCGAGGTGTGAGAGATAGAGCGAGGTGTGAGAGACAGAGCGAGGTGTGAGAGATAGAGTGAGGTGTGAGGGATAGAGTGAGATGTGAGGGATAGAGTGAGGTGTGAGAGATAGAGTGAGACCTGAGAGATAGAGAGAGGTGTGAGAGATAGAGTGAGGTGTGAGCATTAGAGCAAGGTGTGAGGGATAGAGCGAGGTGTGAGAGATAGAGTGAGGTGTGAGAGATAGAGCGAGGTGTGAGGGATAGAGTGAGGTGTGAGGGATAGAGTGAGGTGTGAGGGATAGAGTGAGGTGTGAGAGTTAGGGTGAGGGGTGAGGGACAGAGTGAGATCTGAGAGATAGGGAGAGGTGTGAGAGATAGAGCGAGAGATAGAGTGAGAGATAGAGCGAGCTGTGAGGGTTAGTGCAAGGTGTGAGAGATAGAGTGAGGTGTGAGGGATAGAGTGAGGTGTGAGAGATAGAGTGAGGTGTGAGAGATAGAGTGAGGTGTGAGGGATAGAGTGAGGTGTGAGAGATAGAGTGAGAGATAGAGCGAGAGATAGAGCGAGGTGTGAGGGATAGAGCAAGGTGTGAGGGTTAGAGCGAGGTGTGAGAGATCGAGTGAGGTGTGAGGGATAGAGTGAGGTGTGAGGGATAGAGCGAGATGTGACAGATCGAGTGAGGTGTGAGGGATCGAGTGAGGTGTGAGGGATAGAGTGAGGTGTGAGAGATAGAGCGACGTGTGAGAGATAGAGCGAGAGATAGAGCGAGGTGTGAGAGATAGCGCGAGAGATAGAGCGAGAGTTAGAGTGAGGTGTGAGGGATAGAGTATGGTGTGAGAGATAGAGTGAGGAATAGAGCGAGGTGTGAGAGATAGAGCAAGGTGTGAGAGATAGAGTGAGGTGTGAGAGATAGAGCGAGGGATAGAGCAAGATGTGAGGGATAGAGCGAGGTGTCAGAGATAGAGTGAGGTGTGAGGGATAGAGTGAGAGATAGAGCGAGAGATAGAGCGAGAGATAGAGCGAGAGATAGAGCGAGAGATAGAGCCAGGTGTGAGGGATAGAGCAAGGTGTGAGAGATAGAGCGAGATGTGACAGATCGAGTGAGGTGTGAGAGATAGAGTGAGGTGTGAGAGATAGAGGCAAGTGTGAGGGATAGAGCGAGGTGTGAGAGATCGAGTGAGGTGTGAGGGATCGAGTGAGGTGTGAGAGATAGAGCGAGGTGTGAGAGATAGAGCGAGGTGTGAGAGATAGAACGAGAGATAGAGCGAGAGATAGAGCGAGGTGTGAGAGATAGAGCGAGAGATAGAGTGAGGTGTGAGGGATAGAGTGAGGAATAGAGCGAAGTGTGAGAGATAGAGCGAGAGATAGAGCGAGAGATAGAGCGAGAGATAGAGCGAGGTGTGAGGGATAGAGCGAGGTGTGAGAGATAGACGGAGAGATAGAGCGAGGTGTGGGGGATAGAATGAGGTGTGAGAGATAGCGTGAGGTGTGAGAGACAGAGCGAGAGATAGAGGGAGGTGTGAGAGATAGAGTGAGGTGTGAGAGATAGAGCGAGAGATAGAGGGAGGTGTGAGAGGTAGATTGAGGTGTGAGAGATAGTGTGAGGTGTGAGAGATAGAGTGAGGGATAGAGGGAGGTGTGAGAGATAGAGTGAGGTGTGAGAGATAGAGTGAGAGATAGAGCGAGTTGTGAGAGATAGAGTGAGGTGTGAGAGATAGAGCGAGGTCTGAGAGAAAGTGCAAGTTGCGAGGGTTAGAGTGAGGTGTGAGTGATAGAGCGAGGTGTGACGGATAGAGCGAGGTGTGAGGGATAGAGCGAGAGATAGAACGAGGTGTGAGAGATAGAGTGAGGTGTGAGAGATAGAATGAGAGACAGAGCGAGGTGTGAGGGATAGAGTGACGTGTGAAGGATAGAGTGAGGTGTGAGAGATAGAGTGAGGTGTGAGAGATAGAATGAGAGACAGAGCGAGGTGTGAGGGATAGATTGACGTGTGAAGGATAGAGTGAGGTGTGAGAGATAGAGTGAGGTGTGAGAGATAGAGCGAGAGGTAGAGCGAGGTGTGAGAGATAGAGCGAGAGATAGAGCGAGGTGTGAGAGATAGAGCGAGGTGTGAGGGATCGAGTGAGGTGTGAGAGATAGAGCGAGGTGTGAGGGATCGAGTGAGGTGTGAGGGATAGAGTGAGGTGTGAGAGATAGAGTGAGGTGTGAGGGATAGAGTGAGGTGTGAGGGATAGAGCGAGGTGTGAGAGATAGAGTGAGGTGTGAGAGTTAGAGCGAGGTGTGAGGGATAGATTGAGGTGTGAGGGATAGAGTGAGGTGTGAGAGATAGAGTGAGGTGTGAGGGATAGAGTGAGGTGTGAGGGATAGAGTGAGGTGTGAGAGATAGAGTGAGGTGTGAGGGATAGAGTGAGGTGTGAGGGATAGAGCGAGGTGTGAGAGATAGAGTGAGGTGTGAGAGATAGAGTGAGAGACAGAGCGAGGTGTGAAGGATAGAGTGAGGTGTGAGAGATAGATTGAGAGGTAGAGTGAGGTGTGAGAGATAGAGCGAGGTGTCAGAGATAGAGTGAGGAGTGAGAGATAGAGCGAGAGATAGATTGAGGTGTGAGGGATAGAGTGAGGTTTGAGAGATAGCATGAGGTGTGAGAGGTAGAGCGAGAGATAGAGTGAGTTGTGAGAGATAGAGTGAGGTGTGAGAGATAGAGTGAGGTGTGAGGGATAGAGTGAGAGATAGAGTGAGGTTTGAGAGATAGCATGAGGTGTGAGAGATAGAGCGAGAGATAGAGTGAGGTGTGAGAGATAGGGCGAGAGATAGAAACCAGAAACCAGAAACCCCACAGTGCAGATAGAGGCCATTTCGGCCCATCGAGCCTGCCCCGACACATATCCCACCCGATCCCTGTAACCCCTACACCAACACATATCCCACCCTATCCCCGTAACCCCATGTATTTAATCCCCCTAACACTAAGGGTCAATTTATCATAGCCAATCAACCTAACCCGCACATCTTTGGACTGTGGGAGGAAACCGGAGCACCCGGAGGAAACCCACGCAAACACGGGGAGAATGTGCAAACTCCACACAGACAGTCGCCCGAGGCCGGATTCGAACCCGGGTCTCTGGCGCTGTGAGGCAACAGTGCTAACTACTATGCCACCGTGTGAGAGATAGAGCGAGAGATAGAGTGAGGTGTGAGAGATAGAGCGAGAGATAGAGCGAGGTGTGAGAGATAGAGCGAGGTGTGAGAGATAGAGCGAGGTGTGAGAGATAGAGCGAGGTGTGAGAGAGCGAGGTGTGAGAGATAGAGCGAGATGTGAGAGATAGAGTGAGATGTGAGAGATAGAGCGAGGTGTGAGAGATAGAGCGAGGTGTGAGGGATAGAGTGAGGTGTGAGAGATAGAGTGAGGGGTGAGGGATAGAGTGAGAGATAGAGCAAGAGATAGAGCGAGGTGTGAGAGATAGAGTGAGGTGTGAGAGATAGAGCGAGGTGTGAGGGATAGAGTGAGGTGTGAGACATAGGGTGAGGGGTGAGGGATAGAGCGAGGTGTGAGAGATACAGCGAGGTGTGAGGGATAGAGTGAGGTGTGAGAGTTAGGGTGAGGGGTGAGGGACAGAGTGAGATCTGAGAGATAGGGAGAGGTGTGAGAGATAGAGCGAGAGATAGAGTGAGAGATAGAGCGAGCTGTGAGGGTTAGTGCAAGGTGCGAGAGGTAGAGTGAGGTGTGAGAGATAGGGTGAGGTGTGAGAGATAGAGCGAGGTGTGAGAGATAGAGCGAGGTGTGAGGGATAGAGCGAGGTGTGAGGGATAGAGTGAGGTGTGAGGGATAGAGCGAGGTGTGAGAGATAGAGCGAGGTGTGAGAGATAGATTGAGTTGTGAGGGATAGAGCGAGAGATAGAGCGAGGTGCGAGGGATAGAGTGAGGTGAGAGAGATAGAGTGAGGCGTGAGGGATAGAGCGAGTTGTGAGGGATAGAGCGAGATGTGAGAGATAGAGTGAGGTGTGAGGGATAGAGTGAGAGATAGAGCGAGGTGTGAGAGATAGAGTGAGGTGTGAGAGATAGAGTGAGAGATAGAGCGAGGTGTGAGAGATAGAGCGAGAGATAGAGCGAGAGATAGAGCGAGGTGTGAGGGATAGAGCGAGGTGTGAGAGATAGAGCGAGGTGTGAGAGATAGAACGAGAGATAGAGCGAGAGATAGAGCGAGGTGTGAGAGATAGAGCGAGAGATAGAGTGAGGTGTGAGGGATAGAGTGAGGAATAGAGCGATGTGTGAGAGATAGAGCGAGAGATAGAGCGAGGTGTGAGGGATAGAGCGAGGTGTGAGAGATAGACGGAGAGATAGAGCGAGGTGTGGGGGATAGAATGAGGTGTGAGAGATAGCGTGAGGTGTGAGAGACAGAGCGAGAGATAGAGGGAGGTGTGAGAGATAGAGTGAGGTGTGAGAGATAGAGCGAGGTCTGAGAGAAAGTGCAAGTTGCGAGGGTGAGAGTGAGGTGTGAGTGATAGAGTGAGGTGTGTGGGACAGAGCGAGGTGTGAGAGATAGAGCGAGAGATAGAGCGAGGTGTGAGGGATAGAGCGAGGTGTGACGGATAGAGCGAGGTGTGAGGGATAGAGCGAGAGATAGAGCGAGATGTGAGAGATAGAGTGAGGTGTGAGAGATAGAGTGAGAGACAGAGCGAGGTGTGAAGGATAGAGTGAGGTGTGAGAGATAGAGCGAGAGGTAGAGCAAGGTGTGAGAGATAGAGTGAGAGACAGAGCGAGGTGTGAGAGATAGAGTGAGGTGTGAGGGATAGAGTGAGATGTGAGGGATAGAGTGAGGTGTGAGAGATAGAGTGAGACCTGAGAGATAGAGAGAGGTGTGAGAGATAGAGCGAGAGATAGAGTGAGAGATAGAGTGAGGTGTGAGCATTAAAGCAAGGTGTGAGGGATAGAGCGAGGTGTGAGAGATCGAGCGAGGTGTGAGAGATCGAGTGAGGTGTGAGAGATAGAGTGAGGTGTGAGAGATAGAGCGAGGTGTGAGGGATAGAGTGAGGTGTGAGGGATAGAGTGAGGTGTGAGAGTTAGGGTGAGGGGTGAGGGACAGAGTGAGATCTGAGAGATAGGGAGAGGTGTGAGAGATAGAGCGAGAGATAGAGTGAGAGATAGAGCGAGCTGTGAGGGTTAGTGCAAGGTGTGAGAGATAGAGTGAGGTGTGAGGGATAGAGTGAGGTGTGAGAGATAGAGTGAGGTGTGAGAGATAGAGTGAGGTGTGAGGGATAGAGTGAGGTGTGAGAGATAGAGCGAGAGATAGAGCGAGGTGTGAGGGATAGAGCAAGGTGTGAGGGTTAGAGCGAGGTGTGAGAGATCGAGTGAGGTGTGAGGGATAGAGTGAGGTGTGAGGGATAGAGCGAGATGTGACAGATCGAGTGAGGTGTGAGGGATCGAGTGAGGTGTGAGGGATAGAGTGAGGTGTGAGAGATAGAGCGACGTGTGAGAGATAGAGCGAGAGATAGAGCGAGGTGTGAGAGATAGCGCGAGAGATAGAGCGAGAGTTAGAGTGAGGTGTGAGGGATAGAGTATGGTGTGAGAGATAGAGCAAGGTGTGAGAGATAGAGCGAGGGATAGAGCAAGATGTGAGGGATAGAGCGAGGTGTCAGAGATAGAGTGAGGTGTGAGGGATAGAGTGAGAGATAGAGCGAGAGATAGAGCCAGGTGTGAGGGATAGAGCAAGGTGTGAGAGATAGAGCGAGATGTGACAGATCGAGTGAGGTGTGAGAGATAGAGTGAGGTGTGAGAGATAGAGGCAAGTGTGAGGGATAGAGCGAGGTGTGAGAGATCGAGTGAGGTGTGAGGGATCGAGTGAGGTGTGAGAGATAGAGCGAGGTGTGAGAGATAGAGCGAGGTGTGAGAGATAGAGCGAGGTGTGAGAGATAGAGCGAGGTGTGAGAGATAGAACGAGAGATAGAGCGAGAGATAGAGCGAGGTGTGAGAGAGCGAGAGATAGAGTGAGGTGTGAGGGATAGAGTGAGGAATAGAGCGAAGTGTGAAAGATAGAGCGAGAGATAGAGCGAGAGATAGAGCGAGGTGTGAGGGATAGAGCGAGGTGTGAGAGATAGACGGAGAGATAGAGCGAGGTGTGGGGGATAGAATGAGGTGTGAGAGATAGCGTGAGGTGTGAGAGACAGAGCGAGAGATAGAGGGAGGTGTGAGAGATAGAGTGAGGTGTGAGAGATAGAGCGAGAGATAGAGGGAGGTGTGAGAGGTAGATTGAGGTGTGAGAGATAGTGTGAGGTGTGAGAGATAGAGTGAGGGATAGAGGGAGGTGTGAGAGATAGAGTGAGAGATAGAGCGAGTTGTGAGAGATAGAGTGAGGTGTGAGAGATAGAGCGAGGTCTGAGAGAAAGTGCAAGTTGCGAGGGTTAGAGTGAGGTGTGAGTGATAGAGTGAGGTGTGTGGGACAAAGCGAGGTGTGAGAGATAGAGCGAGAGATAGAGCGAGGTGTGAGTGATAGAGCGAGGTGTGACGGATAGAGCGAGGTGTGAGGGATAGAGCGAGAGATAGAGCGAGGTGTGAGAGATAGAGTGAGGTGTGAGAGATAGAGTTAGAGACAGAGCGAGGTGTGAGGGATAGAGTGACGTGTGAAGGATAGAGTGAGGTGTGAGAGATAGAATGAGAGACAGAGCGAGGTGTGAGGGATAGAGTGACGTGTGAAGGATAGAGCGAGGTGTGAGTGATAGAGTGAGGTGTGAGAGATAGAGTGAGAGACAGAGCGAGGTGTGAGGGATAGAGTGACGTGTGAAGGATAGAGTGAGGTGTGAGAGATAGATTGAGAGATAGAGTGAGGTGTGAGAGATAGAGCGAGAGGTAGAGCGAGGTGTGAGAGATAGAGCGAGAGATAGAGCGAGGTGTGAGAGATAGAGCGAGGTGTGAGGGATCGAGTGAGGTGTGAGAGATAGAGTGAGGTGTGAGGGATAGAGTGAGGTGTGAGGGATAGAGCGAGGTGTGAGAGATAGAGTGAGGTGTGAGAGTTAGAGCGAGGTGTGAGGGATAGATTGAGGTGTGAGGGATAGAGTGAGGTGTGAGAGATAGAGTGAGGTGTGAGGGATAGAGTGAGGTGTGAGAGATAGAGTGAGGTGTGAGAGATAGAGTGAGGTGTGAGAGATAGAGTGAGGTGTGAGAGATAGAGTGAGGTGTGAGGGATAGAGTGAGGTGTGAGGGATAGAGCGAGGTGTGAGAGATAGATTGAGAGGTAGAGTGAGGTGTGAGAGATAGAGCGAGAGGTAGAGCGAGGTGTGAGAGATAGAGCGAGAGATAGAACGAGGTGTGAGAGATAGAGCGAGGTGTGAGGGATAGAGTGAGGTGTGAGAGATAGGGTGAGGGGTGAGGGAGAGAGCGAGATGTGAGAGATAGAGTGAGAGACAGAGCGAGGTGTGAGAGATAGAGTGAGGTGTGAGGGATAGAGTGAGATGTGAGGGATAGAGTGAGGTGTGAGAGATAGAGTGAGACCTGAGAGATAGAGAGAGGTGTGAGAGATAGAGCGAGAGATAGAGTGAGAGATAGAGTGAGGTGTGAGCATTAGAGCAAGGTGTGAGGGATAGAGCGAGGTGTGAGAGATCGAGTGAGGTGTGAGGGATAGAGCGAGGTGTCAGAGATAGAGTGAGGTGTGAGAGATAGAGCGAGAGATAGAGCCAGGTGTGAGGGATAGAGGAAGGTGTGAGAGCTAGAGCGAGATGTGACAGATCGAGTGAGGTGTGAGAGATAGAGGCAAGTGTGAGGGATAGAGCGAGGTGTGAGGGATAGAGCGAGGTGTGAGAGATCGAGTGAGGTGTGAGGGATCGAGTGAGGTGTGAGGGATAGAGTGAGGTGTGAGAGATAGAGCGAGGTGTGAGAGATAGAACGAGAGATAGAGCGAGAGATAGAGCGAGGTGTGAGAGATAGAGCGAGAGATAGAGTGAGGTGTGAGGGATAGAGTGAGGAATAGAGCGAAGTGTGAGAGATAGAGCGAGAGATAGAGCGAGGTGTGAGGGATAGTGCGAGGTGTGAGAGATAGACGGAGAGATAGAGCGAGGTGTGGGGGATAGAATGAGGTGTGAGAGATAGCGTGAGGTGTGAGAGACAGAGTGAGGGATAGAGGGAGGTGTGAGAGGTAGATTGAGGTGTGAGAGATAGTGTGAGGTGTGAGAGATAGAGTGAGGGATAGAGGGAGGTGTGAGAGATAGAGTGAGAGATAGAGCGAGTTGTGAGAGATAGAGTGAGGTGTGAGAGATAGAGTGAGGGATAGAGGGAGGTGTGAGAGATAGAGTGAGGTGTGAGAGATAGAGTGAGTGATAGAGTGAGGTGTGTGGGACAAAGCGAGGTGTGAGAGATAGAGCGAGAGATAGAGCGAGGTGTGAGGGATAGAGCGAGGTGTGACGGATAGAGCGAGGTGTGAGGGATAGAGCGAGAGATAGAGCGAGGTGTGAGAGATAGAGTGAGGTGTGAGAGATAGAGTGAGATATAGAGCGAGATGTGAGAGACAGAGCGAGGTGTGAGGGATAGAGTGACGTGTGAAGGATAGAGTGAGGTGTGAGAGATAGAGTGAGAGACAGAGCGAGGTGTGAGGGATAGAGTGACGTGTGAAGGATAGAGTGAGGTGTGAGAGATAGATTGAGAGATAGAGTGAGGTGTGAGATAGAGCGAGAGGTAGAGCGAGGTGTGAGAGATAGAGCGAGAGATAGAGCGAGGTGTGAGAGATAGAGCGAGGTGTGAGGGATCGAGTGAGGTGTGAGGGATAGAGTGAGGTGTGAGAGATAGAGTGAGGTGTGAGGGATAGAGTGAGGTGTGAGGGATAGAGCGAGGTGTGAGGGATAGAGTGAGGTGTGAGAGTTAGAGCGAGGTGTGAGGGATAGAGTGAGGTGTGAGAGATAGAGTGAGGTGTGAGGGATAGAGTGAGGTGTGAGAGATAGAGTGAGGTGTGAGGGATAGAGCGAGGTGTGAGAGATAGAGCGAGGTGTGAGAGATAGAGCGAGGTGTGAGGGATAGAGTGAGGTGTGAGAGATAGTGAGGTGTGAGAGATAGAGCGAGAGATAGAGCGAGTTGTGAGAGATAGAGTGAGGTGTGAGAGATAGAGTGAGGTGTGAGAGATAGAGTGAGGTGCGAGGGATAGAGTGAGGTGCGAGAGACAGAGCGAGGTGTGAGGTATAGAGTGTGGTGTGAGAGATAGTGAGGTGTGAGAGATAGAGCGAGAGATAGAGCGAGTTGTGAGAGATAGAGTGAGGTGTGAGAGATAGAGCGAGGTCTGAGAGAAAGTGCAAGTTGCGAGGGTTAGAGTGAGGTGTGAGTGATAGAGTGAGGTGTGTGGGACAGAGCGAGGTGTGAGAGATAGAGCGAGAGATAGAGAGAGTTGTGAGGGACAGAGCGAGCTGTGAGAGATATAGCGAGGTGTGAGGGATAGAGCGAGAGATAGAGCGAGATGTGAGTGATAGAGTGAGGTGTGAGAGACAGAGCGAGGTGTGATCGATAGAGTGAGGTGTGAAGGATAGAGTGAGGTGTGAGAGATAGAGCGAGAGATAGAGCGAGGTGTGAGAGATAGAGCGAGAGATAGAGCGAGGTGTGAGAGATAGAGCGAGGTGTGAGGGATAGAGTGAGTTGTGAGCGATAGGGTGAGGGGTGAGGGATAGAGCGAGATGTGAGAGACAGAGCGAGGTGTGAGAGATAGAGTGAGGTGTGAGGGATAGAGTGAGATGTGAGAGATAGAGTGAGATCTGAGAGATAGAGGTGTGAGAGATAGAGTGAGAGATAGAGTGAGGTGTGAGGGTTAGAGCAAGGTGTGAGGGATAGAGCGAGGTGTGAGAGAGCGAGTGAGGTGTGAGGGATAGAGCGAGGTGTGAGAGATAGAGTGAGGTGTGAGAGATAGAGTGAGGTGTGAGAGATAGAACGAGGTGTGAGAGATAGAGCGAGAGATCGAGTGAGGTGTGAGAGATAGAGCGAGAGATAGAGCGAGAGATAGCGCGAGAGATAGAGCGAGGTGTGAGAGATAGAGCGAGGTGTGAGAGATAGAGCGAGTTGTGAGAGATAGAGCGAGGTGTGAGAGATAGAGCGAGGTGTGAGAGATAGAGCGAGAGATAGAGCGAGAGATAGAGCGAGGTGTGAGGGATAGAGCGAGAGATAGAGTGAGGTGTGAGGGATAGAGTGACGTGTGAAGGATAGAGTGAGGTGTGAGAGATAGAGTGAGGTGTGAGAGATAGAGTGAGGTTTGAGAGATAGAATGAGGTGTGAGAGATAGAGTGAGAGATGGTGTGAGGGATAGAGCGAGGTGTGAGGGATAGAGCGAGGTGTGAGAGATAGAGTGAGGTGTGAGAGATAGAGCGAGGTGTGAGGGATAGATTGAGGTGTGAGAGATAGAGTGAGGTGTGAGGGATAGAGTGAGGTGTGAGAGATAGAGTGAGGTGTGAGGGATAGAGTGAGGTGTGAGGGATAGAGTGAGGTGTGAGGGATAGAGTGAGGTGTGAGGGATAGAGTGAGGTGTGAGGGATAGAGTGAGGTGTGAGGGATAGAGTGAGGTGTGAGGGATAGAGTGAGGTGTGAGGGATAGAGTGAGGTGTGAGGGATAGAGTGAGGTGTGAGGGATAGAGTGAGGTGTGAGGGATAGAGCGAGGTGTGAGGGATAGAGCGAGGTGTGAGGGATAGAGCGAGGTGTGAGAGATAGAGTGAGGTGTGAGGGATAGAGTGAGGTGTGAGAGATAGTGAGGTGTGAGAGATAGAGCGAGAGATAGAGCGAGTTGTGAGAGATAGTGAGGTGTGAGAGATAGTGAGGTGCGAGGGATAGAGTGAGGTGCGAGAGACAGAGCGAGGTGTGAGGTATAGAGTGTGGTGTGAGAGATAGTGAGGTGTGAGAGATAGAGCGAGAGATAGAGCGAGTTGTGAGAGATAGAGCGAGGTCTGAGAGAAAGTGCAAGTTGCGAGGGTTAGAGTGAGGTGTGAGTGATAGAGTGAGGTGTGTGGGACAGAGCGAGGTGTGAGAGATAGAGCGAGAGATAGACCGAGGTTTGAGGGATAGAGCGAGGTGTGACGGATAGAGCGAGGTGTGAGAGATAGAGCGAGGTGTGAGGGATAGAGCGAGAGATAGAGCGAGATGTGAGAGATAGAGTGAGGTGTGAGAGATAGAGTGAGAGACAGAGCGAGGTGTGATCGATAGAGTGAGGTGTGAAGGATAGAGTGAGATGTGAGAGATAGAGTGAGATGTGAGAGATAGAGTGAGGTGTGAGGGATAGAGTGAGGTGTGAGAGATAGAGCGAGAGATAGAGCGAGGTGTGAGAGATAGAGCGAGAGATAGAGCGAGGTGTGAGAGATAGAGCGAGGTGTGAGGGATAGAGTGAGTTGTGAGCGATAGGGTGAGGGGTGAGGGATAGAGCGAGATGTGAGAGATAGAGCGAGGTGTGAAAGATAGAGTGAGAGACAGAGCGAGGTGTGAGAGATAGAGCGAGGTGTGAGAGATAGAGCGAGAGATAGAGTGAGGTGTGAGGGTTAGAGCAAGGTGTGAGGGATAGAGCGAGGTGTGAGAGAGCGAGTGAGGTGTGAGGGATAGAGTGAGGTGTGAGGGATAGAGCGAGGTGTGAGAGATAGAGTGAGGTGTGAGGGATAGAGCGAGGTGTGAGAGATAGAGTGAGGTGTGAGAGATAGAGTGAGGTGTGAGAGATAGAGCGAGGTGTGAGAGATAGAGTGAGAGATAGAGCGAGAGATCGAGTGAGGTGTGAGAGATAGAGCGAGAGATAGAGCGAGAGATAGCGCGAGAGATAGAGTGAGGTGTGAGAGATAGAGCGAGGTGTGAGAGATAGAGCGAGTTGTGAGAGATAGAGCGAGGTGTGAGCGATAGAGCGAGAGATAGAGCGAGAGATAGAGCGAGGTGTGAGAGATAGAGCGAGAGATAGAGGGAGGTGTGAGATATAGAGCGAGAGATCGAGTGAGAGATAGAGTGAGACATAGAGCGAGGTGTGAGGGAGAGCGAGGTGTGAGGGATAGAATGAGGTGTGAGAGATAGAGTGAGACATAGATCGAGAGATAGAGCGAGGTGTGAGGGATAGAGCGATGTGTCAGGGATAGAGCGAGGTGTGAGAGATAGAGCGAGGAGTGAGAGATAGACTGAGGTGTGAGGGATAGAGCGAGGTGGGAGAGATAGAGCGAGGTGTGAGAGATAGCGCGAGAGATAGAGCGAGGTGTGAGAGATAGAGTGAGGTGTGAGAGATAGATTGAGATATAGAGTGAGGGAGAGAGCGTGGTGTGAGAGATAGAGTGAGGTGTGAAAGATACAGGGAGAGATAGAGCGAGGTGTGAGGGACAGAGCGAGGTGTGAGAGACAGAGCGAGGTGTGAAAGATACAGGGAGAGATAGAGCGAGGTGTGAGGGACAGAGCGAGGTGTGAGAGATAGAGCGAGGATTGAGGGATAGAGTGAGGTGTGAGAGATAGAGCGAGAGATAGAGCGAGAGATAGAGCGGGGTGTGAGAGATAGAGTGAGGTGTGAGAGAGAGCGAGAGATAGCGCGAGAGATAGAGCGGGGTGTGAGAGATAGAGCGAGAGATAGAGCGAGAGATAGAGCGAGGTGTAAGAGGTAGAGTGAGGTGTGAGAGATAGATTGAGATCTGAGAGATAGAGTGAGGTGTGAGAAATAGAGAGAGGTGTGAGAGATAGAGTGAGATATAGAGCGAGAGATAGAGCGAGGTGTGAGGGTTAGAGCAAGGTGTGAGGGATAGAGCAAGGTGTGTGAGATCAAGTGATGTGTGAGGGATAGAGTGAGGTGTGAGAGATAGAGCGAGGTGTGAGGGATAGGGTGAGGTGTGAGGGATAGGGTGAGGTATGAGAGATAGAGTGAGGTGCGAGGGTTAGAGTGAGGTGTGAGAGATTGAGTGAGAAGTGAGAGAGAGAGTGAGATGTGAGAGATAGAGTGAGGTGTGAGAGATTGAGTGAGAAGTGAGATAGAGAGTGAGGTGTGAGAGATAGAGCGAGAGATAGAGCGAGGTCTGAGAGATAGAGCGAGGTGTGAGTGATAGAGCGAGGTGTGAGGGACAGAGTGAGGTGTGAGAGATAGAGTGAGGTGTGAGAGATAGAGTGAGGTGTGAGAGATAGAGCGAGAGATTGAGCGGGGTGTGAGAGATAGAGTGAGGTGTGAGAGATAGAGCGAGGTGTAAGAGGTAGAGTGAGGTGTAAGGGATAGAGTGAGATGTGTGGGATAGAGTGATGTGTGAGAGATAGAGTGAGGTGTGAGAAATAGAGAGAGGTGTGAGAGATAGAGAGAGGTGTGAGAGATAGAGTGAGAGATAGAGCGAGAGATAGAGCGAGGTGTGAGAGATAGAGCGAGAGATAAACGAGGTGTGAGGGATAGAGCGAGGTGTGAGGGATAGAGTGAGATGTGATGGATAGAGTGATGTGTGACAGATAGAGTGAGATCTGAGAGATAGAGGGAGGTGTGAGAAATAGAGAGAGGTGTGAGAGATAGAGTGAGAGATAGAGCGAGAGATAGAGCGAGGTGTGAGAGATAGAGCGAGAGATAGAGTGAGAGATAGAGCGAGGTGTGAGGGTTAGAGCAAGGTGTGAGGGATAGAGCGAGGTGTAAGAGATCGAGTGAGGTGTGAGGGATAGAGTGAGGTGTGAGAGATAGAGCGAGAGATAGAGCGAGAGATAGAGCGAGGTGTGAGGGATCGAGCAAGGTGTGAGGGATAGAGCGAGGTGTAAGATCGAGTGAGGTGTGAGGGATAGAGTGAGGTGTGAGAGATAGAGCGAGAGATAAAGCGAGAGATAGAGCGAGGAGTGAGGGATAGAGCGAGGTGTGTGAGATCGAGTGAGGTGTGAGGGATAGAGCGAGGTGTGAGAGACAGAGCGAGGTGTGAGAGATAGCGCGAGAGATAGAGTGAGAGATAGAGCGAGGTGCGAGGGACAGAGCGAGGTGTGAGAGATAGAGCGAGGTGTGAGAGGTAGAGTGAGGTGTGAGAGGTAGAGTGAGGTGTGAGAGATAGAGCGAGGTGTGAGAGATAGAGCGAGGTGTGAGAGATAGAGCGAGGTGTGAGGGATAGAGCGAGGTGTGAGAGATAGAGTGAGGTGTGAGAGATAGAGCGAGGTGTGAGAGATAGAGCGAGCGATAGAGCGAGAGATAGAGCGGGGTGTGAGAGATAGAGTGAGGTGCGAGGGTTAGAGTGAGGTGTGAGAGATAGTGCGAGGTGTGAGAGATAGAGCGAGAGATAGAGCGGGGTGTGAGAGATAGAGTGAGGTGTGAGAGATAGAGTGAGGTTTGAGAGATAGAGTGAGGTGCGAGGGTTAGAGCGAGGTGTGAGAGATTGAGCGAGGTGTGAGAGCTAGAGTGAGGTGTGAGAGATAGAGTGAGGTGCGAGGGTTAGAGCGAGGTGTGAGGGTTAGAGTGAGGTGTGAGGAATAGAGTGAGGTGTGAGGAATAGAGTGAGGTGTGAGAGATAGAGTGAGGTGTGAGAGATAGAGTGAGGGGTGAGAGATAGAGCGAGAGATAGAGCGAAGTGTGAGAGATAGAGCGAGGTGTGAGAGACAGAGCGAGGTGTGAGAGATAGCGCGAGAGATAGAGTGAGAGATAGAGCGAGGTGCGAGGGACAGAGCGAGGTGTGAGAGATAGAGCGAGGTGTGAGAGGTAGAGTGAGGTGTGAGAGGTAGAGTGAGGTGTGAGAGATAGAGCGAGGTGTGAGAGATAGAGCGAGGTGTGAGGGATAGAGCGAGGTGTGAGAGATAGAGTGAGGTGTGAGAGATAGAGCGAGGTGTGAGAGATAGAGCGAGCGATAGAGCGAGAGATAGAGCGGGGTGTGAGAGATAGAGTGAGGTGCGAGGGTTAGAGTGAGGTGTGAGAGATAGTGCGAGGTGTGAGAGATAGAGCGAGAGATAGAGCGAGGTGTGAGAGATAGAGCGACGTGTGAGAGATAGAGCGAGAGATAGAGTGAGGTGTGAGAGATAGAGCGAGGTGTGAGAGATAGAGCGACGTGTGAGAGATAGAGCGAGAGATAGAGTGAGGTGTGAGAGATAGAGCGAGGTGTGAGAGATAGAGCGAGGTGTGAGAGATAGAGCGAGTTGTGAGAGACAGAGCGAGTTGTGAGAGACAGAGCGAGGTGTGAGAGATAGAGCGAGGTGTGAGAGATAGAGCGACGTGTGAGAGATAGAGCGACATGTGAGAGATAGAGCGAGAGATAGAGCGAGGTGTGAGAGATAGAGTGAGAGATAGAGTGAGGTGTGAGGGATAGAGTGTGGTGTGAGAGATAGAGGGAGGTGTGAGATATAGAGCGAGAGATAGAGCGAGAGATAGAGTGAGAGATAGAGCGAGAGATAGAGCGAGGTGTGAGGGATAGAGCGAGGTGTGAGGGGTAGAGCGAGGTGTGAGGGATAGAGCAAGGTGTGAGGGTTAGAGCGAGGTGTGAGAGATCGAGTGAGGTGTGAGGGATAGAGTGAGGTGTGAGAGATAGAGTGGGGTGTGAGGGATAGAGCGAGATGTGACAGATCGAGTGAGGTGTGAGGGATCGAGTGAGGTGTGAGGGATAGAGTGAGGTGTGAGAGGTAGAGCGACGTGTGAGAGATAGAGCGAGAGATAGAGCGAGGTGTGAGAGAGCGCGAGAGATAGAGCGAGAGTTAGAGTGAGGTGTGAGGGATAGAGTATGGTGTGAGAGATAGAGTGAGGAATAGAGCGAGGTGTGAGATATAGAGCAAGGTGTGAGGGGTAGAGCGAGGTGTGAGAGATAGAGTGAGGTGTGAGAGATAGAGTGAGACATAGATCGAGAGATGGAGCGAGGTGTGAGGAATAGAGCGAGGTGTGAGAGATAGAGCGACGTGTGAGAGATAGAGCGAGAGATAGAGTGAGGTGTGAGAGATAGCACGAGAGATAGAGTGAGGTGTGAGAGATAGAGTGAGGTGTGAGGGATAGAGTGTGGTGTGAGAGATAGAGCGAGAGACAGAGTGAGACATAGAGCGAGGTGTGAGGGAGAGAGCGAGGTGTGAGAGATAGAGCGAGGTGTGAGAGATAGAGCGAGAGACAGAGCGAGAGATAGAGTGAGGTGTGAAGGATAGAGTGAGGTGTGAGAGATAGAGTGAGATCTGAGAGATAGAGCGAGAGATAGAGCGAGAGATAGAGCGAGGTGTGAGAGATAGAGTGAAAGATAGAGCGAGAGATAGAGCGAGGTGTGAGGGATAGAGCGAGATGTCAGAGATAGAGTGAGGTGTGAGGGATAGAGTGAGGTGTGAGAGATAGAGCGAGGTGTGAGAGGTAGAGTGAGGTGAGAGGGTTGGAGTGAGGTGTGAGAGATTGAGTGAGGTGTGAAAGATTGAGCGAGGTGTGAGAGAGCGAGGTGTGAGAGATAGAGCGAGAGATAGAGCGAGGTGTGAGACTTAGAGCGAGAGATAGAGCGAGAGCTGGAGCAAGGTGTGAGGGATAGAGCGAGGTGTGAGAGATAGAGAGAGATAGAGTGAGGTGTGAGAGAAAGAGCGAGAGATAGAGTGAGGTGTGAGGGATAGAGTGAGGTGTGAGAGATAGAGCGAGAGATAGAGCGAGGTGTGAGAGATAGAGCGAGGTGAGAGAGATAGAGCGAGGTGTGAGACTTAGAGCGAGAGATAGAGCGAGAGCTGGAGCAAGGTGTGAGGGATAGAGTGAGGTGTGAGGGATAGAGTGAGGTGTGAGAGATAGAGTGAGGTGTGAGAGATAGAGTGAGGTGTGAGAGATAGAGAGAGATAGAGTGAGGGTGTGAGAGAAAGAGCGAGAGATAGAGTGAGGTGTGAGGGATAGAGTGAGGTGTGAGAGAAAGAGCGAGAGATAGAGCGAGGTGTGAGAGATAGAGTGAGGTGTGAGGGATAGAGTGAGAGATAGAGTGAGGTTTGAGAGGTAGAGCGAGAGATAGAAACCAGAAACCAGAAACCAGAAACCCCACAGTGCAGATAGAGGCCATTTCGGCCCATCGAGCCTGCACCGACACATATCCCACCCGATCCCTGTAACCCCTACACCAACACATATCCCACCCTATCCCCGTAACCCCATGTATTTAATCCCCCTAACACTAAGGGTCAATTTATCATAGCCAATCAACCTAACCCGCAAATCTTTGGACTGTGGGAGGAAACCGGAGCACCCGGAGGAAACCCACGCAAACACGGGGAGAATGTGCAAACTCCACACAGACAGTCGCCCGAGGCCGGATTCGAACCCGGGTCTCTGGCGCTGTGAGGCAACAGTGCTAACTACTATGCCACCGTGTGAGAGATAGAGCGAGAGATAGAGTGAGGTGTGAGAGATAGAGCGAGAGATAGAGTGAGGTGTGAGAGATAGAGCGAGAGATAGAGCGAGGTGTGAGAGATAGAGCGAGGAATAGAGCGAGGTGTGAGAGATAGAGCGAGAGATAGAGCGAGGTGTGAGGGATAGAGCAAGAGATAGAGTGAGGTGTGAGAGATAGAGCAAGGTGTGAGAGATAGAGCGAGGTGTGAGAGATAGAGCGAGAGATAGAGCGAGGTGTGAGAGATAGAGCGAGGTGTGAGAGATAGAGCGAGATGTGAGAGATAGAGTGAGATGTGAGAGATAGAGCAAGGTGTGAGAGATAGAGCGAGGTGTGAGAGATAGAGCGAGAGATAGAGCGACGTGTGAGAGATAGAGCGAGGTGTGAGAGATAGAGCGAGATGTGAGAGATAGAGTGAGATGTGAGAGATAGAGCGAGGTGAGAGAGCGAGGTGTGAGGGATAGAGTGAGGTGTGAGAGATAGAGTGAGGGGTGAGGGATAGAGTGAGAGATAGAGCGAGGTGTGAGAGGTAGAGTGAGGTGAGAGGGTTGGAGTGAGGTGTGAAAGATTGAGCGAGGTGTGAGAGATAGAGCGAGGTGTGAGAGATAGAGCGAGAGATAGAGCGAGGTGTGAGAGATAGAGCGAGGTGTGAGACTTAGAGCGAGAGATAGAGCGAGAGCTGGAGCAAGGTGTGAGGGATAGAGCGAGGTGTGAGAGATAGAGTGAGGTGTGAGAGATAGAGTGAGGTGTGAGAGATAGAGCGAGGTGTGAGAGATAGAGTGAGAGATAGAGTGAGGTGCGAGGAGAGAGCGAGGTGTGAGGGATAGAGTGAGGTGTGAGAGAAAGAGCGAGAGATAGAGCGAGGTGTGAGAGATAGAGCGAGAGATAGAGCGAGGTGTGACGGATAGAGGGACGTGTGAGAGATAGAGCGAGAGACAGAGCGAGAGATAGAGGGAGGTGTGAGAGATAGGGTGAGGTGTGAGAGATAGAGCGAGGTGTGAGAGATCGAGTGAGGTGTGAGGGATAGAGTGAGGTGTGAGGGATAGAGCGAGGTGTGAGAGATAGAGCGAGGTGTGAGAGATAGATTGCGTTGTGAGGGATAGAGCGAGAGATAGAGCGAGGTGCGAGGGATAGAGTGAGGTGAGAGAGATAGAGCGAGGTGTGAGGGATAGAGCGAGTTGTGAGGGATAGAGCGAGATGTGAGAGATAGAGTGAGGTGTGAGGGATAGAGTGAGAGATAGAGCGAGGTGTGAGAGATAGAGTGAGGTGTGAGAGATAGAGTGAGAGATAGAGCGAGGTGTGAGAGATAGAGCGAGAGATAGAGCGAGGTGTGAGGGATAGAGCGAGGTGTGAGAGATAGAGCGAGGTGTGAGAGATAGAATGAGAGATAGAGCGAGAGATAGAGCGAGGTGTGAGAGATAGAGCGAGAGATAGAGCGAGAGATAGAGCGAGAGATAGAGCGAGGTGTGAGGGACAGAGCGAGGTGTGAGAGATAGACGGAGAGATAGAGCGAGAGATAGAGCGAGGTGTGAGGGATAGAGCGAGAGATAGAGCGAGAGATAGAGCGAGAGATAGAGCGAGGTGTGAGGGATAGAGCAAGGTGTGAGAGATAGAGCGAGGTGTGAGAGATAGAGCGAGAGACAGAGCGAGAGATAGAGTGAGGTGTGAAGGATAGAGTGAAAGATAGAGCGAGAGATAGAGCGAGGTGTGAGAGATAAAGCGAGAGATAGAGCGAGGTGTGAGAGATAGAGTGAAAGATAGAGCGAGAGATAGAGCGAGGTGTGAGGGATAGAGCAAGGTGTGAGGGTTAGAGCGAGGTGTGAGGGATCGAGTGAGGTGTGAGGGATAGAGTGAGGTGTGAGAGATAGAGTGGGGTGTGAGGGATAGAGCGAGATGTGACAGATCGAGTGAGGTGTGAGGGATCGAGTGAGGTGTGAGGGATAGAGTGAGGTGTGAAAGGTAGAGCGACGTGTGAGAGATAGAGCGAGAGATAGAGCGAGGTGTGAGAGAGAGCGCGAGAGATAGAGCGAGAGTTAGAGTGAGGTGTGAGGGATAGAGTATGGTGTGAGAGATAGAGTGAGGAATAGAGCGAGGTGTGAGAGATAGAGCAAGGTGTGAGAGATAGAGTGAGGTGTGAGAGTTAGAGCGAGGTGTGAGGGATAGAGCGAGGTGTCAGAGATAGAGTGAGAGATAGAGTGAGAGAGTGAGAGATAGAGTGAAAGATAGAGCGAGGTGTGAGGGATAGAGCGAGAGATAGAGCGAGAGATAGAGCGAGAGATAGAGCGAGAGATAGAGTGAGAGATAGAGCGAGGTGTGAGGGATAGAGCAAGGTGTGAGAGATCGAGTGAGGTGTGAGGGATAGAGTGTGGTGTGAGAGATAGAGCGAGAGATAGAGTGAGACATAGAGCGAGGTGTGAGGGAGAGAGCGAGGTGTGAGAGATAGAGCGAGGTGTGAGAGATAGAGCGAGAGACAGAGCGAGAGATAGAGTGAGGTGTGAAGGATAGAGTGAGGTGTGAGAGATAGTGAGATCTGAGAGATAGAGCGAGGTGTGAGAGATAGAGCGAGAGATAGAGCGAGGTGTGAGGGATAGAGCGAGATGTCAGAGATAGAGTGAGGTGTGAGGGATAGAGTGAGGTGTGAGAGATAGAGTGAGGTGTGAGGAAAAGAGTGATAGATAGAGCGAGAGATAGAGCGAGGTGTGAGAGATAGAGCGAGGTGTCAGAGATAGAGTGAGAGATAGAGCGAGGTGTGAGAGGTAGAGTGAGGTGAGAGGGTTGGAGTGAGGTGTGAGAGATTGAGTGAGGTGTGAAAGATTGAGCGAGGTGTGAGAGATAGAGCGAGGTGTGAGAGATAGAGCGAGAGATAGAGCGAGGTGTGAGAGATAGAGCGAGGTGAGAGAGATAGAGCGAGGTGTGAGACTTAGAGCGAGAGATAGAGCGAGAGCTGGAGCAAGGTGTGAGGGATAGAGTGAGGTGTGAGAGATAGAGTGAGGTGTGAGAGATAGAGCGAGGTGTGAGAGATAGAGAGAGATAGAGTGAGGTGTGAGAGAAAGAGCGAGAGATAGAGTGAGGTGTGAGGGATAGAGTGAGGTGTGAGAGAAAGAGCGAGAGATAGAGCGAGGTGTGAGAGATAGAGTGAGGTGTGAGGGATAGAGTGAGAGATAGAGTGAGGTTTGAGAGATAGCATGAGGTGTGAGAGGTAGAGCGAGAGATAGAGTGAGTTGTGAGAGATAGAGTGAGGGATAGAGTGAGGTGTGAGAGATAGAGTGAGGTGTGAGAGATAGAGCGAGAGATAGAGTGAGGTGTGAGAGATAGAGCGAGAGATAGAGTGAGGTGTGAGAGATAGAGCGAGAGATAGAGTGAGGTGTGAGAGATAGAGCGAGAGATAGAGCGAGGTGTGAGAGATAGAGCGAGGAATAGAGCGAGGTGTGAGAGATAGAGCGAGAGATAGAGCGAGGTGTGAGGGATAGAGCAAGAGATAGAGTGAGGTGTGAGAGATAGAGCAAGGTGTGAGAGATAGAGCGAGGTGTGAGAGATAGAGCGAGAGATAGAGCGAGGTGTGAGAGATAGAGCGAGGTGTGAGAGATAGAGCGAGATGTGAGAGATAGAGCGAGATGTGAGAGATAGAGCAAGGTGTGAGAGATAGAGCGAGGTGTGAGAGATAGAGCGAGAGATAGAGCGACGTGTGAGAGATAGAGCGAGGTGTGAGAGATCGAGCGAGATGTGAGAGATAGAGTGAGATGTGAGAGATAGAGCGAGGTGTGAGAGATAGAGCGAGGTGTGAGGGATAGAGTGAGGTGTGAGAGATAGAGTGAGGGGTGAGGGATAGAGTGAGAGATAGAGCAAGAGATAGAGCGAGGTGTGAGAGATAGAGCGAGGTGTGAGGGTTAGATTGAGGTGTGAGGGTTAGATTGAGGTGTGAGGAATAGAGTGAGGTGTGAGAGATAGAGTGAGGTGTGAGAGATAGAGCGAGATGTGAGAGATAGAGTGAGGTGTGAGAGATAGAGCGAGGTGTGAGACATAGGGTGAGGGGTGAGGGATAGAGCGAGGTGTGAGAGATAGAGCGAGGTGTGAGGGATAGAGTGAGGTGTGAGAGTTAGGGTGAGGGGTGAGGGACAGTGAGATCTGAGAGATAGAGAGAGGTGTGAGAGATAGAGCGAGAGATAGAGCGAGAGATAGAGCGAGAGATAGAGCGAGAGATAGAGCGAGGTGTGAGGGATAGAGCAAGGTGTGAGGGTTAGAGCGAGGTGTGAGAGATCGAGTGAGGTGTGAGGGATAGAGTGAGGTGTGAGGGATAGAGCGAGATGTGACAGATCGAGTGAGGTGTGAGGGATCGAGTGAGGTGTGAGGGATAGAGTGAGGTGTGAGAGGTAGAGCGACGTGTGAGAGATAGAGCGAGAGATAGAGCGAGGTGTGAGAGATAGAGCGAGAGTTAGAGTGAGGTGTGAGGGATAGAGTGAGGTGTGAGAGTTAGAGCGAGCGATAGAGCGAGGTGTGAGGGATAGAGCGAGGTGTCAGAGATAGAGTGAGAGATAGAGCGAGAGATGGAGCGAGAGATGGAGCGAGAGATAGAGCGAGGTGTGAGAGATAGAGCGAGAGATAGAGCGAGAGATAGAGCGAGAGATAGAGTGAGAGATAGAGCGAGGTGTGAGGGATAGAGCAAGGTGTGAGAGATCGAGTGAGGTGTGAGGGATAGAGTGAGGTGTGAGAGATAGAGTGAGGTGTGAGGGATAGAGTGTGGTGTGAGAGGTAGAGCGAGAGATAGAGTGAGACATAGGGCGAGGTGTGAGGGAGAGAGCGAGGTGTGAGAGATAGAGCGAGGTGTGAGAGATAGAGCGAGAGACAGAGCGAGAGATAGAGTGAGGTGTGAAGGATAGAGTGAGGTGTCAGAGATAGAGCGAGGTGTGAGAGATAAAGCGAGAGATAGAGCGAGGTGTGAGGGATAGAGCGAGATGTCAGAGATAGAGTGAGGTGTGAGGGATAGAGTGAGGTGTGAGGGATAGAGTGAGGTGTGAGAGATAGAGTGAGGTGTGAGGAAAAGAGTGATAGATAGAACGAGAGATAGAGCGAGGTGTGAGAGGTAGAGTGAGGTGAGAGGGTTGGAGTGAGGTGTGAGAGATTGAGTGAGGTGTGAAAGATTGAGCGAGGTGTGAGAGATAGAGCGAGGTGTGAGAGATAGAGCGAGAGATAGAGCGAGGTGTGAGAGATAGAGCGAGGTGAGAGAGATAGAGCGAGGTGTGAGACTTAGAGCGAGAGATAGAGCGAGAGCTGGAGCAAGGTGTGAGGGATAGAGTGAGGTGTGAGTGATAGAGTGAGGTGTGAGAGATAGAGTGAGAGACAGAGCGAGGTGTGAGGGATAGAGTGAGGTGTGAGAGATAGATTGAGAGATAGAGTGAGGTGTGAGAGATAGAGCGAGAGGTAGAGCGAGGTGTGAGAGATAGAGCGAGAGATAGAGCGAGGTGTGAGGGATCGAGTGAGGTGTGAGGGATAGAGTGAGGTGTGAGAGATAGTGAGGTGTGAGGGATAGAGTGAGGTGTGAGGGATAGAGCGAGGTGTGAGAGATAGAGTGAGGTGTGAGAGATAGAGCGAGGTGTGAGGGATAGATTGAGGTGTGAGGGATAGAGTGAGGTGTGAGAGATAGAGTGAGACCTGAGAGATAGAGAGAGGTGTGAGAGATAGAGTGAGGTGTGAGCATTAGAGCAAGGTGTGAGAGATAGAGCGAGGGATAGAGCAAGATGTGAGGGATAGAGCGAGGTGTCAGAGATAGAGTGAGGTGTGAGGGATAGAGTGAGAGATAGAGCGAGAGATAGAGTGAGAGATAGAGCGAGGTGTGAGGGATAGAGCGAGGTGTCAGAGATAGAGCGAGGTGTGAGAGATAGAGTGAGGTGTGAGGGATAGAGTGAGGTGTGAGGGATAGAGTGAGGTGTGAGGGATAGAGTGAGGTGTGAGGGATAGAGCGAGGTGAGAGAGATAGAGTGAGGTGTGAGAGATAGAGTGAGGTGTGAGGGATAGAGTGAGGTGTGAGAGATAGTGAGGTGTGAGAGATAGAGCGAGAGATAGAGCGAGTTGTGAGAGATAGAGTGAGAGACAGAGCGAGGTGTGAGGGATAGAGTGAGGTGTGAAGGATAGAGTGAGGTGTGAGAGATAGACTGAGAGATAGAGTGAGATGTGAGAGATAGAGTGAGATGTGAGAGATAGAGTGAGATGTGAGAGATAGAGTGAGATGTGAGAGATAGAGTGAGATGTGAGAGATAGAGTGAGGTGTGAGAGATAGAGCGAGGTGTGAGAGATAGAGCGAGAGATAGAGCGAGGTGTGAGAGATAGAGCGAGGTGTGAGGGATAGAGTGAGTTGTGAGCGATCGGGTGAGGGGTGAGGGATAGAGCGAGATGTGAGAGATAGAGCGAGGTGTGAAAGATAGAGTGAGAGACAGAGCGAGGTGTGAGAGATAGAGTGAGGTGTGAGGGATAGAGTGAGATGTGAGGGATAGAGTGAGATGTGAGAGATAGAGTGAGATCTGAGAGATAGAGAGAGGTGTGAGAGATAGAGCGAGAGATAGAGTGAGGGATAGAGCGAGGTGTGAGAGAGCGAGTGAGGTGTGAGGGATAGAGCGAGGTGTGAGAGATAGAGTGAGGTGTGAGAGATAGAGTGAGGTGTGAGGGATAGAGCGAGGTGTGAGAGAGCGAGTGAGGTGTGAGGGATAGAGTGAGGTTTGAGAGATAGAGTGAGAGATAGAGCGAGAGATAGAGCGAGAGATAGAGTGAGGTGTGAGAGGTAGTGCGAGAGATAGAGCGAGGTGTGAGAGATAGAATGAGGTGTGAGAGATAGAGCGAGTTGTGAGGGAGAGAGCGAGGTGTGAGGGATAGAGCGAGGTGTGAGAGATAGAGTGAGGTGTGAGAGATAGAGTGAGGTGTGAGAGATAGAGCGAGGTGTGAGAGATAGAGCAAGAGTTAGAGTGAGAGAGCGAGGTGTGAGGGAGAGAGCGAGGTGTGAGGGTTAGAGCAAGGTGTGAGGGATCGAGCGAGGTGTCAGCGATAGAATGAGGTGTGAGAGATAGAGTGAGAGATAGAGCGAGAGATAGAGCGAGGTGTGAGGGATAGAGCAAGGTGTGAGGGATAGAGCGAGGTGTGAGGGTTAGAGTGAGATGTGAGAGATAGATTGAGGTCTGAGAGAAAGTGCAAGTTGCGAGGGTTAGAGTGAGGTGTGAGTGATAGAGTGAGGTGTGTGGGACAGAGCGAGGTGTGAGAGATAGAGCGAGAGATAGAGCGAGGTTTGAGGGATAGAGCGAGGTGTGACGGATAGAGCGAGGTGTGAGAGATAGAGCGAGAGATAGAGAGAGTTGTGAGGGACAGAGCGAGCTGTGAGAAATATAGCGAGTTGTGAGGGATAGAGCGAGAGATAGAGCGAGATGTGAGAGATAGAGTGAGGTGTGAGAGATAGAGTGAGATATAGAGCGAGGTGTGAGGGATAGAGTGAGGTGTGAAGGATAGAGTGAGGTGTGAGAGATAGAGTGAGATGTGAGAGATAGAGTGAGGTGTGAGAGATAGAGCGAGAGATAGAGCGAGGTGTGAGGGATAGAGTGAGAGACAGAGCGAGGTGTGAGAGATAGAGTGAGATCTGAGAGATAGAGTGAGGTGTGAGAGATAGTGAGATGTAAGGGATAGAGTGAGGTGTGAGAGATAGAGTGAGATCTGAGAGATAGAGAGAGGTGTGAGAGATAGAGCGAGAGATAGAGTGAGAGATAGAGTGAGGTGTGAGGGTTAGAGCAAGGTGTGAGGGATAGAGCGAGGTGTGAGAGAGCGAGTGAGGTGTGAGGGATAGAGTGAGGTTTGTGAGATAGAGTGAGAGCTAGAGTGAGGTGTGAGAGATAGAGTGAGAGATAGAGCGAGAGATAGAGCGAGAGATAGAGCCAGGTGTGAGGGATAGAGCGAGGTGTGAGGGATCGAGTGAGGTGTGAGGGATAGTGTGAGGTTTGAGAGATAGAGTGAGGTGTGAGAGATAGAGTGAGAGATAGAGTGAGGTGTGAGAGATAGAGCGAGAGATAGAGCGAGGTGTGAGAGATAGAGTGAGGTGTGAGGGATAGAGTGAGGTGTGAGAGGTAGAGCAAGGTGTGAGAGATAGAGCGAGAGATAGAGTGAGGTGTGAGGGATCGAGTGAGGTTTGAGAGATAGAGCGAGGTGCGAGGGATAGAGCGAAGTGTGAGAGGTAGTGCGAGAGATAGAGCGAGGTGTGAGAGATAGAGTGAGGTGTGAGAGATAGAGCGAGAGATAGAGCGAGGTGTGAGAGATAGAGCGAGTTGTGAGGGATAGAGCGAGGTGTCAGAGATAGAGCGAGGTGTGAGGGATAGAGCGAGGTGTGAGAGATAGAGCGAGGTGTGAGAGATAGAGCGAGGTGTGAGAGATAGAGCAAGAGTTAGAGTGAGAGAGCGAGGTGTGAGGGAGAGAGCGAGGTGTGAGGGATAGAGCAAGGTGTGAGGGATAGAGCGAGGTGTCAGAGATAGAGTGAAGTGTGAGAGATACAGTGAGAGATAGAGCGAGAGATAGAGCGAGGTGTGATGGATAGAGCGAGTTGTGAGGGATAGAGCGAGGTGTCCGAGATAGAGCGAGGTGTGAGGGATAGAGCGAGGTGTGAGAGATAGAGTGCGGTGTGAGAGATAGAGCAAGGTGGGAGAGATAGAGCGAGGTGTGAGAGATAGAGTGAGGTGTGAGAGATAGAGTGAGGTGTGAGAGATAGAGCAAGAGTTAGAGTGAGAGATAGACCGAGGTGTGAGGGAGAGAGCGAGGTGTGAGGGAGAGAGCGAGGTGTGAGGGTTAGAGCAAGGTATGAGGGATCGAGCGAGGTGTCAGAGATAGAGTGAGAGATAGAGCGAGAGATAGAGCGAGAGATAGAGCGAGGTGTGAGGGATAGAGCAAGGTGTGAGGGATAGAGCGAGGTGTGAGGGTTAGAGTGAGATGTGAGAGATAGATTGAGGTGTGAGGGATAGTGTGAGGTGTGAGAGATAGAGCGAGAGATAGAGCGAGAGATAGAGCAAGGTGTGAGGGATAGAGCAAGGTGTGAGAGGTAGAGCGAGTTGTGAGGGATAGAGCGAGGTGTGAGGGATAGAGCAAGGTGTGAGAGATACAGCGAGGTGTGAGGGATAGAGCGAGGTGTGAGAGATAGAGTGAGGTGTGAGAGCGAGAGTGAGGTGTGAGAGATACAGCGAGGTGTGAGGGATCGAGCAAGGTGTGAGAGATACAGCGAGGTGTGAGAGATAGAGTGAGGTGTGAGAGCGAGAGTGAGGTGCGAGGGTTAGAACGAGAGATAGAGGGAGGTGTGAGAGATAGAGTGAGGAATAGAGCGAGGTGTGAGAGATAGAGCGAGGTGTGAGCGATAGAGCGAGAGACAGAGCGAGAAATAGAGTGAGGTGTGAGGGATAGAGTGAGATATAGAGTGAGGGAGAGAACGAGGTGTGAGAGGTAGCGTGAGGTGTGAGAGATAGAGTGAGAGATAGAGCGAGAGATAGAGCGAGAGATGGAGCGAGGTGTGAGGGTTAGAGCGAGGTGTGAGGGACAGAGTGAGTTGCGAGAGATAGAGCGAGGTGTGAGAGATAGAGCGAGGTGTGAGAGATAGAGCGAGTTGTGAGGGATAGAGCGAGGTGTGAGAGATAGAGTGAGGTGTGAGAGATAGAGCGAGGTGTGAGAGATAGAGCGAGGTGTGAGGGAGAGAGCGAGGTGTGAGGGTTAGAGCAAGGTGTGAGGGATCGAGCGAGGTGTCAGAGATAGAGTGAGGTGTGAGGGATAGAGCGAGGTGTGAGAGATAGAGTGAGGTGTGAGAGCGAGAGTGAGGTGCGAGGGTTAGAACGAGAGATAGAGGGAGGTGTGAGAGATAGAGTGAGGAATAGAGCGAGGTGTGAGAGATAGAGCGAGAGACAGAGCGAGAGATAGAGTGAGGTGTGAGATATAGAGTGAGGGAGAGAGCGAGGTGTGAGGGACAGAGTGAGTTGCGAGAGATAGAGCGAGGTGTGAGAGATAGAGTGAGGTGTGAAAGATAGAGCGAGAGATAGAGCGAGGTGTGAGAGGTAGAGTGAGGTGAGAGAGATAGAATGAGGTGTGAGGGATAGAGCGAGGTGTGAGAGATCGAGTGAGAGATAGAGTGAGAGATAGAGCGAGGTGTGAGGGATAGAGCGAGGTGTGAGAGATCGAGTGAGGTGTGAGGGATAGAGTGAGGTGTGAGAGATCGAGTGAGGTGTGAGGGATAGAGTGAGGTGTCAGAGATAGAGTGAGGTGTGAGAAATAGAGTGAGAGATAGATTGAGAGATAGCGCGAGGTGTGAGAGATCGAGCGAGGTGTGAGGGATAGAGTGAGGTGTGAGAGCGCGAGAGATAGAGCGAGAGATAGAGCAAGAGGTAGAGCGAGGTGTGAGGGATAGAGCAAGGTGTGTGAGTTCGAGTGAGGTGTGAGAGATAGCGTGAGAGATAGAGTGAGGTGCGAGGGACAGAGCGAAGTGTGAGAGATAGAGCAAGAGATAGAGTGAGGTGCGAGAGATAGAGTGAGGTGCGAGAGATAGAGTGAGGTGTGAGAGATAGAGTGAGGTGTGAGAGATAGAGTGAGGTGTGAGAGATAGAGGGAGGTGTGAGAGATAGAGGGAGGTGAGAGAGATAGAGTGAGGTGAGAGAGATAGAGTGAGGGATAGAGTGAGGTGTGAGAGATAGAGGGAGGTGAGAGAGATAGAGTGAGGTGTGAGAGATAGAGTGAGGGATAGAGTGAGGTGTGAGGGATCGAGCGAGGTGTGAGGGTTAGAGTGAGGAGTGAGAGATAGTGCGAGAGATAGAGCGAGGTGTGAGGGATAGAGCGAGGTGTGAGGGTTAGAGTGAGGTGTGAGAGATAGAGCGAGAGATAGAGCGAGGTGTGAGGGATAGAGCGAGGTGTGACGGATAGAGCGAGGTGTGAGAGATAGAGCGAGAGATAGAGAGAGTTGTGAGGGACAGAGCGAGCTGTGAGAGATATAGCGAGGTGTGAGGGATAGAGCGAGAGATAGAGCGAGATGTGAGAGATAGAGTAAGGTGTGAGAGATAGAGTGAGAGATAGAGCGAGGTGTGAGTGATAGAGTGAGGTGTGAGAGATAGAGTGACAGACAGAGCGAGGTGTGAGAGATAGAGCGAGGTGTGAGAGGTAGAGCGAGGTGTGAGAGATAGAGCGAGGTGTGAGGTATAGAGTGAGGTGTGAGCGATCGGGTGAGGGGTGAGGGATAGAGCGAGATGTGAGAGATAGAGTGAGAGACAGAGCGAGGTGTGAGAGATAGAGTGAGGTGTGAGGGATAGAGTGAGATCTGAGAGATAGAGAGAGGTGTGAGAGATAGAGTGAGAGATAGAGCGAGAGATAGAGCGAGATGTGAGGAATAGAGCAAGGTGTGAGGGATAGAGCGAAGTGTGAGGGATCGAGTGAGGTGTGAGAGATCGAGTGAGGTGTGAGGGATCGAGTGAGGTTTGAGAGATAGAGTGAGGTGTGAGAGATAGAGTGAGGTGTGAGAGATAGCGCGAGAGATAGAGTGAGGTGCGAGAGATAGAGTGAGGGATAGAGTGAGGTGTGACGGATAGAGCGAGGTGTGAGGGTTAGAGTGAGGTTTGAGAGATAGAGCGAGAGATAGAGTGAGGTGTGAGAGATAGAGTGAGGTGTGAGAGATAGAGAGAGGTGTGAGGGATAGAGTGAGGTGTGAGAGATAGAGTGAGGTGTGAGGGATAGAGTGAGGTGTGAGAGATAGAGTGAGGTGTGAGAGATAGAGTGAGGTGTGAGGGATAGAGTGAGGTGTGAGGGATAGAGTGAGGTGTGAGGGATAGAGTGAGGTGTGAGGGATAGAGCGAGGTGTGAGAGATAGAGTGAGGTGTGAGAGATAGAGTGAGGTGTGAGGGATAGAGTGAGGTATGAGGGATAGAGTGAGGTGTGAGAGATAGAGTGAGGTGTGAGGGATAGAGTGAGGTGTGAGAGATAGAGTGAGGTGTGAGGGATAGAGTGATGTGTGAGGGATAGAGCGAGGTGTGAGAGATAGAGTGAGGTGTGAGAGATAGAGTGAGGTGTGAGAGATAGAGTGAGGTGTGAGAGATAGAGTGAGGTGTGAGAGATAGAGTGAGGTGTGCGAGATAGAGTGTGGTGTGAGAGATAGAGTGTGGTGTGAGAGATAGAGTGTGGTGTGAGAGATAGAGCGAGGTGTGAGAGATAGAGTGAGGTGTGAGAGATAGAGCGAGAGATAGAGCGAGGTGTGAGAGGTAGAGTGAGGTGTGAGAGATAGAGTGAGAGATAGAGCGAGAGATAGAGCAAGAGATAGAGCGAGAGATAGAGCAAGGTGTGAGAGATAGAGCGAGGTGTGAGAGGTAGAGTGAGGTGTGAGAGATAGAGTGAGAGAAAGAGCGAGGTGTGAGGAATAGAGGAAGGTGTGAGGGATAGAGCGAGGTGTAAGAGATCGAGTGAGGTGTGAGGGATAGAGTGAGAGATAGAGCGAGAGATAGAGCGAGGTGTGAGAGATCGAGTGAGGTGTGAGGGATAGAGTGAGAGAAAGAGCGAGAGATAGAGCGAGGTGTGAGAGGTCGAGTGAGGTGTGAGGGATAGAGTGAGGTGTGAGAGATAGAGTGAGGTGTGAGGTACAGAGCGAAGTGTGAGAGATAGAGCAAGAGATAGAGTGAGGTGTGAGGGATAGAGTGAGGTGTGAGGGATAGAGTGAGGTGCGAGGGTTAGAGTGAGGTGCGAGAGATAGAGTGAGGTGCGAGGGTTAGAGCGAGGTGTGAGAGATAGAGCGAGGTGTGAGAGATAGAGCGAGGTGTGAGAGATAGAGCGAGGTGAGAGAGATAGAGTGAGGTGCGAGAGATAGAGTGAGGGATAGAGTGAGGTGTGAGGGTTAGAGTGAGGTGTGAGAGATAGAGCGAGGTGAGAGAGATAGAGTGAGGTGTGTGAGATAGAGTGAGGGATAGAGTGAGGTGTGACGGATAGAGCGAGGTGTGAGGGTTAGAGTGAGGTTTGAGAGATAGAGCGAGAGATAGAGCGAGGTGTGAGGGATAGAGCGAGGTGTGAGAGATAGAGTGAGGTGCGAGAGATAGAGTGAGGTGTGAGAGATAGAGTGAGGGATAGAGTGAGGTGTGACGGATAGAGCGAGGTGTGAGGGTTAGGGTGAGGTTTGAGAGATAGAGCGAGAGATAGAGCGAGGTGTGAGGGATAGAGCGAGGTGTGAGGGTTAGAGTGAGGTGTGAGAGATAGAGCGAGAGATAGAGCGAGAGATAGAGCGAGGTGTGAGGGATAGAGCGAGGTGTGAGAGATAGAGCGAGAGATAGAGCGAGGTGTGAGAGATAGAGTGAGGTGAGAGAGATAGGGCGAGGTGTGAGAGAGAGAGCGAGGTGTAAGAGATAGGGCGAGGTGTGAGGGATAGAGCGAGCCGTGAGTGATAGACCGAGAGATAGAGCGAGGTGTGAGAGATAGAGTGAGGTGTGAGAGATAGAGTGAGGTGTGAGAGATAGGGCGAGGTGTGAGAGATAGAGTGAGGTGTGAGAGATAGAGCAAGAGATAGAGCGACAGATAGAGCGAGATCTGAGAGATAGAGTGTGTGAGGGATAGAGTGAGATGTGAGAGATAGGGTGAGGGGTGAGAGATAGAGCGAGAGATAGAGCGAGGTGTGAGGGTTAGAGCGAGGTGTGAGAGATAGAGCGAGAGATAGAGCGAGGTGTGAGTGTTAGAGCGAGGTGTGAGAGATCGAGCGAGGTGTGAGTGTTAGAGCGAGGTGTGAGAGATCGAGCGAGGTGTGAGGGATAGAGCGAGGTGTGAGAGATAGAGTGAGAGAAAGAGCGAGAGATAGAGCGAGGTGTGAGGAATAGAGGAAGGTGTGAGGGATAGAGCGAGGTGTAAGAGATCGAGTGAGGTGTGAGGGATAGAGTGAGAGAAAGAGCGAGAGATAGAGCGAGGTGTGAGAGATCGAGTGAGGTGTGAGGGATAGAGTGAGAGAAAGAGCGAGAGATAGAGCGAGGTGTGAGAGGTCGAGTGAGGTGTGAGGGATAGAGCGAGGTGTGTGAGATCGACTGAGGTGTGAGGGATAGAGTGAGGTGTGAGAGATAGAGTGAGGTGTGAGGTACAGAGCGAAGTGTGAGAGATAGAGCAAGAGATAGAGTGAGGTGTGAGGGATAGAGTGAGGTGTGAGGGATAGAGTGAGGTGCGAGGGTTAGAGTGAGGTGCGAGAGATAGAGTGAGGTGCGAGGGTTAGAGCGAGGTGTGAGAGATAGAGCGAGGTGTGAGTGTTAGAGCGAGGTGTGAGAGATCGAGCGAGGTGTGAGTGTTAGAGCGAGGTGTGAGAGATAGAACGAGGTGTGAGAGATAGAGCGAGAGATAGAGCGAGGTGTGAGGGATAGAGCGAGGTGTGAGAGTTAGAGCGAGGTGTGAGGGATAGAGTGAGGTGTGAGAGATAGGGTGAGGGGTGAGGGATAGAGCGAGGTGTGAGGGATAGAGCGAGGTATGAGAGATAGATTGAGGTGTGAGATATAGAGTGAGAGACAGAGTGGGGTGTGAGAGATAGAGCGAGGTGTGAGAGATAGAGCGAGAGATAGAGCGAGGTGTGAGGGATAGAGTGAGGTGTGAGGGATAGACTGAGGTGTGAGAGATAGAGCGAGAGATAGAGAGAGGTGTGAGGGATAGTGAGGTGTGAGAGATAGAGTGAGGTGTGAGAGCTGGAGCGAGAGATAGAGCGAGGTGTGAGGGATAGAGAGAGGTGTGAGGGATAGAGTGAGGTGTGAGAGATTGAGCGAGAGATAGAGCGAGGTGTGAAGGATTAGAGTGAGCTGCGAGTGTCAGAGTGAGGTGTGAGAGATGCTGCAAGGGATAGAGTGAGGTGTCAGGGATACAGCGAGGCGTGAGAGATAGAGCGAGAGATAGAGCGAGGTGTGAGGGATAAAGCGAGGTGTGAGGGATAGACGGAGAGATAGAGCGAGGTGTGAGAGATAGACGGAGAGATAGAGCGAGGTGTGAGAGATTGTATGAGGTGTGAGAGATAGAGCGAGGTCTGAGGGATAGAGTGAGGTGCGAGTATTGAGCGAGGTGTGAGAGATAGAGCGAGGTCTGAGAGATAGAGGGAGGTGTGAGAGATAGAGTGAGATGTCAGACACAGAGTAAGATGTGAGTGATAGAGCGAGAGATAGAGCGAGCTGTGAGTGATAGAGCGAGGTGTGAGGGATAGAGCGAGGTGTGAGGGATAGAGTGAGGTGTGAGAGATAGAGTGAGGTATGAGGGATAGAGTGAGGTGTGAGAGATAGAGCGAGAGATAGAGCAAGGTGTGAGGGATAGAGTGAGGTGTGAGAGATAGAGGGAGGTGAGAGAGATAGAGTGAGGTGTGAGAGATAGAGTGAGGGATAGAGTGAGGTGTGAGGGATCGAGCGAGGTGTGAGAGATAGAGTAAGGTGTGAGAGATAGAGTGAGAGATAGAGCGAGGTGTGAGTGATAGAGTGAGGTGTGAGAGATAGAGTGAGAGACAGAGCGAGGTTTGAGGGATAGTGAGGTGTGAAGGGTAGAGTGAGATGTGAGAGATAGAGTGAGGTGCGAGAGATAGAGCGAGGTGTGAGAGATAGAGCGAGAGATAGAGCGAGTTGTGAGAGATAGAGCGAGGTGTGAGAGATAGAGCGAGGTGTGAGAGATAGAGCGAGGTGTGAGAGATAGAGCGAGGTGTGAGGGATAGAGTGAGGTGTGAGCGATAGGGTGAGGGGTGAGGGATAGAGTGAGGTGTGAAGGATAGAGTGAGGTGTGAGAGATAGATTGAGAGATAGAGTGAGATGTGAGAGATAGAGTGAGGTGCGAGAGATCGAGCGAGGTGTGAGAGATAGAGCGAGAGATAGAGCGAGTTGTGAGAGATAGAGCGAGGTGTGAGGGATAGAGTGAGGTGTGAGAGATAGAGTGAGGTGTGAGAGATAGAGTGAGATCTGAGAGATAGAGAGAGGTGTGAGAGATAGAGCGAGTTGTGAGAGATAGAGCGAGGTGTGAGGGTTAGAGCAAGGTGTGAGGGATAGAGCGAGGTGTGAGAGAGCGAGTGAGGTGCGAGGGATAGAGTGAGGTGTGAGAGATAGAGTTAGAGTGAGGTGTGAGGGATAGAGCAAGGTGTGAGGGATAGAGCGAGGTGTGAGAGATAGAGCGAGAGATAGAGCGAGAGATAGAGTGAGAGATAGAGCGAGGTGTGAGGGATAGAGCAAGTTGTGAGGGATAGAGTGAGAGATAGAGCGAGAGATAGAGCGAGGTGTGAGGGATAGAGCGAGGTGTCAGAGATAGAGTGAGGTGTGAGAGATAGAGTGAGAGATAGAGCGAGAGATAGAGCGAGGTGTGAGGGATAGGGTGAGGTGTGAGGGATCGAGTGAGGTGTGAGGGATAGAGTGAGGTTTGAGAGATAGAGCGAGGTGTGAGGGATAGAGCGAGGTGTGAGAGATCGAGTGAGGTGTGAGGGATGGAGTGAGGTGTGAGAGATAGAGCGAGGTGTGAGAGATAGAGCGAGGTGTGAAGGATAGAGCGAGGTGTGAGAGATCGAGTGAGGTGTGAGGGATGGAGTGAGGTGTGAGAGATAGAGCGAGGTGTGAGAGATAGAGCGAGGTGTGAGGGATAGAGCGAGGTGTGAGAGATAGAACGAGGTGTGAGGGATAGAGCGAGGTGTGAGGGATAGAGTGAGGTGTGAGAGATAGAGTGAGATCTGAGGGATAGAGTGAGGTGTGAGAGATAGAGCGAGAGATGGAGCGAGAGATACAGCTAGGTGTGAGGGATAGAGCGAGGTGTGAGGGATAGAGCGAGGTGTGAGGGATAGAGTGAGGTGTGAGAGATAGATTGAGAGATAGAGTGAGATGTGAGAGATAGAGTGAGATGTGAGAGATAGAGTGAGATGTGAGAGATAGAGTGAGGTGCGAGAGATAGAGCGAGGTGCGAGAGATAGAGCGAGGTGTGAGAGATAGAGCGAGAGATAGAGCGAGTTGTGAGAGATAGAGCGAGGTGTGAGAGATAGAGCGAGGTGTGAGAGATAGAGCGAGAGATAGAGTGAGGTGTGAGGGTTAGAGCAAGGTGTGAGGGATAGAGCGAGGTGTGAGAGAGCGAGTGAGGTGTGAGGGATAGAGTGAGGTTTGAGAGATAGAGTGAGAGTTAGAGTGAGGTGTGAGGGATAGAGCAAGGTGTGAGGGATAGAGTGAGAGATAGAGCGAGAGATAGAGCGAGAGATCGGGCGAGGTGTGAGGGATAGAGCAAGGTGTGAGGGATAGAGCGAGAGATAGAGCGAGGTGTGAGGGATAGAGCGAGGTGTCAGAGATAGAGTGAGGTGTGAGAGATAGAGTGAGAGATAGAGCGAGAGATAGAGCGAGAGATAGAGCGAGGTGTGAGGGATAGAGTGAGGTGTGAGGGATAGAGTGAGGTGTGAGGGATCGGGTGAGGTGTGAGGGATAGAGTGAGGTTTGACAGATAGAGCGAGGTGTGAGGGATAGAGCGAGGTGTGAGAGATCGAGTGAGGTGTGAGGGATAGAGTGAGGTTTGAGAGATAGAGCGAGGTGTGAGAGATAGAGCGAGGTGTGAGAGATAGAGCGAGGTGTGAGGGATAGAGCGAGGTGTGAGAGATAGAGCGAGGTGTGAGGGATAGAGCGAGGTGTGAGGGATAGAGCGAGGTGTGAGGGATCGAGTGAGGTGTGAGGGATAGAGTGAGGTGTGAGAGATAGAGCGAGGTGTGAGAGATAGAGCGAGGTGTGAGGGATAGAGCGAGGTGTGAGAGATCGATTGAGAGATAGAGCGAGGTGTGAGAGATCGATTGAGAGATAGAGTGAGAGATAGAGCGAGGTGTGAGGGATAGAGTGAGGTGTGAGAGATAGAGTGAGGTGTGAGAGATAGAGTGAGGAGTGAGAGATAGAGCGAGGTGTGAGAGATAGAGCGAGGTGTGAGAGATAGAGCGAGGTGTGAGAGATAGAGCGAGAGATAGAACGAGGTGCGAGAGATAAATTGAGGTGTGAGAGATAGAGCGAGGTGTGAGAGATAGAGCGAGGTGTGAGAGATAGAGCGAGAGATAGAACGAGGTGCGAGAGATAAATTGAGGTGTGAGGGATAGAGCGAGGTGTGAGAGATAGAGCGAGGTGTGAGAGATAGAGCGAGGTGTGAGAGATAGAGTGAGGTGCGAGAGATAGAGCGAGGTGTGAGAGATAGAGCGAGTTGTGAGGGATCGAGTGAGGTGTGAGGGATCGAGTGAGGTGTGAGGGATAGAGTGAGGTGTGAGAGATAGAGCGAGGTGTGAGAGATAGAGCGATGTGTGAGAGATAGAGTGAGGTGTGAGGGATAGAGTGAGGTGTGAGGGATAGAGTGAGGCTTGAGAGATAGAGTGAGGTGTGAGAGATAGAGTGAGGTGTGAGGGATAGAGCGATGTGTGAGAGATAGAGTGAGGTGTGAGAGATAGAGTGAGGTGTGAGAGATAGAGTGAGGTGTGAGGGATAGAGTGAGGCTTGAGAGATAGAGCGAGGTGTGAGAGATAGAGTGAGAGATAGAGCGAGAGATAGAGCGAGGTGTGAGAGATAGAGTGAGGTGTGAGAGATAGAGCGAGGTGTGAGGGATAGAGCGAGGTGTGAGAGATCGAGTGAGGTGTGAGGGATAGAGTGAGGTGTGAGAGATAGAGTGAGAGAAAGAGCGAGAGATAGAGCGAGGTGTGAGAGATAGAGGAAGGTGTGAGGGATAGAGTGAGAGATAGAGCGAGAGATAGAGCGAGGTGTGAGAGATCGAGTGAGGTGTGAGGGATAGAGTGAGAGATAGAGCGAGAGATCGAGCGAGAGATAGAGCGAGGTGTGAGGGATAGAGCAAGGTGTGTGAGATCGAGTGAGGTGTGAGAGATAGAGCAAGAGATCGAGTGAGGTGTGAGGGATAGAGTGAGGTGTAAGAGATCGAGTGAGGTGTGAGAGATAGAGCGAGAGATAGAGTGAGGTGTGAGAGATAGAGTGAGGTGTGAGAGATAGAGCGAGGTGAGAGAGATAGAGTGAGGTGTGTGAGATAGAGTGAGGGATAGAGTGAGGTGCGAGAGATAGAGCGAGGTGCGAGGGTTAGAGTGAGGTGTGAGAGATAGAGTGAGGTGTGAGAGATAGAGTGAGGTGTGAGAGATAGAGTGAGGTGTGAGAGATAGAGTGAGGTGTGAGAGATAGAGTGAGGTGTGAGAGATAGAGTGAGGTGTGAGAGATAGAGTGAGGTGTGAGAGATAGAGTGAGGTGTGAGAGATAGAGTGAGGTGTGAGAGATAGAGTGAGGTGTGAGAGATAGAGTGAGGTGTGAGAGATAGAGTGAGGTGTGAGAGATAGAGCGAGGTGTGAGAGATAGAGCGAGGTGTGAGAGATAGAGCGAGGTGTGAGAGATAGAGCGAGGTGTGAGAGATAGAGCGAGGTGTGAGAGATAGAGTGAGGTGTGAGAGATAGAGTGAGGTGTGAGAGATAGAGTGAGGTGTGAGAGATAGAGTGAGGTGTGAGAGATAGAGCGAGGTGTGAGAGATAGAGCGAGGTGCGAGAGATAGAGCGAGGTGCGAGAGATAGAGTGAGGTGCGAGAGATAGAGCGAGGTGTGAGAGATAGAGTGAGGTGTGAGAGATAGAGTGAGGTGCGAGAGATAGAGCGAGGTGCGAGAGATAGAGCGAGGTGTGAGGGATAGAGCGAGGTGTGAGAGATAGAGCGAGAGATAGGGCGAGGTGTGAGGGATAGAGCGAGGTGTGAGGGATAGAGTGAGGTGTGAGGTATAGAGCGATGTGTGAGGGATAGAGCGAGGAGTGAGAGATAGAGTGAGGTGTGAGGGATAGAGCGAGGTGTGAGAGATAGAGCGAGAGATAGAGCGAGAGATGGAGCGAGGAGTGAGAGATAGGGTGAGGTGTGAGAGATAGAGTGAGGTGTGAGAGATAGGGCGAGGTGTGAGGGATAGAGCGAGCCGTGAGTGATAGACCGAGAGATAGAGCGAGGTGCGAGAGATAGAGTGAGGTGTGAGAGATAGAGTGAGGTGTGAGAGATAGAGCAAGAGATAGAGCGACAGATAGAGTGAGATGTGAGAGATAGGGTGAGGGGTGAGAGATAGAGCGAGAGATAGAGCGAGGTGTGAGGGTTAGAGCGAGGTGTGAGAGATAGAGCGAGGTGTGAGGGATAGAGTGAGATGTGAGAGATAGAGCGAGGTGTGAGTGTTAGAGCGAGGTGTGAGAGATAGAGCGAGAGACAGAGTGAGGTGCGAGAGATAGAGCGAGATGTGAGAGATAGTGTGAGGTGTGAGAGATAGAGTGAGATGTGAGAGATAGAGCGAGAGATAGTGTGAGGTGTGAGAGATAGAGTGAGGTGTGAGAGATAGAGTGAGAGATAGAGCGAGGTGTGAGGGATAGTGAGGTGTGAGAGATAGAGTGAGAGATAGAGCGAGGTGTGAGGGATAGAGAGAGGTGTGAGGGATAGAGTGAGAGATAGAGAGAGGTGTGAGGGATAGAGTGAGAGATAGAGAGAGGTGTGAGGGATAGTGAGGTGTGAGAGATAGAGCGAGGTGTGAGAGATAGAGTGAGGTGTGAGAGATTGAGCGAGAGATAGAGCGAGGTGTGAAGGATTAGAGTGAGCTGCGAGTGTTAGAGTGAGGTGTGAGAGATGCTGCGAGGGATAGAGTGAGGTGTCAGGGATAGAGCGAGGCGTGAGAGATAGAGCGAGGTGTGAGGGATAGAGCGAGGTGTGAGGGATAGAGTGAGAGATAGAGCGAGAGATAGAGCGAGGTCTGAGAGATAGAGGGAGGTGTGAGAGACAGAGTGAGTTGCGAGAGATAGAGCGAGGTGTGAGAGATAGAGCGAGGTGTGAGAGATAGAGCGAGTTGTGAGGGATAGAGTGAGGTGTGAGAGATAGAGTGAGGTGTGAGAGATAGAGCGAGGTGTGAGAGATAGAGCGAGGTGTGAGAGATAGAGCGAGGTGTGAGGGAGAGAGCGAGGTGTGAGGGTTAGAGCAAGGTGTGAGGGATCGAGCGAGGTGTCAGAGATAGAGTGAGGTGTGAGGGATAGAGCGAGGTGTGAGAGATAGAGTGAGGTGTGAGAGCGAGAGTGAGGTGCGAGGGTTAGAACGAGAGATAGAGGGAGGTGTGAGAGATAGAGTGAGGAATAGAGCGAGGTGTGAGAGATAGAGCGAGAGATAGAGTGAGGTGTGAGATATAGAGTGAGGGAGAGAGCGAGGTGTGAGGGACAGAGTGAGTTGCGAGAGATAGAGCGAGGTGTGAGAGATAGAGTGAGGTGTGAAAGATAGAGCGAGAGATAGAGCGAGGTGTGAGAGGTAGAGTGAGGTGAGAGAGATAGAATGAGGTGTGAGGGATAGAGCGAGGTGTGAGAGATCGAGTGAGAGATAGTGAGAGATAGAGCGAGGTGTGAGGGATAGAGCGAGGTGTGAGAGATCGAGTGAGGTGTGAGAGATCGAGTGAGGTGTGAGGGATAGAGTGAGGTGTCAGAGATAGAGTGAGGTGTGAGAAATAGAGTGAGAGATAGATTGAGAGATAGCGCGAGGTGTGAGAGATCGAGCGAGGTGTGAGGGATAGAGTGAGGTGTGAGAGATAGCGCGAGAGATAGAGCGAGAGATAGAGCAAGAGGTAGAGCGAGGTGTGAGGGATAGAGCAAGGTGTGTGAGTTCGAGTGAGGTGTGAGAGATAGAGTGAGGTGTGAGAGATAGCGTGAGAGATAGAGTGAGGTGCGAGGGACAGAGCGAAGTGTGAGAGATAAAGCAAGAGATAGAGTGAGGTGCGAGAGATAGAGTGAGGTGCGAGAGATAGAGTGAGGTGTGAGAGATAGAGTGAGGTGTGAGAGATAGAGTGAGGTGTGAGAGATAGAGGGAGGTGTGAGAGATAGAGGGAGGTGAGAGAGATAGAGTGAGGTGAGAGAGATAGAGTGAGGGATAGAGTGAGGTGTGAGAGATAGAGTGAGGTGTGAGAGATAGAGGGAGGTGAGAGAGATAGAGTGAGGTGTGAGAGATAGAGTGAGGGATAGAGTGAGGTGTGAGGGATCGAGCGAGGTGTGAGGGTTAGAGTGAGGAGTGAGAGATAGTGCGAGAGATAGAGCGAGGTGTGAGGGATAGAGCGAGGTGTGAGGGTTAGAGTGAGGTGTGAGAGATAGAGCGAGAGATAGAGCGAGGTGTGAGGGATAGAGCGAGGTGTGACGGATAGAGCGAGGTGTGAGAGATAGAGCGAGAGATAGAGAGAGTTGTGAGGGACAGAGCGAGCTGTGAGAGATATAGCGAGGTGTGAGGGATAGAGCGAGAGATAGAGCGAGATGTGAGAGATAGAGTAAGGTGTGAGAGATAGAGTGAGAGATAGAGCGAGGTGTGAGTGATAGAGTGAGGTGTGAGAGATAGAGTGACAGACAGAGCGAGGTGTGAGAGATAGAGCGAGGTGTGAGAGGTAGAGCGAGGTGTGAGAGATAGAGCGAGGTGTGAGGTATAGAGTGAGGTGTGAGCGATCGGGTGAGGGGTGAGGGATAGAGCGAGATGTGAGAGATAGAGTGAGAGATAGAGCGAGGTGTGAGTGATAGAGTGAGATGTGAGAGATAGAGTGAGAGACAGAGCGAGGTGTGAGAGATAGAGTGAGGTGTGAGGGATAGAGTGAGATCTGAGAGATAGAGAGAGGTGTGAGAGATAGAGCGAGAGATAGAGCGAGAGATAGAGCGAGGTGTGAGGGATAGAGCAAGGTGTGAGGGATAGAGTGAGAGATAGAGCGAGAGATAGAGCGAGGTGTGAGGGATAGAGCGAGATGTCAGAGATAGAGTGAGGTGTGAGAGATAGAGTGAGAGATAGAGCGAGAGATAGAGCGAGAGATAGAGCGAGGTGTGAGAGATCGAGTGAGGTGTGAGGGATCGAGTGAGGTTTGAGAGATAGAGTGAGGTGTGAGAGATAGAGTGAGGTGTGAGAGATAGAGTGAGGTGTGAGAGATAGAGCGAGGTGTGAGAGATAGAGCGAGGTGTGAGAGATAGAGCGAGGTGTGAGAGATAGCGCGAGAGATAGAGTGAGGTGCGAGAGATAGAGTGAGGGATAGAGTGAGGTGTGACGGATAGAGCGAGGTGTGAGGGTTAGAGTGAGGTTTGAGAGATAGAGCGAGAGATAGAGTGAGGTGTGAGAGATAGAGAGAGGTGTGAGGGATAGAGTGAGGTGTGAGAGATAGAGTGAGGTGTGAGGGATAGAGTGAGGTGTGAGAGATAGAGTGAGGTGTGAGGGATAGAGTGAGGTGTGAGAGATAGAGTGAGGTGTGAGGGATAGAGTGAGGTGTGAGGGATAGAGCGAGGTGTGAGAGATAGAGTGAGGTGTGAGAGATAGAGTGAGGTGTGAGGGATAGAGTGATGTGTGAGGGATAGAGCGAGGTGTGAGAGATAGAGTGAGGTGTGAGAGATAGAGTGAGGTGTGAGAGATAGAGTGAGGTGTGAGAGATAGAGTGAGGTGTGAGAGATAGAGTGAGGTGTGAGAGATAGAGTGAGGTGTGAGAGATAGAGTGAGGTGTGCGAGATAGAGTGTGGTGTGAGAGATAGAGTGTGGTGTGAGAGATAGAGCGAGGTGTGAGAGATAGAGTGAGGTGTGAGAGATAGAGCGAGAGATAGAGCGAGGTGTGAGAGATAGAGTGAGATATAGAGTGAGGGAGAGAGCGAGGTGTGTGAGGTAGAGTGAGGTGTGAGAGATAGAGTGAGAGATAGAGCGAGAGATAGAGCGAGAGATAGAGCGAGAGATAGAGCGAGGTGTGAGAGATAGAGCGAGGTGTGAGAGGTAGAGTGAGGTGTGAGAGATAGAGTGAGGTGTGAGGGATAGAGCGAGGTGTGAGAGATAGAGTGAGAGAAAGAGCGAGGTGTGAGGAATAGAGGAAGGTGTGAGGGATAGAGCGAGGTGTAAGAGATCGAGTGAGGTGTGAGGGATAGAGTGAGAGATAGAGCGAGAGATAGAGCGAGGTGTGAGAGATCGAGTGAGGTGTGAGGGATAGAGTGAGAGAAAGAGCGAGAGATAGAGCGAGGTGTGAGAGGTCGAGTGAGGTGTGAGGGATAGAGTGAGGTGTGAGAGATAGAGTGAGGTGTGAGGTACAGAGCGAAGTGTGAGAGATAGAGCAAGAGATAGAGTGAGGTGTGAGGGATAGAGTGAGGTGTGAGGGATAGAGTGAGGTGCGAGGGTTAGAGTGAGGTGCGAGAGATAGAGTGAGGTGCGAGGGTTAGAGCGAGGTGTGAGAGATAGAGCGAGGTGTGAGAGATAGAGCGAGGTGTGAGAGATAGAGTGAGGTGCGAGAGATAGAGTGAGGGATAGAGTGAGGTGTGACGGATAGAGCGAGGTGTGAGGGTTAGAGTGAGGTGTGAGAGATAGAGCGAGGTGAGAGAGATAGAGTGAGGTGTGTGAGATAGAGTGAGGGATAGAGTGAGGTGTGACGGATAGAGCGAGGTGTGAGGGTTAGAGTGAGGTTTGAGAGATAGAGCGAGAGATAGAGCGAGGTGTGAGGGATAGAGCGAGGTGTGAGAGATAGAGTGAGGTGCGAGAGATAGAGTGAGGTGTGAGAGATAGAGTGAGGGATAGAGTGAGGTGTGACGGATAGAGCGAGGTGTGAGGGTTAGGGTGAGGTGTGAGAGATAGAGTGAGGAGTGAGGGATAGAGTGAGGTGTGACGGATAGAGCGAGGTGTGAGGGTTAGAGTGAGGTTTGAGAGATAGAGCGAGAGATAGAGCGAGGTGTGAGGGATAGAGCGAGGTGTGAGGGTTAGAGTGAGGTGTGAGAGATAGAGCGAGAGATAGAGCGAGAGATAGAGCGAGGTGTGAGGGATAGAGCGAGGTGTGAGAGATAGAGCGAGAGATAGAGCGAGGTGTGAGAGATAGAGTGAGGTGAGAGAGATAGGGCGAGGTGTGAGAGAGAGAGCGAGGTGTAAGAGATAGGGCGAGGAGTGAGGGATAGAGCGAGGTGTGAGAGATAGAGCGAGAGATAGAGCGAGAGATAGAGCGAGGTGTGAGAGATAGAGTGAGGTGAGAGAGATAGGGCGAGGTGTGAGAGAGAGAGCGAGGTGTAAGAGATAGGGCGAGGTGTGAGGGATAGAGCGAGCCGTGAGTGATAGACCGAGAGATAGAGCGAGGTGTGAGAGATAGAGTGAGGTGTGAGAGATAGAGTGAGGTGTGAGAGATAGGGCGAGGTGTGAGAGATAGAGTGAGGTGTGAGAGATAGAGCAAGAGATAGAGCGACAGATAGAGCGAGATCTGAGAGATAGAGTGTGTGAGGGATAGAGTGAGATGTGAGAGATAGGGTGAGGGGTGAGAGATAGAGCGAGAGATAGAGCGAGGTGTGAGGGTTAGAGCGAGGTGTGAGAGATAGAGCGAGAGATAGAGCGAGGTGTGAGTGTTAGAGCGAGGTGTGAGAGATCGAGCGAGGTGTGAGGGATAGAGCGAGGTGTGAGAGATAGAGTGAGAGAAAGAGCGAGAGATAGAGCGAGGTGTGAGGAATAGAGGAAGGTGTGAGGGATAGAGCGAGGTGTAAGAGATCGAGTGAGGTGTGAGGGATAGAGTGAGAGAAAGAGCGAGAGATAGAGCGAGGTGTGAGAGATCGAGTGAGGTGTGAGGGATAGAGTGAGAGAAAGAGCGAGAGATAGAGCGAGGTGTGAGAGGTCGAGTGAGGTGTGAGGGATAGAGCGAGGTGTGTGAGATCGACTGAGGTGTGAGGGATAGAGTGAGGTGTGAGAGATAGAGTGAGGTGTGAGGTACAGAGCGAAGTGTGAGAGATAGAGCAAGAGATAGAGTGAGGTGTGAGGGATAGAGTGAGGTGTGAGGGATAGAGTGAGGTGCGAGGGTTAGAGTGAGGTGCGAGAGATAGAGTGAGGTGCGAGGGTTAGAGCGAGGTGTGAGAGATAGAGCGAGGTGTGAGTGTTAGAGCGAGGTGTGAGAGATCGAGCGAGGTGTGAGTGTTAGAGCGAGGTGTGAGAGATAGAACGAGGTGTGAGAGATAGAGCGAGAGATAGAGCGAGGTGTGAGGGATAGAGCGAGGTGTGAGAGTTAGAGCGAGGTGTGAGGGATAGAGTGAGGTGTGAGAGATAGGGTGAGGGGTGAGGGATAGAGCGAGGTGTGAGGGATAGAGCGAGGTATGAGAGATAGATTGAGGTGTGAGATATAGAGTGAGAGACAGAGTGGGGTGTGAGAGATAGAGCGAGGTGTGAGAGATAGAGCGAGAGATAGAGCGAGGTGTGAGGGATAGACTGAGGTGTGAGAGATAGAGCGAGAGATAGAGAGAGGTGTGAGGGATAGTGAGGTGTGAGAGCTGGAGCGAGAGATAGAGCGAGGTGTGAGGGATAGAGAGAGGTGTGAGGGATAGAGTGAGGTGTGAGAGATTGAGCGAGAGATAGAGCGAGGTGTGAAGGATTAGAGTGAGCTGCGAGTGTTAGAGTGAGGTGTGAGAGATGCTGCAAGGGATAGAGTGAGGTGTCAGGGATACAGCGAGGCGTGAGAGATAGAGCGAGAGATAGAGCGAGGTGTGAGGGATAAAGCGAGGTGTGAGGGATAGACGGAGAGATAGAGCGAGGTGTGAGAGATAGACGGAGAGATAGAGCGAGGTGTGAGAGATTGTATGAGGTGTGAGAGATAGAGCGAGGTCTGAGGGATAGAGTGAGGTGCGAGTATTGAGCGAGGTGTGAGAGATAGAGCGAGGTCTGAGAGATAGAGGGAGGTGTGAGAGATAGAGTGAGATGTCAGACACAGAGTAAGATGTGAGTGATAGAGCGAGAGATAGAGCGAGCTGTGAGTGATAGAGCGAGGTGTGAGGGATAGAGCGAGGTGTGAGGGATAGAGTGAGGTGTGAGAGATAGAGTGAGGTATGAGGGATAGAGTGAGGTGTGAGAGATAGAGCGAGAGATAGAGCAAGGTGTGAGGGATAGAGTGAGGTGTGAGAGATAGAGGGAGGTGAGAGAGATAGAGTGAGGTGTGAGAGATAGAGTGAGGGATAGAGTGAGGTGTGAGGGATCGAGCGAGGTGTGAGAGATAGAGTAAGGTGTGAGAGATAGAGCGAGGTGTGAGTGATAGAGTGAGGTGTGAGAGATAGAGTGAGAGACAGAGCGAGGTTTGAGGGATAGTGAGGTGTGAAGGGTAGAGTGAGGTGTGAGAGATAGAGTGAGATGTGAGAGATAGAGTGAGGTGCGAGAGATAGAGCGAGGTGTGAGAGATAGAGCGAGAGATAGAGCGAGTTGTGAGAGATAGAGCGAGGTGAGAGAGATAGAGCGAGGTGTGAGAGATAGAGCGAGGTGTGAGGGATAGAGTGAGGTGTGAGCGATAGGGTGAGGGGTGAGGGATAGAGTGAGGTGTGAAGGATAGAGTGAGGTGTGAGAGATAGATTGAGAGATAGAGTGAGATGTGAGAGATAGAGTGAGGTGCGAGAGATAGAGCGAGGTGTGAGAGATAGAGCGAGAGATAGAGCGAGTTGTGAGAGATAGAGCGAGGTGTGAGGGATAGAGTGAGGTGTGAGAGATAGAGTGAGGTGTGAGAGATAGAGCGAGAGATAGAGCGAGTTGTGAGAGATAGAGCGAGGTGTGAGGGTTAGAGCAAGGTGTGAGGGATAGAGCGAGGTGTGAGAGAGCGAGTGAGGTGCGAGGGATAGAGTGAGGTGTGAGAGATAGAGTTAGAGTGAGGTGTGAGGGATAGAGCAAGGTGTGAGGGATAGAGTGAGGTTTGAGAGATAGAGTGAGAGTTAGAGTGAGGTGTGAGGGATAGAGCAAGGTGTGAGGGATAGAGCGAGGTGTGAGAGATAGAGTGAGGTGTGAGAGATAGAGTGAGGTGTGAGAGATAGAGCGAGAGATAGAGCGAGAGATAGAGTGAGAGATAGAGCGAGGTGTGAGGGATAGAGCAAGTTGTGAGGGATAGAGTGAGAGATAGAGCGAGAGATAGAGCGAGGTGTGAGGGATAGAGCGAGGTGTCAGAGATAGAGTGAGGTGTGAGAGATAGAGTGAGAGATAGAGCGAGAGATAGAGCGAGGTGTGAGGGATAGGGTGAGGTGTGAGGGATCGAGTGAGGTGTGAGGGATAGAGTGAGGTTTGAGAGATAGAGCGAGGTGTGAGGGATAGAGCGAGGTGTGAGAGATCGAGTGAGGTGTGAGGGATGGAGTGAGGTGTGAGAGATAGAGCGAGGTGTGAGAGATAGAGCGAGGTGTGAGGGATAGAGCGAGGTGTGAGAGATCGAGTGAGGTGTGAGGGATGGAGTGAGGTGTGAGAGATAGAGCGAGGTGTGAGAGATAGAGCGAGGTGTGAGGGATAGAGCGAGGTGTGAGAGATAGAACGAGGTGTGAGAGATAGAACGAGGTGTGAGGGATAGAGCGAGGTGTGAGGGATAGAGTGAGGTGTGAGAGATAGAGTGAGATCTGAGAGATAGAGAGAGGTGTGAGAGATAGAGCGAGAGATAGAGTGAGAGATAGAGTGAGGTGTGAGGGTTAGAGCAAGGTGTGAGGGATAGAGCGAGGTGTGAGAGAGCGAGTGAGGTGTGAGGGATAGAGTGAGGTGTGAGAGATAGAGCGAGAGATGGAGCGAGAGATACAGCTAGGTGTGAGGGATAGAGCGAGGTGTGAGGGATAGAGCGAGGTGTGAGGGATAGAGTGAGGTGTGAGAGATAGAGCGAGAGATAGAGTGAGGTATGAGGGATAGAGTGAGGTGTGAGAGATAGAGCGAGAGATAGAGCAAGGTGTGAGGGATAGAGTGAGGTGTGAGAGAGTGAGGTGTGAGAGATAGAGTGAGGTGTGAGAGATAGAGTGAGGTGTGAGAGATAGAGGGAGGTGTGAGAGATAGAGGGAGGTGAGAGAGATAGAGTGAGGTGTGAGAGATAGAGTGAGGGATAGAGTGAGGTGTGAGGGATCGAGCGAGGTGTGAGGGTTAGAGTGAGGAGTGAGAGATGGTGCGAGAGATAGAGCGAGGTGTGAGGGATAGAGCGAGGTGTGAGAGATATAGCGAGGTGTGTGGGATAGAGCGAGAGATAGAGCGAGATGTGAGAGATAGAGTAAGGTGTGAGAGATAGAGTGAGAGACAGAGCGAGGTTTGAGGGATAGTGAGGTGTGAAGGATAGAGTGAGGTGTGAGAGATCGATTGAGAGATAGTGAGGTGTGAGAGATAGAGTGAGGTGCGAGAGATAGAGCGAGGTGTGAGAGATAGAGCGAGAGATAGAGCGAGTTGTGAGAGATAGAGCGAGGTGTGAGAGATAGAGCGAGGTGTGAGGGATAGAGTGAGGTGTGAGCGATAGGGTGAGGGGTGAGGGATAGAGTGAGGTGTGAGAGATAGAGTGAGGTGTGAGAGATAGATTGAGAGATAGAGTGAGATGTGAGAGATAGAGTGAGATGTGAGAGATAGAGTGAGGTGCGAGAGATAGAGCGAGGTGCGAGAGATAGAGCGAGGTGTGAGAGATAGAGCGAGAGATAGAGCGAGTTGTGAGAGATAGAGCGAGGTGTGAGAGATAGAGCGAGGTGTGAGAGAGCGAGTGAGGTGTGAGGGATAGAGTGAGGTTTGAGAGATAGAGTGAGAGTTAGAGTGAGGTGTGAGGGATAGAGCAAGGTGTGAGGGATAGAGTGAGAGATAGAGCGAGAGATAGAGCGAGAGATCGGGCGAGGTGTGAGGGATAGAGCAAGGTGTGAGGGATAGAGCGAGAGATAGAGCGAGGTGTGAGGGATAGAGCGAGGTGTCAGAGATAGAGTGAGGTGTGAGAGATAGAGTGAGAGATAGAGCGAGAGATAGAGCGAGAGATAGAGCGAGGTGTGAGGGATAGAGTGAGGTGTGAGGGATAGAGTGAGGTGTGAGGGATCGGGTGAGGTGTGAGGGATAGAGTGAGGTTTGACAGATAGAGCGAGGTGTGAGGGATAGAGCGAGGTGTGAGAGATCGAGTGAGGTGTGAGGGATAGAGTGAGGTTTGAGAGATAGAGCGAGGTGTGAGAGATAGAGCGAGGTGTGAGAGATAGAGCGAGGTGTGAGGGATAGAGCGAGGTGTGAGAGATAGAGCGAGGTGTGAGGGATAGAGCGAGGTGTGAGGGATAGAGCGAGGTGTGAGGGATCGAGTGAGGTGTGAGGGATAGAGTGAGGTGTGAGAGATAGAGCGAGGTGTGAGAGATAGAGCGAGGTGTGAGGGATAGAGCGAGGTGTGAGAGATCGATTGAGAGATAGAGCGAGGTGTGAGAGATCGATTGAGAGATAGAGTGAGAGATAGAGCGAGGTGTGAGGGATAGAGTGAGGTGTGAGAGATAGAGTGAGGTGTGAGAGATAGAGTGAGGAGTGAGAGATAGAGCGAGGTGTGAGAGATAGAGCGAGGTGTGAGAGATAGAGCGAGGTGTGAGAGATAGAGCGAGAGATAGAACGAGGTGCGAGAGATAAATTGAGGTGTGAGGGATAGAGCGAGGTGTGAGAGATAGAGCGAGGTGTGAGAGATAGAGCGAGGTGTGAGAGATAGAGTGAGGTGCGAGAGATAGAGCGAGGTGTGAGAGATAGAGCGAGTTGTGAGGGATCGAGTGAGGTGTGAGGGATCGAGTGAGGTGTGAGAGATAGAGTGAGGTGTGAGGGATAGAGCGATGTGTGAGAGATAGAGTGAGGTGTGAGAGATAGAGTGAGGTGTGAGAGATAGAGTGAGGTGTGAGAGATAGAGTGAGGTGTGAGAGATAGAGTGAGGTGTGAGGGATAGAGTGAGGCTTGAGAGATAGAGCGAGGTGTGAGAGATAGAGTGAGAGATAGAGCGAGAGATAGAGCGAGGTGTGAGAGATAGAGTGAGGTGTGAGAGATAGAGCGAGGTGTGAGAGATAGAGCGAGGTGTGAGGGATAGAGCGAGGTGTGAGAGATCGAGTGAGGTGTGAGGGATAGAGTGAGGTGTGAGAGATAGAGTGAGAGAAAGAGCGAGAGATAGAGCGAGGTGTGAGAGATCGAGTGAGGTGTGAGGGATAGAGTGAGAGATAGAGCGAGAGATCGAGCGAGAGATAGAGCGAGGTGTGAGGGATAGAGCAAGGTGTGTGAGATCGAGTGAGGTGTGAGAGATAGAGCAAGAGATAGAGTGAGGTGTGAGAGATAGAGTGAGGTGTGAGAGATAGAGCGAGGTGAGAGAGATAGAGTGAGGTGTGTGAGATAGAGTGAGGGATAGAGTGAGGTACGAGAGATAGAGTGAGGTGCGAGGGTTAGAGTGAGGTGTGAGAGATAGAGTGAGGTGCGAGAGATAGAGTGAGGTGCGAGAGATAGAGTGAGGTGTGAGAGATAGAGCGAGGTGTGAGAGATAGAGCGAGGTGTGAGAGATAGAGCGAGGTGTGAGAGATAGAGCGAGGTGTGAGAGATAGAGTGAGGTGTGAGAGATAGAGTGAGGTGTGAGAGATAGAGTGAGGTGTGAGAGATAGAGTGAGGTGTGAGAGATAGAGTGAGGTGTGAGAGATAGAGTGAGGTGTGAGAGATAGAGTGAGGTGTGAGAGATAGAGCGAGGTGTGAGAGATAGAGCGAGGTGCGAGAGATAGAGTGAGGTGCGAGAGATAGAGCGAGGTGTGAGAGATAGAGCGAGGTGTGAGAGATAGAGCGAGGTGTGAGAGATAGAGTGAGGTGTGAGAGATAGAGTGAGGTGCGAGAGATAGAGCGAGGTGCGAGAGATAGAGCGAGGTGTGAGGGATAGAGCGAGGTGTGAGAGATAGAGCGAGAGATAGGGCGAGGTGTGAGGGATAGAGCGAGGTGTGAGGGATAGAGTGAGGTGTGAGGGATAGAGCGAGGTGTGAGAGATAGAGCGAGAGATAGAGCGAGAGATGGAGCGAGGAGTGAGAGATAGGGTGAGGTGTGAGAGATAGAGTGAGGTGTGAGAGATAGGGCGAGGTGTGAGGGATAGAGCGAGCCGTGAGTGATAGACCGAGAGATAGAGCGAGGTGCGAGAGATAGAGTGAGGTGTGAGAGATAGAGTGAGGTGTGAGAGATAGAGCAAGAGATAGAGCGACAGATAGAGTGAGATGTGAGAGATAGGGTGAGGGGTGAGAGATAGAGCGAGAGATAGAGCGAGGTGTGAGGGTTAGAGCGAGGTGTGAGAGATAGAGCGAGGTGTGAGGGATAGAGTGAGATGTGAGAGATAGAGCGAGGTGTGAGTGTTAGAGCGAGGTGCGAGAGATAGAGCGAGATGTGAGAGATAGTGTGAGGTGTGAGAGATAGAGTGAGATGTGAGAGATAGAGCGAGAGATAGTGTGAGGTGTGAGAGATAGAGTGAGGTGTGAGAGATAGAGTGAGAGATAGAGCGAGGTGTGAGGGATAGTGAGGTTTGAGAGATAGAGTGAGAGATAGAGCGAGGTGTGAGGGATAGAGAGAGGTGTGAGGGATAGAGTGAGAGATAGAGAGAGGTGTGAGGGATAGAGTGAGAGATAGAGAGAGGTGTGAGGGATAGTGAGGTGTGAGAGATAGAGCGAGGTGTGAGAGATAGAGTGAGGTGTGAGAGATTGAGCGAGAGATAGAGCGAGGTGTGAAGGATTAGAGTGAGCTGCGAGTGTTAGAGTGAGGTGTGAGAGATGCTGCGAGGGATAGAGTGAGGTGTCAGGGATAGAGCGAGGCGTGAGAGATAGAGCGAGGTGTGAGGGATAGAGCGAGGTGTGAGGGATAGAGTGAGAGATAGAGCGAGAGATAGAGCGAGGTCTGAGAGATAGAGGGAGGTGTGAGAGATAGAGTGAGATGTCAGACACAGAGTAAGATGTGAGTGATAGAGCGAGAGATAGAGCGAGCTGTGAGTGATACAGTGAGGTGTGAGGGATAGAGTGAGGTGTGAGAGATAGAGTGAGGTGTGAGAGATAGAGTGAGGTGTGAGAGATAGAGTGAGGTGAGAGATAGAGTGAGGTGTGAGAGATAGAGTGAGGTGTGAGAGATAGAGTGAGGTGTGAGAGATAGAGTGAGGTGTGAGAGAAAGAGTGAGAGATAGAGCGAGGTGTGAGGGATAGAGCGAGGTGCGAGAGATAGAGCGAGGTGCGAGAGATAGAGCGAGGTGCGAGAGATAGAGCGAGGTGCGAGAGATAGAGCGAGGTGCGAGAGATAGAGCGAGGTGTGAGAGATAGAGTGAGGTGTGAGAGATAGAGTGAGGTGTGAGAGAAAGAGTGAGAGAGCGAGGTGTGAGAGAAAGAGCGAGAGATAGAGTGAGGTGTGAGAGATAGAGTGAGGTGTGAGAGAAAGAGCGAGAGATAGAGCGAGGTGTGAGAGATAGTGAGGTGTGAGAGATAGAGTGAGGTGTGAGAGAAAGAGCGAGAGATAGAGCGAGGTGTGAGGGATAGAGTGAGATGTGAGGGATAGAGTGAGGTGCGAGAGATAGAGCGAGGTGCGAGGGATAGAGTGAGATGTGAGAGATAGTATGAGGTGTGAGAGATAGAGCGAGGTGTGAAGGATAGAGCGAGAGATAGAGTGAGATGTGAGAGATAGTATGAGGTGTGAGAGATAGAGCGAGGTGTGAAGGATAGAGCGAGAGATAGAGTGAGGTGCGAGGGATAGAGTGTGGTGTGAGAGATAGAGTGAGGTGTGAGAGATAGAGCGAGAGATAGAGTGAGGTGCGAGGGATAGAGTGTGGTGTGAGAGATAGAGCGAGGTGTGAGAGATAGAGCGAGGTGTGAGAGATAGAGCGAGGTGTGAGAGATAGAGCGAGGTGTGGGAGATAGAGCGAGATGTGAGGGATAGAGTGAGGTGTGGGAGATAGAGTGAGGTGTGAGGGATAGAGTGAGGTGTGAGGGATAGAGTGAGGTGTGAGAGATAGAGTGAGGTGTGAGAGATAGAGTGAGGTGTGAGAATTACAGCGAGAGATAGAGCGAGGTGTGAGAGATAGAGCGAGGTGTGAGAGATAGAGTGAGGTGTGAGGGATAGAGTGAGGTGTGAGAGATAGAGTGAGGTGTGAGAGATAGAGTGAGGTGTGAGAATTACAGCGAGAGATAGAGCGAGGTGTGAGAGATAGAGCGAGGTGTGAGAGATAGAGTGAGGTGTGAGAGCTAGAGCGAGAGATAGAGCGAGGTGTGAGAGATAGAGCGAGGTGTGAAGGATTAGAGTGAGCTGCGAGTGTTAGAGTGAGGTGTGAGAGATGCTGCGAGGGATAGAGTGAGGTGTCAGGGATAGAGCGAGGTGTGAGAGATAGAGCAATGTGTCAGGGATAGAGCGAGGTGTGAGAGATAGAGCAAAGTGTGAGGGATAGACCGCAGTGTGAGGGATAGAATGAGTTATGGGAGATAGTGAGGGATAGAGCGAGGTGTGAGAGATAGAGCAAAGTGTGAGGGATAGATCGCAGTGTGAGGGATAGAATGAGTTATGGGAGATAGTGAGGGATAGAGCGAGGTGTGAGAGATAGAGCAAAGTGTGAGGGATAGATCGCAGTGTGAGGGATAGAATGAGTTATGGGAGATAGTGAGGGATAGAGCGAGGTGTGAGATGGATGTGCAGCTTGGTTGAGATAGATATCCTTTACAAATAAATTTTATTCTGCTTACCACCCCAACTCCGCTGAAGACCAGTGGCACAGAGCTGGGCCCAGGCCTGTGATTTCCAAATGTTCAATGTTAACATAAAAACATCTGACTCAAAATTCACTACACAGAAAGTAATGGTAGCGTGTACAGGAAGTACATGCCATTCACACGACTTTCAACATAATACAAGCTGATCACCCATGCACTGCTTGCGGTGGGCTGGCTGATCATCCATGCACTGCTTGTGGTGGGCTGGCTGATCACCCATGCACTGCTTGTGGTGGGTCAGCAGTTTTAGAACAGGAGTGTTATGCCAAGTAGTATTATCAAGTACAGTGATGAACCGACAATGGGTGAGGGCCTGGTGAGGAGGCCTGAGGCCTGGAGTGGAGGCCTGGCGAGGAGTCCTAAGGACTGGTGAGGAGGCCTAAGGCCTGGTGAAGTGGCCTGGGTTTGGTGAGGAGGTCTAGGGTTTGGTGAGGCCAGGTGAGGGGGCCTGGGGAAGAGCCCTAACATCTGGCGAGGAGGCCTGGGGCCTGGTGATGAGTCCTAAGGACTAGTGAGGATGCCTGGGGCCTGGTAAGGAGCCCTAAGGACTGGTAAGGAGTGCTAAGGACTGGTGAGGAGGCCTGTGGCCTGGGTCTGGTGAGGAGGCCTAAGGTCTGGTGAGGAAGCCTGGGTATGGTGAAGAGGCCTAAGGCCTGGGGTATGGTGAAGAGGCCTAAGGCCTGGTGATGTGGCCTGGGTTTGGTGAGGAGGCCTAGGGTCTGGTGAGAAGGCCTGGAGAGGAGGCCTGAGGTGAGGAGGCCTGGGGCCTGGTGAGGAGGCCAGAGGCCTGGAGCCTGGTGAGGAGGCCTGGGGCCTGGTGAGGAGGTCTGCGTACCTTGTGAGGAGGCCTGTGGACTGGTGAGGAGGCCTGGGGTCTGGGGTCCGGTGAGGAGGCCTAAGGCTTGGTGAGGAGGCCTGGGTATGGTGAGGAGGCCTGGGGTCTGGCGAGGAGGCCTAAGGCCTGGTGAAGTGGCTTGGGTTTGGTGAGGAGTCCTAGGGTCTGGTGAGGAGGCCTGGGGATGGGGCTTGGGGAGGAGGCCTGGAGAGGAGGCCTGGGGCCTGGTGAGGAGGCCTACATACCTGGTGAGGTGGCCTGTGGACTGGTGAGGAGGCCTGGGGTCTGGTGAGGAGGCCTAAGGCTTGGTGAGGAGGCCTGGGTATGGCGAGGAGGCCTGGGGTCTGGCGAGGAGGCCTGGGGTCTGGCGAGGAGGCCTGGGGTCTGGCGAGGAGGCCTAAGGCCTGGTGAAGTGGCTTGGGTTTGGTGAGGAGTCCTAGGGTCTGGTGAGGAGGCCTGGGGATGGGGCTTGGGGAGGAGGCCTGGAGAGGAGGCCTGGGGACTGGTGAGGAGGCCTGGGGACTGGTGAAGAGGCCTGGGGAGAAGTCCTAAGATCTGGTGAGGTGGCCTAAGGACTGGTGAGGAGGCCTGGAGTCTGATGAGGAGGCCTGGGGCCTGGCGAGGAGTTCTGGGTGCGGTGAGGATGCCTGGGGTATGGTGAGGAGGCCTAAGGCCTGGTGAAGTGGCCTGGGTTTGGTGAGGAGTCCTAGGGTCTGGTGAGGAAGCCTGGGATGGGGCTTGGGGAGGAGGCCTGGAGAGAAGGCCTGGGGATGGTGAGGAGGCCTGGGGCCTGATGAGTCCTAAAGTCTGGTGAGGAGGCCAGTAGCCTGGGGCCTAGTGAGGGGGTCTGGGGAGGAGGCCTGGGGACTGGTGAGGAGTCCTAATGTCTGGTGAGGAGGCCTTGGGACTGGTGAAGAGTCCTAATGTCTGGTGAGGAGGCCAGGGGCCTGGTGAAGAGGCCTGGGACCTGGTGAGGGGGCCTGGGGCCTGGTGAGGGGGGGCAGGGGCCTGGTGAGGAGGCCTGGGATCTGGTGAAGAGGCTTGGGGCCTGGGGTCTGGTGAGGAGGCCTAAGGCCTGGTGAGGAAGCCTGTGTTTGGTGAGGAGGCCTGAGATCTGGTGAAGAGGCTTGGGGTCTGGGGTCTGGTGAGGAGGCCTAAGGCCTGGTGAGGAAGCCTGGGTTTGGTGAGGAGGCCTAAGTCCTGGTGAGGAGGCCTGGGGTCTGATGAGGACGTCTGGGGAATGATGAGGAGGCCTGGGGTCTGATGAGGAGTCCTAAAGTCTGGTGAGAAGGCCTGGGGCCTGGTGAGGAGGCCTGGGGAGGAGTCCTAAGGACTGGTGAGGATGCCTGGAGCCTGGGGAGGAGTCCTAAGGACTGGTGAGGAGGCCTGAGGCTTGGGGAGGAGGCCTGAGGCCCGGGGAGGAGGCCTAAGAACTGGTGAGGAAGCCTGGCATCGGGTGAAGAGGCCTGGGGCCTGGTGAGGGAGCCCGGAGCCCATTGAGGTCTGGTGCCTGGTCAGGAGCTCTGGGGTCTGGTGAGGAGGCCTAAGGCCTGGTGAGGAAGCCTGGGTTTGCTGAGGAGGCCTGGGGCCTGGAGTATGGTGAGCAGGCTTGGGGTATGGTGAGGAGGCCTGGGGCCTGGTGTAGAGGCCTACAGTATGGTGAGGCAGCCTGGGGTCTGGTGAGGAGGCCTGGGATATGTTGAGGAGGCCCGGGGCCTGGTTAGAGGCCTGCGCTATGGTGAGGAGGCTGGGAGTCTGGTGAGGTGGCCTGGGGTCTGGTGAGGAGGCCTGGGGTATGGTGAGGAGGCCTGGGGTATGGTGAGGAGGCCTGGGGTATGGTGAGGAGGCCTGGGGTATGGTGAGGAGGCCTGGGGTATGGTGAGGAGGCCTGGGGTATGGTGAGGAGGCCTGGGGTATGGTGAGGAGGCCTGGGGTATGGTGAGGAGGCCTGGGGTATGGTGAGGAGGCCTGGGGTATGGTGAGGAGGCCCGGGGTATGGTGAGGAGGCCCGGGGCCTGGTTAGAGGCCTGCGCTATGGTGAGGAGGCTGGGAGTCTGGTGAGGTGGCCTGGGGTCTGGTGAGGAGGCCTGGGGTATGGTGAGGAGGCCTGGGGTATGGTGAGGAGGCCTGGGGTATGGTGAGGAGGCCTGGGGTATGGTGAGGAGGCCTGGGGTATGGTGAGGAGGCCTGGGGTATGGTGAGGAGGCCTGGGGTATGGTGAGGAGGCCTGGGGTATGGTGAGGAGGCCTGGGGTATGGTGAGGAGGCCTGGGGTCTGGTGAGGAGGCCTGGGGTCTGGTGAGGAGGCCTGGGGTCTGGTGAGGAGGCCTGGGGTCTGGTGAGGAGGCCTGGGGTATGGTGAGGAGGCCTGGGGTATGGTGAGGAGGCCCGGGGCCTGCGGTATGGTGAGGAGGCTAGGAGTCTGGTGAGGCAGCCTGGGGTCTGGTGAGGAGGCCTGGGGCCTGGCAGTACTGTGGTGGAATCTCAGGATCTCACTGTAGCGTGTCCTGAGATCACGGAACACTGGGAAGGGGTCCTGGAGTTCCGATTCTGGCCATGGCATCACTGACAGAGGAAGGTGCCCTGTCCTGGGATTCAGGGAACCTGAGGAGGAAGATTCCAATCTATAAGAGCGGTGAGGGCAATGATGGCATCAGGGAACAATGGGAATGTGAGCAGTGGGAGGAGAATTCCAGGATCTGGAAGGTGGGGTTGGGATGGATCTTGAGGTCCAGGAGAACTGAGGAGGAGGAGGTTTAGGAGAACTGGCGAGGGCTGTCTGGCAGTATTGGTAAGCAGCCTTGTGGGGACGGAGTCAAGGAGAGTGGGGCCTAAATATCTTTGGCCCAGTTCAGACCATCAGTCAATATCCCCCCACTGCGGTCCCACTATTCAGGCTCCTCCCTTGAACAGTGTACAGCCCCATTACTTCCCCACCATCAGCCGGTAGCTGTTTTGATATTCCTGCCTTAAAGCAATTATTGCACTATTAGTAAGTTTGCCGACACATGGGGGTAATTTTAACCTCAGGCAGTTAAAATGCCCCGTACAAGTTACTCCCTCCCATTCGCCTTCCCATGGGTCCCAATATTAACCGGCTCTGTTTTGCAGGTGAGAACGACACCCTCCTGACGGTAGTGCAGTCATGCTTTAAATATGCAAATACATAAACATAAATTGTTGGAAATACAGGTCAGGCCGCACCTGCGGAGAGAGAAACAGAGTTAACGTTTCAGGTCGATGACCTTTCGTCAGAACTGGAAAAAGTTAGAGATGTAACAGGTTTTGAGCAAGTGCAGAGGCAGGAAAAGGGGGGAGGGGAGGAAAGAACTAAAGTCCTAGCTATGCCTATCTTTATATGGGATACGTGGAACATTCTTTGTCCCCGTCCTATTCCGGTCCCTTCCCTCACCTCTTTTTCCGGTACATTGATGACTGTATCAGTGTCGCTCCCTGCTCTCGCCCCGAACTGGAAAATTTCATCAACTTGGCTTCCAATTTCCACCCCTTCCCTCACCTTCACACGGTCCATCTCCGACTCTTCCCTTCTCTGATTTCTCTGTCTCCATTTCTAGGGATAGGCCATCGACCAATATCCACTATAAGCCTACTGACTCCCACAGATACCTTGATTATTATACAATATAAACTAAAGGGTACAATTCTAAGGGGGTTGCATGAACAGAGACACCTGGGTGGTATATGTGCACAAATCGCTGAAGGTGGCAGGGCAGGTTGAGAAAGCAGTTAAAAACGCATACGGGATCCTGGGCTTCATAAATAGAGGCAGAGAGTACAAAGCAAGGAAGTTATGATGAGCCTTTATAAAACACTGGTCTGACCTCAACTGGAGTATTGTGTCCAATTCTGGACACCGCAATTTAGGAAGGATGTGAAGGCCTTAGAGAGGGTGCAGAAAAGATTTTACGAGAATGGTTCCAGGGATGAGGGACTTCAGTTATGTGGATAGACTGGAGAAACTGGGGTTGTTCTCCTTGGAGCAGAGATGGTTGAGAGGAGATTTGATAGCGGTTATCAAATTCATGAGGGGTCCCATTGGCGGAGTGATGGAAGGTGTCATCGACAGTGCTATCAAGCGGCACTTACTCAGCAATAACCTGCTAACTGACGCTCAGTTTGGGTTCCGCCAGGGCCACTCAGCTCCTGACCTCATTACAGCCTTGGTCCAAACATGGACAAAAAAGCTGAACTCAAGAGGTGAGGTGAGAGTGACTGCCCTTGACATCAAGGCAGCATTTGATCGAGTGTGGCATCAAGGAGCCCTAGCAAAACTGAAGTCAATGGGAATCAAGGGGGAAACTCTCCATTGGTTGGAATCATACCTAGCACAAAGGAAGTTGGCTGCGGTTGTTGGAGGTCATTCATCTCAATCACATGACATCACTGCAGGAGTTCCTCAGGGCAGTGTCCTAGGCCCAACCATCTTCAGCTGTTTCATCAATGACCTTCCCTCCATCATAAGGTCAGAAGTGGGGATGTTCGCTGATGATTGCACACTGTTCAGCACCATTCGAGACTCGTCAGATACTGACGCAGTCCGTGTCCATATGCAGCAAGACCTGGACAACATTCAGACTTGGGCTGACAAGTGGCAAGTAACATTCGCACCACACAAGTGCCAGGCAATGACCATCTCCAACAAGCGAGACTCTAACCATTCAATGGCATTACCATCGCTGAATCCCCCACTATCAACATCCTGGGGGTTACCATTGATCAGAAACTGAACTGGACCAGCCATATAAATACTGTGGCTACAAGAGCAGGCCAGAGGCTGGGAATTCTGCGGCGAGTGTCTCACCTCCTGACTCCCCAAAGCCTTTCCACCATCTACAAGGCACAAGTCAGGAGTGTGATGGAATACTCTCCACTTGCCTGGATGAGTGCAGCTCCAACAACACTCAAGAAGCTCGACACCATTCAGGATAAAGCAGCTCGCTTGATTGGCACTCCATCCACCTTCATCATTCACTCCCTCCACCACCGGCGCACTGTGGCTGCAGTGTGTACCATCTACAAGATGCACTGCAGCAACTCGCCAAAGCTCCTTCAACAGCACCTTCCAAACCCGCGACCTCTACCACTTAGAAGGACAAGGGCAGCAGACGCATGGGAACATCACCACCTACAAGTTCCCCTCCAAGCCACACACCATCCTGACTTGGACCTGTATCGCTGTTCCTTCACTGTTGCTGGGCCAAAATCCTGGAACTCCCTTCCTAACAGCATTGTGGGTGTACCTACACCATATGGACTGCAGCGGTTCAAGAAGGCGACTCACCACCATCTTCTCAAGGGCAATTAGGGATGGGCACTAAATGCAGGCCTAGCTAGCCAGCGACGCCCACATCCCATCAATGAATTTTAAAAAAGGGTCGAGAACCAGACGACACAGATTTAAGGTGATTAGCAGAAGAACCAAAGGCGACATGAGGAAAAACTTTACTCAGCGAGTGGTTAGGATCTGGAATGCACTGCCTGAGAGGGTGGTGGAGGCAGATTCAATCATGGCTTTCAAAAGGGAATTGGATAAGAAAAACATTTTGCAGGGCTAGGGGGAAAGGGCAGGGGAGTGGGATTAGCGAAAGTGCTCTTGCAGAGAGCCAGCACAGGCTGGACGGGCCGAATGGCCTCCTTCTGTGCTGTAAACGTTCTATGATTCTACGATTAGAACGGTTCCTGCGGATTGGAAGGTAGCAAATGTAACCCCACTATTTAAGAAAGGAGGGAGAGAGAAAACAGGGAACTACAGACCGCCTGACATCAGTAGCAGGGAAAATGCAAGATTCTATTATTAAGGACGTGGTAACAGGGCACTTAGAAAATAATAATAGGATTGGGCAGAGTCAACACGGATTTATGACAAGGAAATCGTGTTGGACGAACCTGTTAAGAGTTTTTTGAGGTTGTAACTAGCAGAATAGATAAGGGGGAACCAGTGGATGTGGTGCATTTGGATTTTCAGAAGGCGTTCGATAAGGTGCCACACAAGAGGTTATTAAACAAAATTAAGGCTCATAGGATTGGGGTAATATACTAGCATGGATTGAGGATTGGTTAACGGACAGAAAACAAAGTAGGAATAAACAGATCATTTTCGGGTTGGCAAGCTGTAACTAGTGGGGTACCACAAGGATCAGTGCTTGGGCCTCAGCTATTTACAATCAACATCAATGATTTGAATGAGGGGACCAAATGTAATATATCCAAGTTTGCTGATGATAGAAACATAGAAGATAGGAGCAGGCGTAGGCCATTCGGCCCCTCGAGCCTGCTCCGCCATTCAATGAGATCATGGCTGATCATCCAAATTCAGTACCCTGTCCCTGCCTTCTCTCCATATCCCTTGATCCCTTTAGCCTTAAGAAATATATCCAACTCCTTCTTGAATATATTTAATGAATTGGCCTCTACTGCCTTCTGTGGTAGAGAATTCCACAGGTTCACCACTCTCTGGGTGAAGAAATTCCTCCTCATCTCTGTCCTAAATGGCTTACCCCTTATCCTTAGACTGTGACCCCTGGTTCTGGACTCCTTCCTGCATCTAGTCTGTCTAGTCCTGTTAGAATTTTATAAGTTTCAATGAGATCCCCTCTCATTCTTCTAAACTCCAGAGAGTATAAGCCCAATCGACCCAATCTATCCTCATACGTCATTCCTGCCATCCCAGGTATCAGCCTGGTGAATCTTCGCTGCACTCCCTCAATGGCAAGAACATCCTTCCTCAGATAAGGCGACCAAAACTGCACACAATATCAAGATGTGGCCTCACCAAGGCCCTGTACAACTGCAGCAAGACATCCTTGTTCCTGTAGTTGAACCCTCTCGCTATGAAGGCCAACATACCATTTGCCTTCTTAACCGCCGGCTGCACCTGCATGCTTAACTTCAGCGACTGGTGCACAAGGCCTGCTTTTTACAAGGTAAGTGGTGAATTAATTAAAATTAAAACATTTTTTCCACAGGTTTATTATTTTTTAATACTTTAAAGCAAGGTAAGTTTAATTTTAGCCCCATTGGAAAATAAAATTATTTTTTTCAAAAATTTAAATTATTGTTTAAAATAGTTATTTCATGTAATTTATAGTTTATTTAAAAAATGTGATTTAAAAAAAAAATTATTTGAAGATTTAGTGCTATTTTGGGGCCGTAGTATTTATAAGTCTTGACAGCACTTCCTGTCAGACTTATGAATGGAGCATTCCCTGCTCCGATTGGCTCCCCATGGCCCACATCGAACTAACTGCGCCCCTGGGATACCCAAGCACTGCGCGCCGGCAGCTGGACCAGGCCCCGGATCGGAATTCCACGGGGGCCCAGAGCTCAACGGTCGGCGCGCAAGGTAAGTGCAGATCGGGGGCTTGCACCCGCGGGAAGCCCCCGACCCGAATTTCTGGACCAATAATCTGCCTTCCTGTTTTTGACACCAAAGTGGATAACCTTGCATTTATCCATGTTATATTGCATCTGCCATGCTTCTGCCCAATCACCCAACCTGTCCAAATCATTACTGGAGTTTCTCGGCATCCTCCTCACAGCACACACGCCCACCCAGCTTTGTGTCATCTGCAAACTTGGAGGTATTACATCCAGTTCCCTCGGCTAGATCATTAACATATATTGTGAATAGCTGGGGTCCTAGGACCGATCCCTGCGGTACCCCACTAGTCACTGCCTGCCACTCGGAAAAAGACCCATTTATTACAACTCTTTGCTTCCTGTCTGCCAACCAGTTCTCTATCCAAGTCAGTACCTTGCCCCCAACCCCATGTGCTTTAACTTTACACGCTAATCTCTTATGCGGGACCTTATCGAAAGCCTTCTGAAAGTCCAAATACACCACATCCACTGGTTCTCCCTTATCTATTCTACCAGTTACATCCTCAAAAAATTCCAGTAGATTAGTCAAGCACGATTTACCTTTTGTAAATCCATGTTGACTTTGTCCGATCCTGTCACTGTTTTCCAAGTGCTCTGCTATTACATCTTTTATAATGGACTCTAGCATTTCCCCACTACCGATGTCAGGCTTACCGGTCTATAATTCTCCGTTTTCTCTCTACCACCTTTTTTGAACAGTGGGGTAACATTAGCTACCCTCCAATCCATGGGTACTGTTCCAGAGTCTATAGAATTTTGGAAGGTGACCAACAATGCATCTACTATTTCTAGGGCCACTTCCTTAAGTACCCTAGGATGTAGATTATCAGGCCTTGGGGATTTATCGGCCTTCAATCCCGTCAATTTCCCTAACACCATTTCCCTACAAATACTGATTTCATTCAGTTCCTCCCTCTCATTAGACCCTATGTTCCCCGACATCTCTGGGAGGTTATTTGTGTCCTCCTTTGTGAAGACAGAACCAAAGTATGTATTTAATTGGTCTGCCATGATACAAAGTTGGTGGGAATATAAGTTGTGAGGAGGATGCAAGGAGACTTCAAGGGGATATAGACAGGCTAAGTGAGTGGGCAAGAACATGGCAAATGGAATATAACATGGAGAAATGTGAAGTTATCCACTTTGGTAGAAAAATAGAAAAGCAGAGTATTTTTTAAATGGTGAGAGATTGGGAAATGTTGGTGTTCAGAGGGACCTGGGTGTTCTTGTACACGAATCACTGAAAGTTAACATGCAAGGAATTAGGAAAGCAAATGGTATGTTGGCCTTTATTACAAGAGCATTTGAGTATAAGAGTAAAGAATTCTTACTGCATTTATATAGGGCCCTGGTGAGACCACACCTGGAATATTGTGTACAGTTTTGGTTCCTTACCTAAGGAAGGATATACCCAGGGGTCACTGTCTCAGAATAAGGGATCGGCCATTTAGGACTGAGATGACGAGAAATTTCTTCACTCAGAGGGTGGTGAATCTTTGGAATTCTCTACCCCAGAGGGCTGTAAAGGCTCAGTCGTTGAGTATATTCAAGACGGAGATCGATAGATTTTTGGATATTAAGGGAATCAAGGGATATGGGGATAGTGCAGGAAAGTGGAGATGAGGTAGAAGATGAGCCATGGTCTTATTGAATGGTGGAGCAGGCTCGAGGATCTAAATGGCCTGCTCCTGCTCCTATTTCTTATGATTATATTTCCTCCCATCCCACTTCCTGTAAGGACTCTATTCCATTTTCCCAGTTTCTCCGTCTCCGTTGCATCTGTTCTGATGATGCCACCTTCCATACCAGTCTTCCTTTTTCCTCAACCGAGTTTTCCCCTTCTCCATGGTTGTCAGGACTCTCGACTGTGTCCGTCCCATTTCCCGCACTTCTTCCCTCACCCCTTCCCCTCCTTCCTAGAACCACGATAGAGTTCCCCTTATCCTCACATTCCACCTCACCAGCCTCCACATTCAACGGATCATCCTCCGCCATTTCCACCACCTCTGGCACAGTGCCACCACCAAACACATCTTCCCCTCCCCTTTCAGCATTCCAATGGGACCGTTACCTCTGTGACACCCTGGTCCACTCCTCAACCACCTCCAACACCCCCTCCCCATCCCACGACACCTTCCCATGCAAGAGCAGGAGATTCAAAACCTGCCCTTTCACCTCCTCCCTTCCCACTGCCCAGGGCCCCAAACACTCCTTCCAGGTTAAACAGTGATTTACTTGTACCTCTTCCAATTTAGCATTGCTTTGCTGAACAACTTCATTCAGTTCGCAAGTGTGAACCTGAGCTTCCGGTCATTTGCCATTTTAATTCTCCATCCCACGCCCACTCTGACCTCTCTGTTCTCGGCCTCCAACACTCTTCCAGTGAAGCTCAACGGAAGCTCGAGGTACAGCACCATCTTTCAATGAGGCACTTCACAGCCTTGCGGAATCAACCTCGAGTTCAACAATTATTGATCATAACCACCGCTCCCATTTTTTCGGACGGCAGCTGTTGATGATTCTGATGTTGCCATTTACACCTCTAGACTCATCTTTTGTTCCTTTACTTATTGCATTATTACCCCACTTTTTGCCTTGCACCATCATCCCTTTTGTCATTTACTCTCTCCTGCATTCCACCCTATCACAGACCTTCCCTTTTGTTCTTTCCTCCCTATAGTAATCTCGGATGTAATGCTTAAGTTATCCACCAGAGGGAGACAAATGCAAAGGGATTATATTTACTAGTCTTAAGGTAAAATTGCATTATGGGTAGAATGACTCATAGCATCACAGAATCACAGAATCACAGAAGCCCCACAGTGCAGATAGAGGCTATTTCGGCCCATCGAGCCTGCACCGACACATATCCCACCCGATCCCCGTAACCCCTACACCAACACATATCCCACCCTATCCCCGTAACCCCACGTATTTAATCCCCCTAACACTAAGGGTCAATTTATCATAGCCAATCGACCTAACCCGCACATCTTTGGACTGTGGGAGGAAACCGGAGCACCCGGAGGAAACCCACGCAGACACGGGGAGAATGTGCAAACTCCACACAGACAGTCACCCGAGGCCGGATTCGAACCCGGGTCCCTGGCGCTGTGAGGCAACAGTGCTAACCACTATGCCACCGTGCTGCCTGTTGGTTTGCTCGTGCAGTAGAATTAGAAGTGCATGCCTGTAGCTTGTAAGAGCTCTGTTCTCTCCTTATTCTGTGTAATTAAAAGTAAAGTTTTGAGTTCCTGAAGTCTCACTTATCGTAGTTATTGGACCTTACTACTCGGATATAACATTTGGCGATGAGGATTAACTGGTTCAACTTGAAGAAGGGAAAATACAAGATCACTGCATCTGACTCATGGCTACTCGAGTAGGAGAGATTTCTGCTTTTGATGTTCAAAATCAAACTTGGGAAGAGTACTGTGAGTTGCTCGAGCATTTCTTTGTAGCAAATTATATTGTCGATATTGGAAAAAGGAGAGCTATTTTGCTAACTTCGGTGGGGAGTCTGACATATAGTTTATTGAGAAACTTATGCAGTCCTGCAAAGCCTGGAGATAAATCATTTACTGAATTAGTGGACTTGCTAAAGGAACATTTCAATCCCAGACCAAGTGAGATTGTACAGCGTTTCAAATTTAATTCACGGAACAGGATACCGGGAGAAACTGTGTTGGATTATGTTGCGGTGTTGAAAAAACTGGCACATGATTGCAATTACGGGAACAGCTTGAAAGACATGCTGCGAGATAGGCTGGTTTGCAGGATAATGGATGCTCGAATGCACAGGAGATTATTGTCCGAGACTGGGCTTACGTGTGAAAAAGCATTGGAACTTGCTCAATTAATAGAGACAGCGAACCGAGATGTAAAAGAAATAAAAGGTTGCGACTGGTCTACTACAAAGCAAGTTGGAAGTCAGTTTATGGTGCACAAGTTAAATATGGGTCCGAAATCACAACGTGCGCATTTAAAGGCATGTTATAGATGCAATGGAGATCACCTGGCAAGGGAATGCAGGTTTCTGGAGGAAAAGTGCCACAAGTGTGGGAAAAAAGGACATATAAAACGTGTATGCAGAGCAAAAGCTACCGTGGAGGTTTACAAACCTAAAGGGGGAGAAAAGCAAAACCTGGTAAGAGAAGTGAAAAAACAGGGAGCACATCACATCAGTGGAGAAGCTGAGAAAGAAGACGACGTGTTCATATTGCATAGTATGGTAGAGGATATTCCTAAAGTGGAACCTATCACTTTGGAACTGATAGTAAATGACACTAAGGTCAACTTTGAGGTGGATACTGGATGTGGTGTTACCATAATGAACAGGGAAGAGTATTCAAAATTGTGGAACCGTGCAAAAGTTCCAGAGTTAAAGTCTTGCTCTATGAAGCTAAAAACATATACTGGTGAATGAGTGGCAACCTTGGGTACAGCTATTGTAACTGTGAAACACAGGGACACTGTGGAACAGCTACCTGTAGTTGTAGTATCGGGTTCTGTACCAAATTTGTTAGGTCGGGGCTGGATACGAGATCTTAAATTAGATTGGGGAGCAATAAATCAAATGGAGAGAGGCAAACAGTTGTCTTTGCAAGACGTGTTGATTGAACATGAGAATGTGTTCAAGGAAGAACTTGGAACATTTAATGGCCCCCCAGCTAAGATTTATGTCGACAAGGAGGCACTGCCAAGATTTTTTAAACAATCACCTGTGCCTTATGCCATGAAACTGAAGGTAGAGGCTGAGCTTGATCGTCTTTTGCGGGAAAACATTCTGGAACCCGTAAAATGTTCAGAATGGGCAGCTCCCATTGTACCTGTTTTAAAACCGGACAATTCGGTAAGAATTTGTGGAGATTATAAATTGACTGTAAATAGGGTGTCTAAACTTGAACAGTATCCTATTCCTAAAACTGAGGATCTTTTTACAAACCTGGCTGGAGGGAAGAAATTCACGAAGCTGGATATGAGTCATGCATACTTGCAGATTACGCTAGATGAGGAATCCAAGAAGTATGTAGCCATAAATACACACAAGGGTTTGTTTACCTATAACCGCTTGCCATTTGGTGTCTCATCTAGTCCAGCTATCTTCCAGAGAACTATCGAGGGTGTACTGCAAGGGATTCCACATGTTTCCATCTATCTGGATGATATTCTGGTGACAGAAAGAACCGACCAGGAGCATCTGAGCACTCTGAGAGAGGTACTACTAAGATTGGATAAGGCGGGGTTACGGCTCAAGAGAAGTAAGTGTACTTTCATGGGGAATGAGGCTGTGTTCCTGGGACACAGAGTGGATGCCACAAGGCTCCATCCAATCAAGGAGAAGGTACAAGCACTGCAGGAGGCCCCAGATCCTACAAATGTGACTGAGTTAAAAGCTTACCTGGGGCTGCTAAACTATTATAACAGGTTTTTGCCAAACTTCCCAACAGTGTTAGCACCTCTTCACAAACTACTGCGCAAGGAGACACAGTGGCAGTGGGAAGAGGAACAGAGGGTTTCATTTGAACAATCCAAGAAACTGATGCTGTCCTCGGATGTGCTGGTTCACTACAATGCAGAGAAAGACATCATTCTCTCTTGTGATGCTTCATCTTACGGGGTGGGGCAGTTCTTTCACACTGTATGGAAGATGGAACTGAAAGACCGATAGGGTTTATGTCTCGAACTTTGACCCCAGCGGAAAAAATCTATTCCCAGTTAGATAAAGAGGGATTAGCAGTAATGTTTGGGTTACAGAGGTTTCATAAGTACATATATGGCAGGAAATTCACCATATGCACAGATCATAAACCTCTTCTATCTCTTTTTAATGAGATGAAAGCAGTACCACAGATGGTGTCACCCTGAATCCAGAGATGGGCAGTGACGTTGAGGGCATATGAGTATGTCATCGTTACAAAGTGGGCAAGTACCATGGGAGTGCAGATGCCTTGAGCCGTCTTCCACTACCAGGTACACCTATCCGTGCAGCTCCAAAGGACAGAGTTTTGATGTTGGGAACTGGTCAGGTAGTACGCAGACACGTGGATCAGATACTGACCAGACAAAGGGAAATCGAACTGGAGGTTCCAGAGGAAATATTGGAGGACAGGTTGGTCCCCAGTTATCCAAATGCATTGGTGGTACCAACTCCACAAACAGAGAAAGTTATACCTGGACCCCTTAATCAAGAGGAAACCATCGTAGCAGAGTCAGATACTCTGACTACTGCCCAGGAGCAGCAGGTGGCTTTACCACAACCAAGCAGGGACTTGACTGTAAGACATTCAACAAGGTCTCACAAGCCGCCAGAGCGATTGATAATGACCTGCTAGATTGTTCAGGATGGACTATCGTTAAAGGAGTTTCCTTATGGACTTTTTAAGAATGTTGTTAAGAATTGTAACTTAAGAGGGGGGGGATATAGTAATCTCGGATGTAATGCTTAAGTTATCCACCAGAGGGAGACAAATGCAAAGGGATTATATTTACTAGTCTTAAGGTAAATTGCATTATGGGTAGAATGAGTCATAGCATCCTCCATGTTGGTTTGCTCGTGCAGTAGAATTAGAAGTGCATGCCTGTAGCTTGTAAGAGCTCTGTTCTCTCCTTATTCTGTGTAATTAAAAGTAAAGTTTTGAGTTCCTGAAGCCTCACTTATTGTAGTTATTGGACCTTACTACTCGGATATAACACTCCCCTCCCCACTTTTCCTGCCTCTGCATTTGCTTAAAACCTGTTACATCTCTAACTTTTTCCAGTTCTGATGAAAGGTCATCGAGCTGAAACGTTAACTCTGTTTCTCTCTCCACAGATGCTGCCTGACCTGTTGAGTATTCCCAGCATTTTCAGTTTCTATTTCAGTTTTCCAGCATCCGCAGTAGTTTGCCTTTGTATTAAATCTAATGATCTGACATTGTCAGGTCGCGACTACAACATTAACCCCAGGCCTGCATGGGGAAACCAGCATGACTTCCCTGCCAGGAGCAGGAGCTGTGGCTGCGATAGGCCCAGGTAACTTTACACTTTTAAATGTGCCACTGTGGGCCAGGAGGAGCAGGAGTGAGAGTGAGTTCCAGGAGCTAAAATTTGTCCCACCGCCCCTCGCCCTGCTTCCCCTCGCCTGCCTCCCCTCTCCCTCGCCCTGCCCCGGCCCCCCGCTCTCCCTCCCCGGCCCCCCGCTCGCCCTCCAGGGACCCCCCGCTCTCCCTCCCGGGACCCCCCGCTCTCCCTCCCGGGACCCCCTGCTCTCCCTCCCAGGACCCCCCCCCCCTCCGCTCTCCCTCCCGGGACCCCCCCGCTCTCCCTCCTGGGACCCCCTGCTCGCCCTCCCCGGCCCCCCGCTCTCCCTCCCCGGCCCCCCGCTCTCCCTCCCCGGCCCCCCGCTCGTCCTCCCCGGCTCCACACTCATCCTCCCCGGCCCCCGCTCTCCCTCCCCGACCCCCGCTCTCCCTACCCGGCCCCCCGCTCTCCCTTCCCGGACCCCCGCTCTCGCTCCCCGGCCCCTGCTCTCCCTCCCCGGCCCCCACTCTCCCGATAAAACTGACCCCATAGACTTTATTAAACATATATTTCCTTAAACAAAGAAAAATTTTCTCAAAGTGCTTAAATTTAATCGTTTACAGTTTCCCAGTTTTTATCTTACAACCAAACTTTGGTCCAAAAGAGGAAGATTTCTGAACTGAATTTTCAACATTTCGATTGAGAAAGAGAATCTTAGAATCATGGAATAGTCTGTGCTGGCTCTTTTGAAGATCAATTCAGTCAGTCCCGCTCCCTCGCTCTTTTTTCTTCAAGTATTTATCCAAGTGCCCTTTGAAGGCTACAATTGTGTCTGTATCTACCAGCCAGTGCGTTCCAAATCCTAACCACTCGTTGCCATACAAAAAGTTTGTCCTCATGTTGGCTCTGGTTCTTTTGCCAATCACCTTAAAGATGTGCCCTCTCTTTATTGACTCTTCAGCCATTGGAAGGGTTTGATCTATCTAAACTCTTCATGATTTTGAACACCTCTTTTCTTAGCCTTCTCTGCTCTAAGGAGAACAACCCCAGCTTCTCCAGTCTATCCGCCTAACTGCAATCCCCTCATCCCTGGAACCATTCCAGTAAATCTTCTTCTGTACCCTCTCCAAAGCCTTCACATCCTTTCTAAAGTGTGGTGCCCAAAATTGAACACTACTCCAGCGGTCGTGTCTGTTTGCAACATCAGATTTCTGATTGGTCCCCTTGGGAAATAGGACCGGATTTCTGATTGGTCCCCTTGGGGGACAAGACCAGATTTCTGATTGGTCCCCTTGGTGGAAAAGACCGGATTTGTAATTGGTCCCCTTGGTGGAAAAGACCGGATTTCTAATTGGTCCCCTTGGGGGACAAGACCGGATTTCTGATTGGTCGACTTGGAGGACAAGACACACCCAGTAGTCTGTCTGGATAAACGTTTATGTTGGCTGCCAATCTATTCTCGTACCGTCTCTTTGCCCCTCTCAGTTTCTTTTTCACTTCTCCACTGTACATTTTATATTCAGCCTGATTCTCCCTTGAATTATCAAGCTGTCATCTGCCATATGCCCCTTTTTTCTGCTTCATCCTTCACCATCCAGGGAGCTCTGGCTTTGGTTGTCCTCCCTTTCCCCCTTTTAGGAATGTACCTAGACTGTACCTGAACCACCTCCTCTTTAAAGGCCACCCATTGCTCCATTACATTTCTGCCTGTCAGTTTTTGACTCTAATTTAGCCAGGCCAAATCCCTCCTCAATTCACTGAAATTAGCCCTCCTCCAGTTGTATTTTTATTCTATATTGCTCCATATCCTTCTCCATAACGAATCTAAACTTTACAATACTATGATCACTATTTCCGAGATGCACCCCCACTGTGACATTCTCCCCTTGACCCACTTTATTCCCCAGAACTAGACCCAGCAATGCCTCCTTCCTCGTTGGGCAGGAAACATACTGATCAAGAACATTCTCCTGAACACACTAGAAATTCCTCCCCTTATCTGTCCTTAACACAATCACTGTCCCATTCAATATTGGGTTAGTTAAAGTCTCCCTTTATCACTATAGTTCTTGCACCTCTCAGTAATTTATTTGCAAATCTGCTCCTCTATCTCCTTCCCACTATTTGGTGGCCTATAAAATACACCAAATAGTATAATAGCTCCTTTATTGTTTCTCAACTCAAGATGTGAAGAGCTAATTTGGATTTGGACTAAAAATGGCAACACAGCAGGGCTCATCCGGGATAGTGTCAATAACCTATGTTAGTTTTGCCATCAACAAAGAAACCGCAGGTTCTACTAATCACATATGTGTTAATCACTGTTCATAATATAAAAGATGCTGTTTCTAAAAATATTTGAAATGCCTGAAATAAAGCTTTGGGAAAACAAAGAAACACTCAAATTAAATCTACTCTGTCCACTTTTATATATAGACGTGCCAACATTGCCCATGGTCAGGGCAACAGTGCCCTCGCTGCCAACCTTGTGAAGACAAGTGAACCATTAACAGTAAAATACAAGAGCCAGAGTACACTGCCCTGTTTATCAGGATCATCTTAACATCGGGGAAAATTAAACATCTCTCCACAACTCTGACGAGGAAATCAATGCATTATTTGTCCATTTATCTATTTCACCGTTTGACACTCAACCAAGGATTTTAACTAATTTATCGCCCTCCTTTTCCAGGTCGATGGGTCAAATATCATTTTAAACCTCTGGGTTTTCAGAACACATGTTCTGTGTTGCTCTTTGCATAGTCACCATATATATTCCAGGATTAATCAAACAACATTTAAAAAACAGAGAGAGAATAATGGTATTTATCCCTTCCCCATGTCCAGCGCATTCCTATTGTTTTAAAGATTCTTTACCCTAACCTTTCCCACCGTCCTATTTCCCCATTATGTCTGTGTTCAGTTAGAAATTGCCCGTCAGATTATACTGTTCTGCAATTAAAACAGCATGAAACTAAAGATGAAGGAGATAACAAATTCAACAGCCAATTTAGAGCTTTCAGAATAATCATATGTAAATCTTTCAGAACACCTCAAAAGGAAGAAAAAGGAAGAATTACCAAGAGCTAAGCAAAATGTTTAAAGGAAGCCGATCTTGGAGTAAGTAGTAAATCATGGTGCTGCCAGGCCACTATCTTTAAGTCTAAGTGGCAGCGAGGTGAAAAATGGCTTAAATGCAGGAAAATCGGCATTGCCGTGGATTGTAATGGGGGCGGAGCTATAATTAACTTCCAACTGTTTTTGGTGAGGGTAATAGCAGAGTGCAAAAGACCCAGGAAAAAATGGAATGTCAATTACTCCAGAATTTCCTCTTTCTTTTACGCTGTTTAAGACACCCTGCAGTAGTGCAAGTCTAGGAAAGTAGGAACTGTGAAGGAGCAGAGAGATTGAGGAGACCGTTTACACAAATAATTTCAAGTTCCTGCACAGTTTACAAAAGGTCATCACAAAAGCTAATGGAACATTGGCCTTTATCTCGATGGGGCTGGAATACAAAGGGGAGCAAGTTATGCTTCAGTTGTACAGAGCTTGGTCAGTCCCCATCTGGAGCACTGCATTCAGTTCTGGGCACTGCACTTCAAGGATATAGTGGCCTTGGAAGGGGCACAGATTCACTATAATTCGTTTCCGACCCCATATCCTCTTCAAGACTACCTACTTCCACCTCATTAACATCAGCAGACTCCGCCCCTGCCTCAGCCCATCTGCTGCTGCAACCTTCATCCTTTGTTATCTCCAGACTCGACTATTCCAAGGCTCTTCTAACTGGCCTCTCATTTTGCACTCTTCGTAAACTTGTCTTCATCCAAAACTCTCATAACTCGCACAAGTACCATTCACCTATCACCCCTGTGCTCACTGACCTACATTGACTCACGCTCTGGCAACACCTCGATTTCAAAATTCTCATCCTTATTTTCAAATAGCTCCACGGCCTCATCCCCTTCCTATCTCTGTAATCTCCTCCAGTCTTGTAACCCTGCGCTTCTCCAATTCTGGCACTTGCGCATCCCTGATTTTAATCAGAACAGATGACCATTTTATCAAGTTATTTTTTAATTTTGTTATATTGATTAAACCCTTATATTGGATATTACAAATTTCAGTTACTGAGGAAAAAATTACCAAAAAGCATTCTAAACGATTTGCAGGAAAAAGATATCACAGCACCACCTAGTGACCATGGTCTGTAATTACACCGCAACAGGAGCCAGTTTACATAATGCTTTTCTATTCCAAATGTGGAAATGGGAATTTGTAATGGGAAAAATTGGCACAAAAATGTAAAAAAAAAAATGTGACAACAGGAAGCAAGATCTTGTAGACAGGAATTGTGTGCTCTCTTTATTGAGAGATAAGAGTGGGCCTCATGCTAAGTTACATGCTAAGCTCTGTGTCTTACCTGACTCTGTTGTCTTCGAGTTGTTAGCGGTATCACCATATCCTCTTCTGATTCCTTCTGTATCTTTTATTGTTTTCTGATTGTTCTTTTTGCTTCTGTCTCTTTTGGTTCTTTGCTGTCTTCTCTTTCTTTTCATGTTCATGACATATCTTCGCATGCCCTTCCTCTGTTCCCACTCCCTGCTTCTGTCTGCTCCCTCTCCACTTCCCTTGCATCACTACTACTTTAGGAACATAAGAAAAGGAGCTGGCTATTCAGCCCCTCACGTTTTTCCGTCATTCAATTAGATCATGGCTGATCTGTAGCTTAACTCCATCTACCCACCTTTGGTAACAATACCCTTGCGTAATAACAATCTATCAATCTCAGTTTTGAAATTTTCAGTTGACCCCCAGCCTCAACAGCTTTTTGACAGTGCTGCAGATTTCCAGCACCCTTTGTGTGAAAAAGTGCTTCCTGACATCACCCTGAATGGCCGAGCTCTAATTTTAAGGTTATGCCCCCTTGTTCTGGACTCACCCACCAGAGGAAATAGTTTCTCTCGATCTACCCTTTCAACTCCTTTAATCATCTTAAACATCTCAATTAGATCACCACTTAATCTACTATACTAAAGGAATTTGCAACCTGTCCTCAGAATTCAACAGTTTCCCTCTCGTTCATTAGTTCCCCTCTGCACACTTGATTGCTTCGCTCCTCTTTCACTTCTCTTGATTTCCCTGCCTTCCTGTCTCATGTTGCCTGACTGTCCTGTTACCACCAGTCCTCCTGTTCCACACTAACAGTCTTCACCTCTTCCTATCTTCTTGTTTTGCACCAACCTTTTTGAGGGCTCTCCTCGCAAAGCTCTCCCATCTGTCTTATGGCATTTCGACCTCATCAATTGCTCACATTTGCTCTCCTCACTGTCTCCCATCTTCCCATACCCTTATCTCCTCACTCTGTCATTCTTCCCATCCCATGCTTCAGTACCCCTCACTATTTTCACATCACCCTTCAGCCATCACTCCTCACTCTTCTCTTACCCCCTCACATTTGCTCCCAAATTCATGTTCCTCTGTGCCCCAAAGTTGCTCCCAGGCAGGATAGCTCTGCCAGTCATTTCTCTTTCCCAATCTTCATCGGACCTTCTACGTGTCAACCCAGGTCTTCATGTGCTTGCTGCTGCTGTGCTTCCATCCTTTACTCCCGCTTCTGCTCTTCTCATGTCCCAACTTCACCAGTTTCTGTGACACTGGCATGTTAGTTTTGAAAGAGCTGAGTTGTGCTTAAATTGCCACAAGTGGTGAAGGTGAGGCACGAGGGACAGTCTGACAGCAGCAAGGACAGGGAGGCTGGTCTGATGCACAGGAGGTCTGGTGTAGATCCGGCGGAGGGAAGCAAGATGACTCAGAGCAGGGAGAGGATTCTGGGGTGTCAGTGGAGGCAGGAGGTCTGCTGGAGGTGTCGGAGCAAGGTGAAAGTAGAGCTGGGTCTTGGAAATGGCCGAGGGGACTGGGGGAGGGCGTGGAGCAGTGCATAAAGTGCTGAGACTAGGAATATGAGGCCTAAAGCTGGCGGGCAAGAAGATGGGGCAACGGGCAAGTGACTAGAAAGAATGTGGCCTAAAGTGGGGCTAGAGGTGGAGCAGTAAAATGTCGACATAAAAAGCATCACTCAAAGATCGGACACAGCAAGTAATGTTCATGTGGACAGGAAGGGTCAGCATGTGCAATAATTTTAATATGTTATAAATACTATACAGTATTAATACAATATTTACAGTATTAACTGCAGCATGTATACAGTGTATGTTTAGTAATATATAGCAGAAATATGATATATTAACATATAGACAGCATTAGTCACTATTACACAACAGTATAAGTTCAATATATATACTATTATTACTACAGTTTATAGGTAGTATTATTTACAGTATTAGATTCCACGGTATATATACAATATAACTACATTAGATATACTATTACATGCAGTATATAGACTATATTATACATTATATACAGTATAAATACATCATATACAACATGTATAGTACGTGGTTTATTATATAAAGCATTATTGACAACATGTACACCATATAGCCTAATATATTATGCAGCATATATAATGTATTTTATACAATATGTATACAGTATGTATAAAGGATACATTACCGTACACTATAGATTATATACGGTATGTATACAGTATTGGTTGATCTCCCGTGCTGTTGGACAAGAGAATTCAAGATGACATGCAGTCTTCAGGTGGCGAGGGTTTAGAGGGTGAAGGTAATAGGACAGGATGGAGGAGCAATTAAGAGGCTAGAGGATGAAGGTAGACTGTGGGAGGGGAGGGGAGGGGGAGGGGGAGGCAGAGGAGGATCAGAAGTCAGGGCAAGGTAGAGGAGGGTCAGATGTTGGGAAGGGAAGGGAGAGGAGGGTCAGAGGTTGGGGAGAGGGGAGGTAGTGGAGGGTCAAAAGGTGGTGCGGGTCAGAGGTTGGGGAGGGGGGAGGTAGGGGAGGGTCAGGGGTTGGGGAGAGGGGAGGTAGAGGAGGGTCAGAGGTTGGGGAGGGGGGAGGGTCAGAGGTTGGGGAGGGGGAGGTAGAGGTGGGTCAGAGGTTGGGGAGGGGGAGGTAGAGGTGGGTCAGAGGATGGGGAGGGGGGAGGTAGAGATGGGTCAGAGGTGAGGGAGAAGGAAGGTAGAGGAGGGTCAGAAGTCAAGAAGGGGTAAGCCTGAGAAGGGTCAGAGGTTATGGGAGAGAGCAGGGAGAGGAGGTCGGAGGAGGGTTAAAGTCAGGGCGAGGGAAGGGTCAGAGGTTGGGGAAGGCAGAGGCGGGTTAGAGATCAGTAAGGTGGCAGGGTCAGAGGTCAGGGGATGGGGCAGGTCGAGGGTCAGAAGTCGGGGAGGGGGTGGTAGATGAGGGTCAAAGGTCGGGGAAGGTAGCGGTGGATTAGAGGTCAGAGAGAGGGAAGGCAGAGGAGGGTTAGAGGTCGGGGATTTAGAGGAGGGTTAGAGGTCGGGGTGGGGAGGTAGAGGAGAGTCAGGTCGGGGAGGGGGGAGGTAGAAGAGGGTCAGAGGTCGGGGAGGTAGAAGAGGGTGAATGTCAGGGAGGTAAAGGTCGGGAAGGGGGATGTAGAGCAAGGTCAGAGGTCGGGGAGATAGAGGAGGGTCAGAGGTTGGGGAGGGAAGGTAGAGGAGGGTCAGAGTGGGGAGGTAGAGGAGTGTCAGAGGTAGAGGAGGTTCAGAGGTCAGGGAGGGGGTTGTAATGATCAATAACGTCATTCTATAATGGACACTAGGTGGAGCCGTAGAGCTGTATATAGCTGTATGTATAAGACTACACTACCCAGCTGTATGTATATTAAGACTACATTACCCATGAGGCACTAGGCTACCCACAAGGCAGCAGTCAAGATGGAAGCCTCTACAGATACTGTACCTAGTCCACATGGGCTCAATAAAAGTGTCTAGCAAAAGCTAGCTGTGTTCATAATAAGAATGTCTATTTATTAATGAACATAAGATGGTACCAGGGTGGTGAAGATCTGCTGAAAATTGTGAAAAGCGACATGGAGAATTTGAAGCCACCAGAGCATTTGAAACTCACAGGAAACATCGACTACAATTGGCAGACTCTCAAACAACAATTCGAACTCTACATTGCAGCCATCGGATTCGGTATGAAGCCAGACACAAGGAAGATAGCATTGCTGCTTACGGTTGCCGGCCCACAGGTGATAGAGGTATTTAATACATTTGTATTTAATCCAGAGGAGAACAGAGAAAAATTAGAAGATGTGCTAAAAAAAATTTGATGCACATTGCTCTCCCAAAAAGAATGAGACCTATGAAAGATACATCTTCTGTTCTCGGACACAGCAGCAAAATGAGACTTTTGATAGCTTTATAACTGATCTGAAACTGAAAGCACAGACATGTAATTTCTCTGAGTTCAAAGCATCCATGATTCGTGACCAGATTGTGTTTGGTATTCATGATAAAAAAGTCAGGGAACGTCTGTTGAGAGAAACCAAACTAAATTTGGAAAATGCGGTGAAAATATGCCAAGCCAGCGAGCTAGCTCGAAAGCACGCGAAGACTTTCAGTGAAATCAATAATGATGCGATTGTAATGAGTGATAATGCTGCTGTCGGTGCTGTGTCCTATAAGGGGAAGAAACATGGGCAGGGCAGAAATGAAAAGCAATCGGAGGATGAAATTTTTAATTGTAAACGCTGTGGTTACAAACACCAGTTAAGACAATGCCCAGCGTTTGGAAAAATGTGCACAAAGTGTAATGGAAAGAATCACTTTGCCAAACAATGCTTTTCAAAAGTAAAAACAATGAAAGGGCAACAAGTTAATGTGATTGAGGACACTGATTTAAGTGAGACATTTTTTGTAGGAATGGTGTCATGTGACGATATCAAAAAAGATACAGAAAATGTGCAGCCCTCAGAAATGGACAATGCTGAACATAAAGTCAATGCAGTAAAAGTGGACAAATGGATGATCCCACTGCAGATAAATGGAGCATTAGTTACATTGAAACTAGACACTGGGGCAAAAGCAAACTTAATCAGTACGAGTGACATAAAAAATATGAAAGAAAAGCCCAAAATACAGAAAAAGTCAGTACTACTGAAGGACAATTGTAGTGTATGTACTTTGCAGAAGGAACTATATTCTGCAGCCCCTGTATACTGCAGTACCAGTAGTGACCACCCCTGTATATAAGCCTGTGTAGTAACTTTGCACAGTTAGTTCCAGTTTGTCTCCACTCAGTAAACACCTGTTATAACCAACTCCTGCAGTCCGTGGTACTAAACAGCATGGGAATGCTGATGGATTGTCGCGCCTACCGTTGCCGACGGTGGAAGAAGCACCTGCAGTGGATCCAGTGGAGATATTCCACTCAACCATAGTCGAATGTCTACCTGTGACGAATGCAAACATAGAAAAGGAAACACGAAATGACTCGACACTCTCCTGGGTCTATGATTTAACGGTGAAGGGATGGCCAGCACATGGTGAACCACTGTTGCCAGCATTCTCGCCGAGAAGAGAACAGCTGTCAGTGTGCAGAGGAACCTTGATGTGTGGATCCAGAGTAGTAATTCCATCCAAATTGAAGGATAGAGTGCTCAATGAGCTTCATGAGGGTCATCTGGGAGGGGTAAAAATGAAGAACTTAGCCAGAGCATTTGTGTGGAGGCCGGGAATCGATAGAGAAATCGAAGAGATGACCACGAGCTGTACAGGATGCCAGAAGGTCCAAAACGCCCCACCACAAGCCCCTCTACATCCATGGGAGTGGCCCTCATCTCCATGGCAAAGGGTGCACATTGATTTTGCTGGTTCCTTTATGGACTCGATGTTTCTAATTGTGGTGGATGCACATTCAAAGTGGCCAGAGGTAATAAAAATGTCCTCAACCACCACAGAAAAAACTATCTCAGTCTTACGAACCATATTCGCCAGAAATGGGCTGCCTGAACTGATTTGCTCTGACAATGGGCCACAGTTTGTGTCTGAAGAGTTCCGGAGGTTCTTAAAGAACAATGGTGTTGAGCATTACACATCTGCCCCATATCATCCAGCCACCAATAGATTGGCTGAGAGGTTCGTTCAAACATTCAAGAAGGCTATCAAGGCAATGTGTAATGAAGACATACCCCTACAACACAAGGTGGATAACTTCTTGTTTGCCTACCGGAATGCGACACATGCGGTTACCAACCAAACTCCAGCCATGATGTTCTTCAATCAAAGACTACGATGCCGCTTGGATTTGGTTAAGCCAAACATCAGAAGAGATGTGGAGAACAGGCAGTTTCAGAATATGAATGAAAGGCCGACCAGGAGTTTTAAGATAGGTCAACCAGTTTTGGCCCGGGACTACCGCACAGAGAAATGGCAGCCAGGAACGATCTGTACACGGCAAGGACCTCTAATGTATACCGTGGACGTTGGAAAGAGCATTGTAAGACGCCATGCTGACCAGATTCTAGAGTCACTGGAAAACGTCAATTCCACACCACGATCCGATACACCTGGTGATGAATCCGAAGTACCAATTGCATCTACCTCAGAATCGGGAATATTGGAAGCAGACGAACCCAACAACGACGTTGATTCTGAATCAACTCTGCCAGAAGAACCTGATACCCCAAAGAGGCGTTATCCAGACAGAATCAGGAAGCCTCCTCAAAGACTGAACTTATAATTGCTTAACTTCAGCTAATGTATATGACAACTGTAATTGTAAATATGTTATTTAATTATTAATCGAATGTTATGTACTGTTTAGCTATAAGGGGAGGAATTGTAGTGTATGTACTTTGCAGAAGGAACTATATTCTGCAGCCCCTGTATACTGCAGTACCAGTAGTGACCACCCCTGTATATAAGCCTGTGTAGTAACTTTGCATAGTTAGTTCCAGTTTGTCTCCACTCAGTAAAGACCTGTTATAACCAACTCCTGCAGTCTGTGTCTCAATTACACATGGACATAATAACTATAATGGACAGAAAATAGATAGCTTAGGTGTATGCAGACTTAAAGTGACAGTCAAAGACAAAGTGCATCATCTCATGTTTTCTGTTGTGGCTGAAAGACTTGATTTGATACTAGGTGACAAAGCTTGTGAAGACTTAGAACTGGTCAAGAGAGTCTACCGTATAAACTGTGCCATAAGCAGACCAGATGACTCAGGTGATGAAGCAGAGAGCCCATCAAGGATGAAAAGGCCAAAGGGTATCCATGTCTGCAAAAAGCCTAGTTTCTCCAAGAAGAAAGAAAAAGACTTTAAGGTCAAAGAGAAGCCAAAGGAAGAAAAGCACAAAGAGGAAAAACACAAGGAGAAAAAGTCCAAAGATATAACCGCAGCAGATGTTGTTAAGCAGTGGAAAGAGAAAAAGAAAAAGAAGAAGCCTGCACCAGAGCAGGAAGCAGTTCCGGTGGATACCCCTTCTTCCCTCAGGCCAATCTTTGGTGTTCCATTAGCCGAGGCTGCTGAGAGGACTATGCTGTATGATGGGATCCAGCTGCCAGCAGTTTTTCGAGAGTGCATTGACTACATTGAGAGTTATGGCATGAAGAGTGAAGGAAACATTGAAACCCTCTCCAAGCAAAGATCGCAAGGAGACCTCGATCTATACAAGAGCAGATTGATGACAATGCCGCAACTGCATCTTGTCATTCACCGCCAGAACAACTCATGAAGACACATCAGACTTACCCGTGTTGAGAAGATCCACATGTGAAGTAAAAAAGCCTGATAGACTTAATCTTTGAGTACAATGTAAAGCTTTGAAAATGTGTTGGCTGTTTTGAAAATGTTTATGTTTATAGAGCACTAACAAAAGTGTTACTGATATTATCTTTATTGTTTTCTTGAAAGTTGATTGATATTGATTTTGTTAAACCTCAAAGAAAGGGGGATGTAATGATCAATAACATGTCATTCTATAGTGGACACTAGGTGGAGCCGTAGAGCTGTGTAGAGCTGTATATAGCTGTATGTATAAGACTACACTACCCAGCTGTATGTATATTAAGACTACATTACCCATGAGGCACTAGGCTACCCACAAGGCAGCAGTCAAGAGGGAAGCCTCTACAGATACTGTACCTAGTCCACATGGGCTCAATAAAAGTGTCTAGCAAAAGCTAGCTGTGTTCATAATAAGAATGTCTATTTATTAATGAACATAAGAGGGGTAGGTAGAGGAGGGTCAGAGGTCGGAGTGGAAAGGTAGAGGAGGGTCAGAGGTCGGGGAGGTAGAGGAGTGTCAGAGGTAGAGGATGTTCAGAGGTCGGAGTGGGAAGGTAGAGAAGGGTCAGAGGATGGGGAGGGTTAGAGGTCGGGGAGGGGGGAGGTACAGGAGGGGGGAGGTACAGGAGGGTCAGAGGTCGGGGAGGGGGGAGGTACAGGAGGGTCAGAGGTTGGGGAGGGAAGGTAGAGAAGGGTCAGAGGTCGAGGAGGTAGAGGAGTGTCAGAGGTCGGGGAGGAGTGGTAGAAGTCTATATGTTAGCCACTGCTCCGTGCCACCCACAGGTCGGCATGTTCTCAGCTGCTGCTACTCTTCATGTTGGCTCTTGGTTTCTGTCCGGCCACACTGGCCCCACCTCTGTCATCTCTGTCCGCCAGCTGACCGGCTCTCGGCCAGAACTGATCCCAACACTGCTGATTGGCAGCTTCGGCCTCTTTATATTAATAATAAACTGATTCTTTTTTAAATGAGCTACCACTGAATATTACTGTATTATTTAAGAAATCAACCAGTATTGAGTTGATTAGCAGGAAGTCGTGTAAGTGTTCAGCGTCTCGTTAGTCTTCCACTGGTTAGCAGTGTTTGTGTTCTGACTTTCCGACTAAATCTAGTTTCAGGCAGTCAGAGGTGGTGTTGAGAAAGTGTGCAATGATGGAGCTGGTAGCACCAGGCCAGGGCAGGTGGCTGAAGCGGGCAGTGATGGGCGGCCCGTGTTAGATGTCCTGAATGGTAAGGGTACACTCCAGGCTCAAGTGGGGTTGTCAGTAGAATATGTGGAGCCAGAAATTCACAATGGGGGAAGAAGACAGTGCTCCAAGCCCTGTGAGGGCAAAAAAGGACAGCAGTATAGAATGGAGAGTCCAAGAGTGGCAGAATAATCAGCACAACTGACATTGTGGCCAAGGAAACAGGCGGACAAGAATCACCATCAAAGCATTGGCTTATACTATCAACATGGCTCAATGGACAAGTAGGGGAAATAAAGTTGGGGAAAAATAAATTTACGTTCAAAATATTTACAAGGGGTAAAATAAACAGTTAATACTTAAAAAATACAGAAATAGAAAAATAAAAACTGAAAAGAACGGAAGTACTGACCTGAACAGATAACCAAGGTGAAGGATAGATTTCAGCTTTATAGAACAAGCACTGCTCCACAGTGACACCCGGTGACAGTGCCTGCTACTACAGGTAGACTCACAGGCCTAGAAATTCAGTCGCGTTTGCGCCCACTTATTGGCTATAAAGTGGTTCGCGCCGGAAGTTTTTTAGCGCCCGAAATTGAGTTGGTCCCTAACATCGGCGTTAGCCGGTAGCGCTGCGCCGGCACCGATGACGTCATCGGTGTGTGCAGCGCCCCGGTTCCAATGGTAATCCGTCCCGATGGCCAAATTCAGTTGCGGCCGCCTCGCCCGTCGCGGCCGCAAACAGCGTTTGCAAAACGGTGCCTTACAGCTCCGAGAGGCCGGCGCATAAAGGTGGAGGGGCGGCCGGCCGCTTTCCCGGCGGCCGCCTGGCCACACCTCCCTCCCCAGACTCCTGTGTGACTCCCGCGAGCCCGGCACTTCTCCGTGGTGCCGGGCTCATTTGACGGGGGAATCCAGCGGCGATCTCACGGCTGCAGGCAGCTCCTCCTTAAGAGAAGGAGGAGGCCTGCAGTACCCCAGCCTGCCGCACGGCATCGGTTGCCGCAGCGGCAGCTGGGCGCCGGAAACTGACATTCTTCGCCCCAAACGAGGCGGCCAAACCCTCCAATAGCGCCCGCCTCCGTCTTGGGGCGGCGCTACTGAATTTCAGGCGGGCGCTAGGGGAATCCGGCCCAGCGCTAAATTTCGGGCACTAAAGACCTGGCGCGGCGATACCGAATTTTTAGCCCACAGCATCTTAGTGTTCCAGTTTGACACACTGTCACATTAATGGGAAAATCCTATCAAAAAAGTGTCAGGCATCACCAGAAAAGCCTAACAGGTAGGTGTGAACATACTTAAAATGAACAATCCCACAGGACGAATCTGGCAGCACATACAAATGTAATAATATATAGATATATACAGTATATATATAAAATATTATGGCCTAGAAATTCATTAAGGCGCTGCCAGCTTTGCGGCCAGTTACCGCCTAAAGAGGGCTTCTGCGCCAAAAATGAGTTTGCGCTGATATTCAGCGCAGCGGTATTGGCGGCGGTAGCCGTTAGCGCCGCGTCGGCACCGATGACGTCATCGGTGTGCGCAGCACCCCGGTTCCGCCCCGAAACCAGCCAGATCCCCATATTTAGTAGCGGCCGCCTCCTCTGAAGCGGCCGCAAACAGCGACCAAAAAACGGGGCCGTGCTGTAGCCTTAGTGGGGCGCTTTAAAGGTGAAGGTGCAGCTGGCCGCTTTTCCGGCGGCCGCCTGCCCGCACCTCCTTCCCCGGCCTCCTCCCCCACCCCCGCGGCATTGCCGGCTGCTTTCCGCGAACCCGGCACTTCTCCGTGGTGCCGGGCTCATTTGCCGGCACTCTCCAGCGGCGATCTCCCCGTTGCAGGCAGCTCCCCCTTAAGAGAAGGAGGAGGCCTGCAGTACCGCAGCCTGCCGCTCCGCAGCGGCTGGCGCAGCGGCGCCAAGAGTGCTGAAATTCAGTGTCAGCGCCCCAAGCGGAGGCGGGCACACCCTGGTATAGCGCCCGGTTCCGATTTGGGGCGCTAACACTGAATATCTGATGATCGCTAATGGCTCCCCGCCCAGCGCTAACTTTTGGGTGCGAGCGAGCTGGCCGCCCCAAAGTGAATTTCTAGGCCTATATGTTATATCTATATCTATCTTATATCTATATATATAAAAGACCTCCTCTGTCTGTCTCTGTTCTCTATACGTTCGAAGGTTATAGAGCGTACCTACACGCGCGTCACATCAAAAGAAAGCTTACAATTACGGATCGGTCATAGGCATATTTACTTTTCCGTCAGACAAAAATCGTGCCCACGGTATCCAAAAAATGTTCAAAATTCCGCTCATTAAATGGGAAAAGTTCCGCTCATTTGCATTGAGTGACGTGAAGGTTGACCAATCGTGCGGTCGAGCGACCTGACAGTTGACCGACGGTTGACCAATCACAGCGTCATGGGGGCGGGTTCATTACGCGTGCGGGCGGGCCATTCTACAGTTCAGTGTTGAGTGACTTGACGATTGACCAATCCTACAGTTCAGTGACCTGACGGTTGACCAATCGGTGTGTGTGTGGGTGGGCCTGATCATTCTGAACCGAGGGGAGTGGCCGCCATCTTGATTCTTCACAATTTTTTTCCCACAATTTCTGTGTGTTAGGGAACTAAGGAAAATAACAATTTATTTGAGTTTTAAATTGTATTTAGCAACAGTAGGAAATGAAGTGATCCCCTGCCCTTCGCCCGGAGGCTCGCCTACTTTGACGGCCATTTCGAGCGACTGTGCCGGCGCCGGGCATGGCCTAGCAGCCCGGGAAGCCTGGGCCTTGAGTTGCGGGCCGTGCCGGGAACTGCCGCGCACAAAATTTCCCCGCGGCGTCAACAGCCCCGCCCCAGAGCCCGACCCAAAGCCACCAGGTCACCGGCCGCGGCGGGCCGTGCCCAAAACTTCCCCACGGCATCAACAGCCGCACCCGAGAGCCCGACCCAAAGCCACCAGGTCACCGGCCGCCGCGCACAAAATTTCCCCGCAGCGTCAACAGCCCCGCCCCAGAGCCCGACCCAAAGCCACCAGGTCACCAGCCGCCACGCACAAAACTTCCCCGCGGCATCATCAGCTCCGCCCCAGAGCCCGACCCAAAGCCATCAGGTGAGCGGCCGCGGTGGCCCAGCCTCTCTCTCTCTCTCACACTCCCAATCTCACTCTCTCACTCCCAGTCTCTCTCTCTCTCACACTCCCAATCTCTCTCTCTCACTCCCAGTCTCTCTCTCTCTCACTCCCAGTCTCTCTCTCTCTCACACTCCCAGTCTCTCTCTCTCTCACTCCCAATCTCTCTCTCTCTCACACTCCCAATCTCTCTCTCTCACACTCCCAGTCTCTCTCTCTCTCACACACTCCCAGTCTCTCTCTTACACTCCCAATCTCTCTCTCTCACTCCCAGTGTCTCTCTCTCACTCACACTCCCAGTCTCTCTCTCTCTCACACTCCCAATCTCTCTCTCACACTCCTAATCTCTCTCTCTCACTCCCAGTCTCTCACTCTCACACTCCCAATCTCTCTCTCTCTCTCACTCCCAATCTCTCTCTCTCACACTCCCAATCACTCTCTCTCACACTCCCAATCTCTCTCTCTCACACTCCCAATCTTTCTCTCACACTCCCAATCTCTGTCTCTCACATTCCCAGACTCTCTCTCTCACACTCCCAATCTCTCTCTCTCTCACTCCCAATCTCTCTCTCTCTCACACACTCCCAATCTCTCTCACACACTCCCAATCTCTCTCACTCCCAATCTCTCTCTCACACTCCCAAACACTCTCCCTCTCACAATCCCAATCTCTCTCTCTCACTCCCAATCTCTCTCTCTCTCACACACTCCCAATCTCTCTCTCACACTCCCAATCTCTCTCTCTCTCTCACTCCCAATCTCTCTCACACTCCCAAACTCTCTCTCTCTCACAATCCCAATCTCTCTCTCTCACTCCCAATCTCTCTCTCACACTCCCAATCTCTCTCTCTCTCTCTCACTCCCAATCTCTCTCTCTCACACTCCCAGTCTCTCTCTCTCTCTCTCACTCCCAATCTCTCTCTCTCACACTCCCAATCTCTCTCTCGCTCTCACTCCCAATCTCTCTCTCTCTCTCTCACTCCCAATCTCTCTCTCTCACTCCCAGTCTCTCTCTCTCTCTCACTCCCAGTCTCTCTCTCTCTCACACACTCCCAGTCTCTCTCTCACACACTCCCAGTCTCTCTCTCTCTCTCTCACACACACTCCCAGTCTCTCTCTCTCTCACTCCCAGTCTCTCTCTCTCTCACACTCCGTCTTTCTCTCTCTCTCTCTCTTACTCCCAGTCTCTCTCTCTCTCTCACACTTCCAGTCTCTCTCTCCAATTCCAATTCAAATGCTTTATTGGCATGAAAGTTTACAGAGAACCATATTGCCAAAGCTTACATAGCAAAAAGGTACAGTTTTCCAACATTCTGTAGGTGTCAATCGATTTGACATTTGTTGGGTACATACTGTTAAGTATGTGTATTGTATTGAACAATTAACACAAAGACTTAAACGTATAACTCAAACAGGCCTTTACTGGTTGGAGGTAGGGACTGCACATAGGTCTTTACTTCATGCCCACAGGCGGGAACTGAGGGGAATCAGTACCCACAGTACTATTTATACCCCTATGGCCAGGAGTGGTACTGCGTATCACTACGCCCAACAAGTAGTGCAGTCCTGTCCATAGGTTCAAAGTAGCACACATATTACATACACAACATTCCTCCCTTCCTAGCTTTACAGTCATCTCCCCATTTAACATAACGTAATAACATATATACATATATAACTTCAGGTTTACATAACAGAATAACATAGATACATAGATAACTTCATGTCAAAAACAGTTCACAGATTCAATCTCTGTGGTGTAGTCGGTTCACGTTGCTAGAGTGACTCATTCAATAGTCCTTCCATGGATTTAACAGTTTGAACTTCCGAACTGAATTGGCTCCGTTCGGAGGGACCACGTGTGTGATCTGGTAGAGGTGATAATGGTTCAGATGGGTCATCTTCTGTTTTTACTTTTCCTTTTCTGCTTCTTGGAGACTCTCTGGGCTCCATTGTCAGCTGCCACAGCTGCCAGCTGCATGCGCAGTTCCTCCTTCTCTTCCTCCTGTTTCCGTCGTAGAGCCAGCTTCTCCCGATGTTCCGTAGACTTTTGGTGCTCCTCCATGATTTCTGCACTTTGGGAGTCGAAGTTACAAGCTGGGCAGGACAGGACATCGTAATATTCGGTGTCGTCCTGAGCTAGACCAGTGAGAGGGTCGTCTATTTCCTCCATACCTAGCTGGACGTTAGCCAGCTCTTGTTCCAAATCCAGACATCTTTCCTGAAGAGACTTCTTCATGTGTACCTCTGCATCCAGCTTTTTCTGGGCTTTCAGCAAGTCGTTTACTAGTGACCTCATTTGTGATTTTAATACTTCAACTTCCTTTGGAGATTGATTGATCGGACTATGCAATCCCTCTACCGGAGCAGCTGTTTCAGCGGTCTGTTGTTCTACGTTGACGTGAGTCAGCGTACTTTTGGCATCCAAGGGCTGCTCTGTTGCAGTCATCTCAGTCTGTGTTGCCACCTCAGCTCTTCCAATAACCTTTGAGAGCTCCGAACCCCTTTCGTTTGAATATTGAAGTTCATGTTCAAGTTTTTCCCATTTCAGAGTCCTGTCCTTCAGCATATGCAGGAGTTGGCTGACCGTTAACTCCTCTGACATCAGACGTTTTGTGTGCTCCTGCTCCATTTTCTCCATCAGCTGCTTCTGTTGTCTTTCCAGATTCTCCAACTCTATATCAAAGAACTCTTTCGTTGCATTCAACTCTTGCTCAAAACGGCGAAGCATTTGTTCTAATTGCTGTTGTAGTTTGAAATGGAGTTGAGTTCGAGCCCGGTGTCCCTCAGAAATGGGCACATCAGTAGACTTGCCAGACTCAGAATCCACAGTTAAACTATGTTGTTGTTGCTCAGTGGAATTCTGTGCTGAAACTTTGTCTTTTGCACCTGAGTTGGGCTTACCATCATCCGTTCCAGAGTCTGGGCCGACTATCTTCACCGAGTTCTCACTCGTTATTGTTTGTAGGAAATGCCAGTCCATATTCATTTTCCTAATCCACTCCCGTCCTAGTAGTGGAGGACCTCCTTCAGATATCACATATAAGTCCATTATTTGACTGTCTTCGCCCTTGTGGGCCACTGCAACCTCTATTTTCCCGATGGGGTACACTCTTTGCCCCGTGTATGTTTTCAATATAATCCCCGTATCCTGTAGGGGAATATGTTGGAATAACTTTCCGTAATCTTTCTTATTTATGACCGTCAATGCCGATCCAGTGTCCAATTCCAGTTTTACTTGGACTCCTTCTATCTGAAGAGTGACCCAAATTGTCTGGAGGTCTGCACCCTTACCAGCGTTGAGTACTCTTAAGCTAGCCAGTTCATTACAGCTTAAGCTAGCCAGTTCATTACTGCTAGCGTCTGAATCGGACTCCTGTTCGGCCACCTTGTGTACCTTTGCGTATTTCCCTTGCGGTGACTTCTTGTTGCTGGTCTTCTTCCCTGACCTGCATACTCTAGCTATATGTCCAAGCCTACCACAAGTTCTACATTCTTGGTTTTTAAACCAACACTGGTTCTGATCATGCGTTGTCTTTCCACAACGATAACATTTGCCAGAACTCACACCCAATTTGTGTGCACTGAGCTCCGGTGACCGTAGCTGCATTACTGCCGTGCCTCTCGCTGCGGCTTCGTGTGCTGCTGCCATAGTGACCGCCTTCTCAAGCGTCAGCTCATTCTCCTCGAGCAGTCGCTTTTGTGTATCCTGTTTAAATAAACCACACACAAATTTGTCTCGTAGTGCATCTGTCAGGCCCGTTCGAAACTGGCAATATTTCGCTAATTTACGCAATTCCAGCAAATAATCAGCATTGCTTTCATGCTGTAGCTGCCTTCTGTCGTAAAATTTAAATCGTTCCGCTAGCATCAGCGGCGTGGGGTTTAGATGATCTTTCAGGACAGTAACAATCTCATCGAACGTCTTATCCGCCGGTTCATCTGGTGATAACAGGTGTTTCAATTGCCCGTACGTCTTCGCACCCATTAAATTTAATAATGTTAGAGCTTTATCTTGGTCACGAATTTTATTGGCCTTACAATAATTTTTTACTCTTTCAACATATATGGCCCAATCTTCGAGGTCACTATCAAAGGTGCTAATATTCCCGTGTTTAGGCATTGTAGATTTGCAATTTCTCAGATTTTATTTTCTTTACTTGTTATCAAAGATGGCGGCTTCCCGCTCTTGCCGTCGTCCTCCGCCCACAAAATGGCGGTTTTCCCGCGCTTGGCGGTCTTCACCCGTCCCCCGACGCCGTCTCCCTTCAGCCCTCGAGTGCGGCCCTTATCTTCGCCGCGATCGATAGCCCGCGCTGTGCACCGCGACTCTCGCACCTTGAGCTTCTGCAGCCGCCGCGCCTTTCAGTCCGAGTGCGGCTCTTATCTTTGGTCCCGATCGCTGGCCCGGCTGCGCCCCTCACTTCAAAGCGGCCCGGCCCTTATCTGCCGATCGCTATCGCCCTACCTCTCTCTCTTCCCCAGTCCTGTCTTTACTCCGGTTCACAAGCTGATGGAGGCTTCAGGGTCCTAATGCCTGTCGCTTCCAGTCGCTGGAAGCTGTCAGGATTTCTGCTGCCCTTCAGTTTTGAGTGGGGTGTTGAGGATTGAAACCTCTCTTCAACGTCCTGTCTTTGGACGAAGCCGCCTGGAATAACTGCCGCAGGGTAAGAGCCTGACTCGTCGCCAGTGTTAAGTATGTGTATTGTATTGAACAATTAACACAAAGACTTAAACGTATAACTCAAACAGGCCTTTACTGGTTGGAGGTAGGGACTGCACATAGGTCTTTACTTCATGCCCACAGGCGGGAACTGAGGGGAATCAGTACCCACAGTACTATTTATACCCCTATGGCCAGGAGTGGTACTGCGTATCACTACGCCCAACAAGTAGTGCAGTCCTGTCCATAGGTTCAAAGTAGCACACATATTACATACACAACACATACAATATTACTTTTAAACAATATTAATTTTAAACAGTCTTTCTACTTCATTTGGTACGTTCAATATTAATTTTAAACATTCTTAATTTTAAACAGTCCTCAGGTTGTGACATGTTGTTACATATTTGGCCCCAAGGTATGGTCTGTCTCCTTCTCCCAGGACTAATCTCAATTTTGACAGGTCATCCAATTCCTTGAAATCTGGGGTTGTTTGGCTTAGCTTGTTGAATAATATGTTTCTTGATGTGTTGAATTTTTCGCATTTTAGGAGGAAATGCATTTCTGTTTCAACCTCGCCGGCCAGACATTGATCGCATATTCTATTCTCTCTAGGCTGCCAGGATTTCTTGTATCTGCCTTTTTCAATTTCCAGTTGGTGGTCGCTTAGTCTGTACCTGGTGAGGGTCTGTCTCTGTTTTGTGTCTCTGATGGTCGTGAGGTAGTCTGCCAGTTTATATTCTCTTTTTAGGGCCCGGTAACATTCTAATCTGCTTTGGCTTTCGGTTATTTTGTTCCAATGTTCCAGGTAGGTTTCTCGGATTGGTGTTTGGACGGCTGTGTTGGTCTGGGGCTGGTCAGGGTCCGGCTGAGTACTTAGTTTCAGTAGCAGCTGACTCAGGGGACTCTTTTCTGGGTTTAGCTCTTGGGTCTGAAAGGCTTTGAAATGAAGGGTGTCTGGGGAGCTAGATTTGAGGTGATTTAGGAAGTTTAGTGCTCGTTTTTGGATGTTTATTATCAGTGGGTATCTGCCTAGTTCGGCTCTGCATGCATTTGTTGGCGTTTTTCTTTGGGTGCGAAGGATGCTTCGGCAGAATTCTGCATGTAGGGCTTCTATTGTGTGTTTTTCCCATTTAGTGTAGCTTTGGTGATTTAGCGGGCCCCATACTTCACTACCGTACAGTGCAATGGGCAGGATTATGCTGTCAAATATTTTGAGCCAGATTTTGATTGGGATTTGGGTGTTGTAGAATTTTCTTTTTATTGCATATAGGGCTCTTCGGGCTTTTTCTTTTAGTGCATTCACTGCTATGCTCTCTCTCTCTCTCACACTCCCAGTCTCTCTCTCTTCCCCCCAATCTCTCTCTCTTTCTCTTCTCCCCCCAATCTCTCTCTCTCTCTTCTCCCCAGTCTCTCTCTCTCTATCTCCCCCAGGCTCTCTCTCCTCTCTCTCTCTCTCTCCTTCCCCCTCTCTCTCTCTCTCCTTCCCCCTCTCTCTCTCGTTCCCTCTCTCTCCTTCCCTCTCTCTCTCTCCTTCCCTCTCTCTCTCCTTCCCTCTCTCTCTCTCCTTCCCTCTCTCTCTCTCTCTCCTTCCCTCTCTCTCTCTCTCCTTCCCTCTCTCTCTCTCCTTCCCTCTCTCTCTCTCCTTCCCTCCCTCTCTCTCTCTCCTTCCCTCTCTCTCTCCTTCCCTCTCTCTCTCCTTCCCTCTCTCTCTCTCTCCTTCCCTTTCTCTCTCTCTCTCCTTCCCTCTCTCTCTCTCTCTCCTTCCCTCTCTCTCTCTCTCTCCTCCCCTCTCTCTCTCTCCTTCCCTCTCTCTCTCTCTCCTTCCCTCTCTCTCTCTCTCCTTCCCTCTCTCCCTCTCTCCTTCCCTCTCTCTCTCCTTCCCTCCCTCTCTCTCTCTCCTTCCCTCTCTCTCTCTCCTTCCCTCTCTCTCTCTCTCCTTCCCTTTCTCTCTCTCTCTCCTTCCCTCTCTCTCCTTCCCCCTCTCTCTCTCCTTCCCTCTCTCTCTCTCCTTCCCTCTCTCTCGCTCTCTCTCTCCTTCCCTCTCTCTCTCTCCTTCCCTCTCTCTCTTCCCCCCAGTCGCTCCCTCTCTCTCTTCCAACAACAGCATGCCCTCAAAAAAGCCTCGGCACCGCCGGGCACCCCCAGCAAGTCTATATATATAAAAGACCTCTTCTGTCTGTCTGTCTGTCTGTCTGTTCTCTATACGTTCAAAAGTTATAGAGCGTACCTACACGCGCGTCACATCAAAAGAAAGCTTACAATGACGGATCGGTCACAGGCATATTTACTTTTCCGTCAGACAAAAATCGTGCCCACGGTATCCAAAAAACGTTCAAAATTCCGCTCATTAAATGGGAAAAGTTCCGCTCATTTGCTCATTAGCATTGAGTGACATGAAGGTTGACCAATCGTGCGGTCGAGCGACCTGACAGTAGACCGACGGTTGACCAATCGCTGCGTCGCGGGGGCAGGTTCATTGCGCGTGCGGGCGGGCCATCCTACAGTTGAGTGTTGAGTGACTTGACGATTGACCAATCCTACAGTTCAGTGACCTGACGGTTGACCAATCGGTGTGTGTGTGGGCGGGCCTTATCATTCTGAACCGAGGTGAGTGGCCGCCATCTTGATTCTTCACCATTTTTTCCCCACACTTTGTGTGTTAGGGAACGAAGGAAAATAACAATTTATTTGAGTTTTAAATTGTATTTAGCAACAGTAGGAAATGAAGTGATCCCCTGCCCTTCGCCCGGAGGCTCGCCTACTTTGACGGCCATTTCGAGCGGCTGTGCCGGCGCCAGGCACGGCCTAGCAGCCCGGGAAGCCTGGGCCTTGAGTTGCGGGCCGTGCCGGGAGATGCCGCGCAAAAGACTTCCCCGCGGCGTCAACAGCCCCGCCCCAGAGCCCGACCCAAAGCCATCAGGTGATCGGCCGCGGTGGCCCAGTGTCTCCCTCTCCCTCACACTCCCAATCTCTCTCTCTCTCACACTCCGAATCTCTCTCCCACACTCCCAATCTCTCTCTCTCTCTCACACTCCCAATCTCTCTCTCTCTCACACTCCCAATCTCTCTCATACTCCCAATCTCTCTCTCTCTCACTCCCAGTCTCTCTCACACTCCCAGTCTCTCTCTCTCACACTCCCAATCTCTCTCTCTCACACTCCCAATCTCTCTCTCTCACACTCCCAGTCTCTCTCTCTCTCGCACACTCCCAATCTCTCTCTCTCACACTCCCAATCTCTCTCTCACACTCCCAGTCTCTCTCTCTTACACTCCCAGTCACTCACTCTCACACTCCCAGTCACTCACTCTCACACTCCCAGTCTCTCTCTCACACTCCCAGTCTCTCTCTCACACTCCCAGTCTCTCTCTCACTCCCAGTCTCTCTCTCTCTCTCTCTCACTCCCAGTCTCTCTCTCTCACAATCCCAGTCTCTCTCTCTCTCACTCCCAGTCTCTCTCTCTCTCACACTCCCAATCTCACTCTCACACTCCCAATCTCTCTCTCTCTCTCACACTCCCAATCTCTCTCTCTCACTCTCCCAATCTCTCTCTCACACTCCCAGTCTCTCTCTCTCACACTCCCAATCTCTCTCTCACTCCCAGTCTCTCTCTCTCTCACTCCCAGTCTCTCTCTCTCTCACTCCCAATCTCTCTCTCTCTCACTCCCAGTCTCTCTCTCACACTCCCAATCTCTCTCTCTCTCACTCCCAATCTCCCTCTCTCTCACTCCCAGTCTCTCTCTCACACTCCCAATCTCTCTCTCTCTCACACTCCCAATCTCTCTCTCTCACTCCCAATCTATCTCTCTCACACTCCCAATCTCTCTCTCCCACACTCCCAATCTCTCTCTCACACTCCCAATCTCTCTCTCACACTCCCAATCTCTCTCTCTCACACTCCCAATCTCTATCTCACACTCCCAATCTCTCTCTCACACTCCCAATCTCTCTTTTTCTCTCACACTCCCAATCTCCCTCTCTCACACTCCCAATCTCTCTCTCTATCTCACACTCCCAATCTCTCTCTCTCACACTCCCAATCTCAATCTCTCACAGTCCCAACCTCTCTCTCTCACACTCCCAATCTCTTTCTCTCACACTCCCACTCTCTCTCTCTCACACTCCCAATCTCTCTCTCTCACACACACACACTCCCAGTCTCTCTCTCTCTCTCACTCCCAGTCTCTCTCTCTCTCTCCCAGTCTCTCTCTCTCTCACACACTCCCAGTCTCTCTCTCTCACACACTCCATCTCTCTCTCTCACTCCCAGTCTCTCTCTCACACTCCCAGTCTCTCTCTCTCTCACACTCCCAGTCTCTCTCTCTCTCACACACACTCCCTCTCTCTCTCACTCCCAGTCTCTCTCTCTTTCTCACACTTCCAGTCTCTCTCTCTCTCTCTCTCACACTTCCAGTCTCTCTCTCTCTCTCACACTTCCAGTCTCTCTCTCTCTCTCACACTCCCAGTCTCTCTCTCTTCCCCTCAATCTCTCTCTCTTTCTCTTCTCCCCCCAATCTCTCTCTCTCTCTTCTCCCCCAGTCCCCCTCTCTCTCTCCCCCAGTCTCTCTCTCCTTCCCTCTCTTTCTCCTTAACCCCCTTTCTCTCTCTCTCCTTCCCCCTCTCTCTCTCTCCTTCCCCCCCTCTCTCTCTCCTTCCCCCTCTCTCTCCTTCCCTCTCTCTCTTTCCCTCTCTCTCTCCTTCCCCCTCTCTCTCTCCTTCCCCCTCTCTCTCTCCTTCCCTCTCTCTCTTTCCCTCTCTCTCTCCTTCCCTCTCTCTCTCTCCTTCCCTCTCTCTCTCCTTCCCTCTCCCTCTCTCTCGCTCCCTCTCTCTCTCTCTCCTTCCCTCTCTCTCTCTCTCTCTCCCCTTCCCTCTCTCTCTCTCCCCTTCCCTCTCACTCTCTCCCCTTCCCTCTCTCTCTCTCTCCTTCCCTCTCTCTCCTTCCCTCTCTCTCTTCCCCCCCAGTCGCTCCCTCTCCCTCTTCCAACAACAACATGCCCTCAAAAAAGCCTTGGAACCGCCGGGCACCCCTAGCTAGTCTATATATAAAAAAGAGCTCTTCTGTCTGTCTGTTCTCCATACATTCGAAAGTTATAGATCGTACCTACATGCGCGTTGCATCAAAAGAAAGCTTACGATTCCGGACCGGTCATAGGCATATTTACTTTTCCGTCAGACAAAAATCGTGCCCACGGTATCCAAAAAACGTTCAAAATTCCGCTCATTAAATGGGAAAAGTTCCGCTCATTTGCTCATTAGCATTGAGTGACATGAAGGTTGACCAATCGTGCGGTCGAGCGACCTGACAGTTGACCGACGGTTGACCAATCGCTGCGTCACGGGGGCGGGTTCATTACGCGTGCAGGCGGGCCATCCTACAGTTGAGTGTTGAGTGACTTGCCGATTGACCAATCCTACAGTTCAGTGACCTGATGGATGACCAATCGGTGCGTGTGTGGGCGGGCCTTATCATTCTGAATCGAGGTGAGTGGCCGCCATCATGATTCTTCATGAGAGCCCGACCCAAAGCCACCAGGTCACCGGCCGCGGCGGGCCGTGCCTGGAGCCGCCGCGCACAAAACTTCCCAGCGGCGTCAACAGCCCCGCCCCAGAGCCCGACCCAAAGCCATCAGGTGAGCGGCCGCGGTGGCCCAGTCTCTCTCTCTCTCTCACACTCCCAGTCTCTCTCTCTCTCACACTCCCAATCTCTCTCTCTCACACTCCCAGTCTCTCTCTCTCTCTCTCTCACACTCCCAATCTCTCTCTCTCACACTCCCAATCTCTCTCTCTCTCACACTCCCAATCTCTCTCTCTCTCACACTCCCAATCTCTCTCTCTCACACTCCCAATCTCTCTCTCTCTCACACTCCCAATCTCTCTCTCTCTCACACTCCCAATCTCTCTCTCTCACACTCCCAATCTCTCTCTCACAAACTCCCAATCTCTCTCTCTCACACACTACCAATCTCTCTCTCTCACACTCCCAATCTCTCTCTCACACTCCCATTCTCTCTCTCTCTCACACTCCCAATCTCTCTCTCTCACACACTCCCAATCTCTCTCTCTCACACACTCCCAGTCTCTCTCTCACACTCACACTCTCTCTCTCTCACACTCCCACTCTCTCTCTCTCACACTCCCGCTCAATTCAATTCAATTCAATTCAAATCGCTTTATTGGCATGATAAGGTACATCTTATGTTGCCAAAGCATCGAAATATATTTATGGTTGAACACATAAATGCAGATCTATTCATACAGTGTATAAACAGATATATTCCTGAGTGTATAAATATACATTCGTATAATTCTCTCTCTCTCACACTCCCACTCTCACACACTCCCACTCTCTCTCTCTCTCTCTCTCTCTCACACACTCCCAGTCTCTCTCTCTCTCATTCCCAGTCTCTCTCTCTCTCTCTCTCACACTCCCAGTTTCTCTCTCTCTCTCTCACATTCCCAGTCTCTCTCTCACTCCCATTCTCTCTCTCTCTCTCTCCCAGTCTCTCTCTCTCACTCCCAGTCTCTCTCTCTCTCTCTCTCTCACACACTCCCAGTCTCTCTCTCTCTCCCTCACACTCCCAGTCTCTCTCTCTCTCTCTCACTCCCAGTCTCTCTCTCTCTCACACACTCCCAGTCTCTCTCTCTCTTACACACTCCCAGTCTCTCTCTCTCTCTCTCACTCCCTGTCTCTCTCTCTCTCACACACTCCCTCTCTCTCTCTCACACACTCCCACTCTCTCTCTCACACACACTCACACTATCTCTCTCTCTCTCTCTTTCACTCCCTCTCTCTCTCACACACTCCCACTCTCTCTCACACACACTCACACTATCTCTCTCTCTCTCTCTTTCACTCCCTCTCTCTCTCTCACTCTCAATCTCTCTCACACTCCCTCTCTCTCTCTCTTACACTCCCAGTCACTCTCTCTTTCTCTCACACACTCCCAGTCTCTCTCTCTCTCACAAACTCTCACTCTCTCTCACATCCCCAGACTCTCTCTCTCTCACACTCCCAGTCTCTCTCTCTCTCTCACTCCCAGTCTCTCTCTCTCTCACACTTCCAGTCTCTCTCTCACACTCCCAGTCTCTCTCTCTTCCCCCCAATCTCTGTCTCTCTCTCTCCCCCAGTCTCTCTCTCTCTCCTTCCCTCTCTCTCTCTCTTCTTCCCTCTCTCTCTCCTTCCCTATCTCTCTCTCTCCCCTTCCCTCTCTATCCTTCCCTCTCTCTCTCCTCCCCGCTCTCTCTCTCGTTCCCTCTCTCTCTCTCTCTCCTTCCCTCTCTCTCTCTCTCTCCTGCCCTCTCTCTCTCTCTCTCCTGCCCTCTCTCTCTATCCTTCCCTCTCTCTCCCTCTCCTTCCCTCTCTCTCTTCCCCCCAGTCGCTCCCTCTCTCTCTTCCAACAACAACATGCCCTCAAAAAAGCCTCGGCACTGCCGGGCACCCCCAGCTAGTCTATATATATACTAGCTGGGGAGCCCCGCGTTGCGAGGGCAATTTTGGGGCGCTTGGTCTCCCTGCCCCTGTGTGTCCCCCCTCTCCCTGTCATGTCCTCTCCCTGTCCTATCCCTCCCTCCCCTCTCTCCCTCCCCTCCTCTCCCTCCCTCCCCTCCCCTGTCTCCCTCCCTCCCTCCCCCTCCCCTCCCCCACTCCCCTCTGTCCCTCTCTCCGGCCCCTCCCCCTGCCTAGCGCCTGAGGTCCGGAGCTGAGGTCCCCTGCTTATCGCGCGGCTGATGGACGGCCGCTGTGGGCGGGCGGGCGGCGCATGCGTGGTCAGTGCGGGCGGCGCATGCGCGGTCAGTGCGGGCGGCGCGAGCCCCCCGCGATTTCCCGAGGCTCGCCACCCCCCGCGATTTACCGAGGCTCTCCCCACCCCCCGCGATTTCCCGAGGCTCTCCCCCCCCCCCCCCCCCCCCCCCCGCGATTTCCCGAGGCTCTCCCCCCCCCGGCGATTTCCCGAGGCTCTCCCCCCACCGGCGATTTCCCGAGGCTCTCCCCCCCGCTATTAAATTGTTATTTAATTCCCTAACACATCATTAAAATATTTACCTTAGTTCCCTAACACACAGAAAGTGTGGGGGAAAGAATTGTGAAAAATCAAGATGGCGGCCACTCACCTCGGTTCAGAAGGATAAGGCCCGCCCACACACGCACCGATTGGTCGACCGGTCAGGTCACCGAAGCGTAGGATTGGTCAATCGTCGAGTCACTCCACACTCAACTGTAGGAAGGAACCCGCCGTCCGATTGGTGGACCTCGACGTCACACGGTCGCTAATGAGATGCTAATGAGCGGAACGCTGAATGTTTTTGGGATACCGCGGGCGGGATTTTTGTCCGGCCGAAACGTAAATACGCCTATGACCGGTCCGGGATCGTAAGCTTTCTTCTGAGGTGACGCGCGCGTCGGTACGCTCTGTAACTTTCAAACGTATAGAGAACGGACAGACAGACATCGGGACAGACAGAAGAGCCGCTTTATATATATAGATAACAATAATTGCTCTTCTGTCTGTCCGTCCTCTATACACTAAAAAGTTATAGAGCGTACCTACACATGTGTTACATCAAAAGAAAGCGTACGATACCGGAATGGTCATAAACATATTCGCTTTTCGGTGAGACAAAAATTGTGCCGACGGTTTCCAGAAAACGTTCAAAATTCCGCTCATTAGCGGTTGACCAATCCTACGGGGGAATTAGCATTGAGTGACTATGATGTCGAAGAGCTGCTATGATGTCAGAGCAGTTTTTGTGCTGTCATAAAGAAATCAATGCTTTCACTGTGCCCAGCCTACTCAGCTGGGGTGACTCGGGCCGGGCCTCTTCCTCTCTTCTCTATCTCCTTCCCTCACTCCCTCCTCTCTCTCTCCTTCCCTCTCTCTCTCTCTCTCTCCTTCCCTCTCTCTCTCCTTCCCTCTGTCTCTCTCTCCTTCCCTCTGTCTCTCTCCTTCCCTCTCTCTCTCTCTCTCTCCTTCCCTCTCTGTCTCTCTTCTCCTTCCCTCTCTCTCTCCTTCCCTCACTTTCAATCTCTCTCCTTCCCTATGTCTCTCTCCTTCCCTCTGTTTCTCTCTCCTTCCCTCTCTCTCTCTCTCTCCTTCCCTCTCTCTCTCTCCTTCCCTCTCTCTCTCTCCCTCTCCTTCCCCCTCTCTCTCTCCTTCCCTCTCTGTCTATCTCTCTCTCTCCCCCAGTCTCTCCCTCTCTCTCCCTCCCCGTCTCTCTCTCTCTCTCCCCCCTCAGTCGCTCTCTCTCTCCCAGTCTCTCTCTCTCTCCCCATTCTCTCTCTCCCCCCAGTCTCTCTACTCTCTCTCTCTCCCTGTCTCTATCTCTCTCTCCCCCAGTCTCTCTCCCCCTCAGTCGCTCGCTCTATCCCCCTCAGTCTCTCTCTCTAGCTCCCCCTCAGTCTCTCTCTCTCTATCTCCCCCTCAGTCTCTCTCTCTCTATCTCCCCAGTCTCTCCCTCTCTCTCCCCGTATCTCTCTCTATCTCCCCCCTCAGTCGCTCTCTCTCTCCCCCAGTCTCTCTCTCTCTCCCCCAGTCTCCCTCTCTCTCCCCAGTCTCTCTCCCCAGTCTCTCTCCTCTCTCTCCCCCCTCTCTCTCCCCTGTCTCTCTCTCTCTACCCCAGTCTCTCTCTCCCCCTCAGTCACTCTCTCTCTCCCCCCTCTGTCTCTCCCCCCTCAGTCTCTCTCTATCTCCCCAGTCTCTCTCTCTCTCTCTCCCCAGTCTCTCTCTCTCCTTCCCTCTCTGTCTCCCTCTCTCATTCACTCTCTCTGTCTCTCTCTCCTTCCCTCTCTCTCTCTGTCTCTCTCTCCTTCCCTCTCCAAATGGGACGTCTCTCTCTTTTCC